>NC_081415.1:435450392-436050392 GCF_030272615.1 Cryptomeria japonica
TTGTTTGTAGGAGTACCAAGGCGTGGAGCACCCTAGTCCCCCTTAAACAAGCCCCCAATTTGAAATGGGGTAGGCCCTTTATCTCCCTGATGGATTCTGGCCGTCATGGCTACACTTGACCATTGGAGGTTAGCCTAATTGGTAAATTACCTAGGGAACCTTATATAAAGACATACCATCAATTCATTTTGATAGAACACATACCCTATTATTTGTGCATCCATGAAGCATTCATCATCAAGCATTTTCAAAGATTCAAGGTTGCATATTCATTCTTCAAGCATTGTGTAGCAAAGTTACATCAATCTGTAAGCATGTGTTTGTGATTAGGGTTTTTCATGTTCATGTGTTTGTCATGCCATTGCATTCAAAATTTATAATTTCATTCAAAGAGCATTACATCATCATCAACAATTGCAAATTTAAGCTATATCTCGTTAACATTTATTTTAATATTTGCATTATTTCATCCAAGGTTAATCCCTAAATCGGGGTTTGACTTAAGGAAAAACCTATCCACAACATCTTTCTCTCTCTTCCTGTGTGCAAAAAATAGGTGCAAGAGTTGTATTCAGGAATTTCAATAAAGTCGACAATCACAAACAAGTTTATCTTTTGATGGAGGAAAATTTGGAGGACTAGGGCGGATTTGTACTACCTAGTCTCAAAAAACTAGGCTGAACTTCTGGGAACAGGTTTCAAATCTATTCTTTTGCTCAAATCCCAGTCCGTGGCTTCATGGGACATCCGTAACATTCTACATTCATTAATTTACTTCAATTATCTCTGATTTTCCCCTAATTTTGTAGCTATATTTTAAATTCAACTAGGAAAGAGGATAATCATTCCCAATTAGTGAATCCAATTAGAGTTCCAATGCTTTCCTTTTTTGGATTGTGGCTAAATCTATTGGGTTGACTCATCTTTCAATGTATTGGGTTAATTTGGCTATTTAGTGGTTTTAATATCTTAATTGATGAAACCCTAATTCCTTATTTTTACCATAATACATTTTGGTGAACCCAACATCTTTCATGCTAATTTATAATTTGTGTTTTTAGATCTTATTTGTATGCAATTTAGCTTTCAAATTTACACTCATAGATCATATTTTCAATTAAAATTACATAAATTTAATGGATAATTTTACAAAAACCCTACTTAGATCTAATTTCTCATTATTTCATTACATACACTACTTTAAAAGCACAATCTTATTAAACCCTTGGCTTTATGGTCCATAACATCATATTGAGTAGCTGCAGTAGGATTTGAGGGTCTTGAGATATTTGCATGAACAACATCCCACAAATCTCGATCTATTAGAAAATCCTCCATCTTCAGCTTCCACATCTCAAAATTACTTTGAGAAAATTTCGGTAAGAAAATCAAAAGTATCTTTTGCACAAGCTACCACTCAAATCTAGATTAGTTCAAAAATACCAACAACCCACAACTGAAACCAAAGGTGATCAGGCTCTTATACCACTTGCGAGGAAGTTAAGTAGTGAAACAACTTCCTAAACTATCCTTGAGAGGAGGGTAATGCAATTTTTTTTTTTCAAATAGTTATAATAGTTACAAAAACTTAATAGAAATAAACATAATATTAGACATACCACAACACAGCAACACAGTGATGGGGAAAACCCTTTCAGGAGAAAAACCCCACACTCTAAAAAAAACTCAATATATCATTCAACAATCAATAATAGATTACAATATACATGCAGAGAAATCTCTTCATAGGAGTACCACTAATCAAAGAGTCAGAGGTAACTCAATAGCCATGATACTCTTGCAATCTCCATCTCATGGACCTCATATATAGGAGATACAATACAAGAAACCGTCAAACGGTATTACAAAACCATAGGCTAAAACCACCCAATAAAGTAGAGCCGACCTTATCTCAATTATAGATACCCTATGACATGTCAAAACACACATCAACATCTGTTCCTCCCTTTTATAGATCATTTATGTGTTTGATGCATTCTATATCTCCTATTTCTAGAGTCTAAACTTTTAGAGGCCATAACTTGTGAACTGTGTGTTTGATTGACAAACCATTTGATATATTGAAAAGCTCACGAAGTGCTCTATCACCTCGTAACCCACTACACGAGTTACACCCACTTTTTAGGGAATTTTGGAGGGTCTAAAGTCATTAAAATTAATTTTAAACCTTTCATTACACCCTTCAAAAAATATAAACTTTAATATATGTTGACTCTGAATTTTACTTTGGAAACAAACAGCCTTATGGGAAATTCAGCTGTGGGGGACCGATTGTGCAAATTTCACCGAATGACCTCTGGGATTGAGAAGTTGACTCTTCCTTGGTGTTTTGAGAAAAGGGGAAGAAAGAAACACCTTAAAAATAGTAAAGACTAGACTACTGAGGCGATACACCAGATCATTAAAAGACATGAGCTTACAAAATCCAAAAACATATGACTTTCATAAGCCCATTCAACAATCTACAAGTCCGGATCAAGAACATAACCAAAGATACAATTAAATTTCTTTGCGACATAAGGAAATAATCATCATGCATTTACTAGTTAACAAGTGCGAAAACATAGTTTAATCGGCAAAATCTTAGATAGATATATTCCCAATGTTATTGGAATTCTAACAGAATAGCACATAAAAGCCCATCAAAGCATCCTGAAAGAGGTTTCATAAAGGCCACAGGCACAATTTGAATAACCTTCTTCAGACAAACAATAATAGTTTTAAAGGCTAAAAATCTCTACTTAGTAAACTTAATTGTTCTTTTACAGTTCTGAACCCCTAGCAATAGGGAAAAAACTAGCATAAATAGAGCACTTGGCTCCTGAAAACAGCTCCCAAAACATGCCAAAAATGCATAACCTCCCTGAACAAAAAAACAAGCCGTGTCGCCCTGAAGATCACACCCAGCAAAACGGCCCCTGGAATTCCACTTCTCGCCTACAACGAATCTTCATACTGCCACGAACCGAAAAGATTTTACTAACTGCCATTGTTAGAAACTACAGAAATGCGGGCAACCGCTTGCTTACTACGCCAAAAGGTGGGCCCCAAAAAGGAAACCAATTAACACGCCTTGCCATTTGTCACTATCGCACTGCTCCAAAGACTGGACGCCAAATACAAACCAAGGGAGTAACGCCATGCCGACACTTGTCCTACATGCCCTGCGTTGTTGGAAAACTAAAGAGGCAAACCAAAGAGAACCCAGCAGCAAACCTTAGACTGGGGGGTTTTAAAATTAATTTTAAACCTTTCATTACACCCTTCAAAAACATAAACTTTAATATCTTCAAAACTAGTTGTGATGTTGTGACAAAAACTTATAGGCATGCTTATCTAACCAATCCAAAGCTTTGGGAAGAATTTTCCACCATTTCATGCTCAAACAAAAACTTATTATAAATAGTAACATCATGGAAACATAAGGTTGAGACACTGTTTTCCCAACATTACCTTGTGATTGTTTGATTTATGGATAAATATGTTTACATGAATAGTAATAAATTATTATTTTAGGTACTCTTTATGTGATTGGAATCTCTATATCATCGAGTTGCAAAGACATAAAAAATAATTAATTAGAAATCTGAAATTTAAAGAGAATGTGGATTTCCATCAAATATTACATGTAAAAAAATTTAAATACATAAAGTATCATGTAGCTATCATATTGCAGGGAAGGAAGTATGCATGTACACTGAATACTTCATGAAAACATTGTAGATATGAAATGCATAAAAAAATCATATAGGTTTTTATCATTTTTCATAAAAATAATAAGAGATATGTTTATTATTTGGCATGTGAATGTTGTGTTTATTAAGGAAAGCAGTTTTATTTCTATATGTGTTAGCTTTATTTTTCCGGATGGGTGTTGAATATGGGTTAACAAAGGGAAGTAGATCTACTTTTCCAAATCTTCCTATTGTTTTATAGTTTATATTCTTAGCCAAGTTATGTGTACCATGAAAATAGATTAGTTTTGTTTATTTATTTAATTCTCTCCATCATATCATGATAGTAGGGCATAGAATATTCATGTGTGAAATGCATGTAGATACTTCAGGTTGCACTGAAATCCATCCTGCCTATTGTTTCCAGGTTGCTAGGTTGGATAAGCTTTATGGTTGGGCAAAAAAGTACTTGAACCATAATCTTATCTCTTAGTTTGTGGATGACTGTTAGGTTAGTGGAGGGTGGAGACTCCATTGATTATGCCATTTTTACTCTCATATAATGCTACTTGTATTCTCATTTTACTTGTATTGTGGTGACTATTTGGTATGAGAGCTAAGTCACATTTCTTGTATTTCTCAACGAAGAGTGGTGATGCCTAGAACTACCTCTTCTCCTCTCACTAATAGATAACAAGTTTGGTGCATAAAAATATATAGGGCCTCGACCTATCCAATGCCCCTGGGGGTGGTATTGGGCCTCAAATAAGACAACATAATTATTCCAACTTGATCTAATTATGCCAAGTGGGATTTCCTTCTTGGTTGACATGGCATAATTGTGTGTGTGTGTGTGTGCATGCGTGCGTGCACATATGCATATTTATGTATTGTGGTAAAAATTAGGAATTAGGGTTTCACCAATTAAGATAATACAATTACTAGATAACCAAATTAACCTAATACATTGAAAGAGGATTGAAAACAATAGATCTAGCCACAATCCAAATAAGGGAAGGGCTGAAATTTTGATTGGGTTTACTGGTTGAGAATGATTATCCTTTTTATTAGTTGAATTTAGAATGTAGTTGCGAAATTAGGGAAAAATGAGAGATGATTGAAGTAAATTGACAAATACATAATGTTACAGATGTCCCATAGAGCCACAGATTGGTATATGTACAAAATAATAGATTCAAAATATATTCCAAAAAGTTTGGCTTGATTTTTTGGGACTAGGTAGTATAGATCTGCCTTGGTCCTTCAAATTTTCTTTTGTTGAAAGCTAAATTTTTTTGTCACTGTTGACTCTGCTAGAATTCCTAAATATAATTCCTACACCTATTTTCTGCGCAGAGAAAGAGAGAGAAAGATGTTGTGGATAGGGTTTGCCTTAAGTAAAACCTCAATTTAGAAATTAACCTTGGATGAAATAATGCAAATATTAAAATAAATGTTAAGGAGATATACCTCATATTTGTAATTGTTGATGATGATGCAATGATCTTTGAATTCAATCACAAATGTTGAATCTAATGGCATGAAAGACACATGCACATGAAATACCCTAATCACAAACACATTCTTGCATGAAAATTGATTTAAATTTTCTCTATAATGCTTGAAGAATGAAAATGTAGTCTTAAATCTTTGAAGGTGCTTGATGACAAATGATTCATTGATGCACAAATAATGGGTTATGTGTTATGTAAAAATTAATTAATAGGATGTCTTTATAGAGGGTTCCTTAGGTAATTTATCGATGCGACTGACCTCCAACGGTCAAGTGTAGCCATAGGGACCAAAATTCATTTGGGAGATAAAGGGCCTATCCCATTTCAAATTGGGGCCTATTTAAGGGAGACTAGCGTGTTTTGGGGTGCTTTGGTCCTCCTACAAATAGGACAAGCACAAAGGGAAATGGGGAAGGTACCTCCAAGATTAGGCTCACTAAATGGTGTTCATGACATCAAGGTTGGATAATAGGACCAAAATGGACCTAGAGAGGGGATCGGGATAGGACATGCTAAAGTAGGATAAAAAACATGAGGTGTAAATTGTACCATGGTTAAGTAGAAAAAATAAAGAGAGGAGCAATTGGGAGTGAGTTCACAAGGAGATAAGACAAACAAACAAAGACAAAAGACACACAACACAAGGGGTTAGTACTAAAAACAAAAGGCTCCAAGTCAACTAGTTGAAGAGACCTCGATAATCAAATATCTCAACCACTAATATCCTTTTTAGAATGCTATCACAAGAACATGAATGATCACATAAAAAGAGAAAGAGTTGCATCAAATGATGAACCATGATCCACAAATAGGAAATTTATGAGCTCATGGGGAAGAGAAAGGAGAGAACATGGATGCCATAGGCTATGTAGCTATGTTATGATAGGTGATCCATGTTGGGGAGGAGAGTCAACATAATATAGCTATGCTTTGCTAGTTCCATTCACCCTATGACATATGTAGTTGTCTGGTTTCAGGAGTTAAGCATCTTGTATAAGATTTGTTGGTCTAGTTTTGAGAATGCAATAACCTGCATAAGACATGAAATAAATACAAATATGTCTGGTTTTATGAACACGTTGTATAAGACTTGTTGGTCTAGTTTCGAGCATGTATACCCTGTATAAGACATAAAAAATGTTGTGTCTGGTTTTAGGGATGAAACATCTTTTCTAAGACTTTGTTGGTTTGGTTTCAAGAATATACACCCCATACAAGACAAATATGTCTGGTTTTGGGAATCATCTCATATAAGACTTTGTTGGTTTGGTTTCAAAAATGTATACCCCATATAAGACATATAAGAATTTTGCATTTGGTTTCAGGAATGAAACATATCATATAAGACTTTGTTGGTTTTGGTTTTGAGAATGTACACACTTTATAAGACATGCATAATATAGTACAAAAATGTAGTATAAAGAGGGTGATATGCAATGCCCCCCCTTAAGATGTGATTGTTTGGGTTACCTCCCCTGCATTGCACCAAATTGGTATGAGAGCATAGGTTTTGATCATTTGAGGAAAAGTTGCAATTTGAAGGGAATGAGATGCCTCCAAAAGGTAGTGCAACCCTTGCTAGGGAACTATGATTGATGAAGGAGTCATAGGATTCTCTTTTGGCCAAACTTGTAGCACTTGAAACAAGCCAAAGAAGAGATAATGTCACTATAGATGAGAGTGAACAAGAGGAAGAGGGTGATGATGAAGACCCTCAAAGAGGATCCCATGAGCAAGAGGTGGATCTTTAAGAGAGGAGGATTGTTAGGATGCTGAAGGATATCAAAGGAGATAGTTATAAAGTGAATATGGAATTGCTCATACATGATGGGAAGATGGATAGTGAAGAAGTGTTGGACTGGATTGATGCACTATATAACTACTTTGAGTACAAGGAGGCAGAAGAAGAACAAAAGGTAAGGTTTCCTAAAAATAAATTGAAAGGACCTACCATAACTTGGTGGAACTATGTACAGGAAGAGAGAGTGAAGAAAGGTAAACCAAAAATCAATTCATGGGATAGGATGGTGTCTAAAGTTAAGGGACAATTTCTGCCTAGTGACTATACAATTTAGACCTTTAGAAAGCTTCAAAATCTCAAACAAAAATAGATGGATGTGATGGCTTATACTGAGGAGTTTCATAAGTTAACTATGAGGGTAGTTCATGTTGAGGATGAGGTGGAGAAGGTATCAAAGTACATAAATGGGTTAAGGCTCAATATACAAGATGAGTTGAGTATGGCTCTTCCAAAAACATTTGAAGAATGCTTCTGATTAGCAGTTAGGGTAAATGAGAAGTTAAAGAGAAGGAAATAAAAGAAAAAAAGGGGCAGAGGAATAAATTCTAGAGGAAGAGGGTCACTTTCTAATAAAAGGAAGTCACATGAGAGCCAAGAAGATGCAAGAAATATCCAAGACCAAATTGCTGATCAAAGAGGTGGATTTAGAGGAGGAAGATTGGGATTTAGGGACAGATTTGGGGGACAACGCGGAGGTTCTAATACATTCACAGGAAGGTACTATCAATGCAACAAGTTTGGACATCAAGCATGGTAGTGCCATGAAGGTCAAGCCTCTACTTCACATGGTGGAGAAAGAAGGACTCAATTAGTACAAGAAGAAGATAATGAGAGTGTGAACTCTCCTAATCAATTCATTGCTCCGAAAATTGGAGAATCCTTGATGGTTAGAAGAACACTCCTCAAAGAATCTAAGGAGAAGGAGCCAAGCTGAAGAATAAAACTTTTTAAGACCACTTGCAAGTGTAAAGGAAAGGTATGTAAAGTAGTAATAGACTCTGGAAGCGCACATAACATGGTGTCCATAGAAATGGTTGATAAAAAAAAGTTGGAAAGGATACCTCATGAAACACCTTATAAAATGTCTTGGTTGAATGAAAGTCAATCTATTTTGGTAAATGAGAAATCTTGGGTTGAGTTTAATATAAGTGACTATAAAGATAGGATTCTATGTGATGTGTTGCCTATGAATGTGTGCCACTTGTTGCTAGGAAGACCATGTCAGTTTGATAGAAATGTGATATATGATGGTAGGAACAATACTTATGAGGTTGAGAAATATGCCATCTCTTTTACATTGACTCCATTGGTAGAGGGTGATAATGGATAAACTAATGTAGCTAAAGTGATAATGTTAGGAAGAAAGGAATTCATCAAAGTAGAGAAAAGAGTGAACATGACACTTGCAACCACTACCAAGCATAGGGATACTACAACATCATATTTGAAGAATGGTTCAATCTTGGAGGGAAAAGATAATGAGTTGATGTCCAAACCTAGTATGTTGAAGGTCAAAGATGAATTAATTGTGGAAGTTCAAGAATGGGTTGAGAAGCACATTGAGGGAATGATAGAAAAAGTGCTTTGTTCTTTGATTTCAAAGGAGGTTAGTGGACAATCCAATCCTATCAGTACAAAGGTTTGTAAACCTAATGAAATAGAGGTCTTAGGGGCAAAAAATCTCAAAAAAGAGATGAAGGAACAAGGTAGAGCGATTCGAGGTGAATTACAAGGGTATATGGGTAAGTTAAAAAATGCAGAAAAAGTAAAGAAGAAGATAGTTCATGTTAAAGATGGAAAAGGCATGTTTGCAGGTGTCCAAGCAGGTTTAACATTAGTTCCAAGTGCAGAGAAGGTCTGACAACATTCATCAAGAAGTTTGTTCAAGTTGGAGCGGTTTTTGGATGCCAAAGAGTTCATAAATGCAAAGACCAATGCTAATTTTCAGTAATTGATCCAATGGAAAGGGTTACCTTGGTGAAAAAAGGAAAGATGTGTTCAAGCATGAATTGTTGCAGCACAGTCCTGAAGGGGACTTGAGTTCTTCTTTTGTCAGGGTGTATGGTGCAGGAGCACCTAGTCCAAATGAATCAAATTTATGTGAACATGGTCTAGTCTTGAGTTTTGGTGTGATAAGACTTATGTAGTATAATAAGGTCTATGTAGACCATTTTATGTGCAATGAGTCTTAATGCAACATTATGCAATTTTGGGTTTGTTGTGGAAGTCCAACGGTCAAGTAATTCAAAAATCAGTTGGAGATCACTGGTTTTCTAGTTGTTTGGGTTGGTAGTGTAAGCATCTAAAAATGGTCAATGCTTGCGGCGTCATACTTTAACATGTCTGCGTGACCTTCTTTTAGGTTTTGGCATTTTACTAAGACTTCCTCTATGTTTCACATTTGGTCTTTATCATTTTTCAACATCGTGTCATTCTTTTGCTCTCTCTTCCTATTTGATCCTATTTAGTTGTTTCAATTTAGGTCTTATCAATGTCATTCACAATTGCCATTTGGATTATTGGGGAGATTATTTGATTTGGTTGTTCATTGATACTAATAGGATATGTTGTTGTCATTGATGTCATCATATTTGCATGAGTTATTCCAGTATCTTTGGAAAGAGTTTTTGATTCGGTTTTGTAGTTTGCTTTTGCTGATCACTGTTTTGCAGAATCCGGTATTTACTCCGGCATATTCCGGCGTGATCACATCTTGTGCTGAGACTTTGGAATATTGTTTGGGATGATCTTGTGTATCTTCATTTCAGATAGTTCCTGATTTGGTGCTTCACAAGTTATCTTTCCTTGTGACATTTGCTGATTGGTTGTGTTCTTGAGCTTTGAGACGTTGACCAATGATGATTTGAAAAGAGGAGTTGGTGAAACTATTCAAGATGATTCTAATGTGATTGTTGGTGTTTCCTAGTCATGTCCTCTTTTTTTTGGCAATCTGCATTGATTATTGTGTGAGTTTTGGTGATTTCTATGAACTAGTGATGACTTGCGTGTTATGCAGTATTTCTGGTGGTGTAGCGTGTTGCGGTTGACCTTGGCGGGATTTTTGGTGGATGTAATCATTTGGGAATTTGAATTAGGTCTATGCTATGTAATGTAAATCATAATATTGGTCCATTGGTTGATCCTTGTATCATGTACTATAATTTTTTTAATTGTGGGTTGAGGGTTTAACCGACCTTGTTATCAGGGTTGATGATTTTATATATTGGTGAGATGCTTTTGTAATTTAGGTGTCAGTATTGTGTCTAGATTAGCAGAGAGAGGTGATTGTGCAAACAAGAGAGTTATCATTAGGTGAAGTATTGTGGTGAGATTGGTGTTGCAGAGAAGACAATTGTGCTTAACTGGAACTGTCATCAGGCATTTGTAGATGCTATTATTGCCGTTCATTCCTTCTGAATTGTAGTCAAAATCATTTTGTAGGTCAGTGAGACTTCTTTGAGGGTTGTAGCCTTTTGGGCATACATCTTTTGAGCAGTGAGCTCTAGGCAGTGTGCCTGAATGCATGTGCATTCCCCATTGTAATATATTTACATACTACTGCAGAGTATCATCTTATTGTGGTTAGGTTCCCACCATGTTTTTTCCCTTAACTGGGTTTTCCACGTCAAAATCTTGGTTTTGTGTGTTGTGATGTTAATTTTCTTATCTATTTATTGGTGTAGTTTATCAGTTTATGTTTTAGAGTTTAATTTGTTGTGATCTGGTGAAGACTGATTCACCCCCCTCTCTGTCTTCCCTCTTGATTGCTGCTAACAATTGGTATCCAAGATGGAAGCTCAAGGTATTCTTTTTGAGAAGGACAGTCCGAGGTTTGATGGAAGCAACTATACTATATGGAAGAGATGGATGGAGGTGCATCTGAAATGTTTTGGAGAAGCTTATTGGAAGATTACTAAGAATGCCTATGTTGTTCCTCAGAATGGACTATCCACTCCTAATGAGGTTAAAAAAGCTAAATATAACATCAAAGCGAAGGAATCATTTCTTAGTGCCCTAACTGGTTCTGAAATGACAAATGCTGTGGAACTTCAGACCGCACATGAGATTTGGGTGAAGCTTGAAACCTTGCATGAAGGTGATAGTAAAGTGAAAGTTGCTAAGTTGTAGAGTTTAAAAAGAAAGTATGAGACATTGAAGATGGGAGATGATTAGAACATACATTCATACATGGCTAAGGTGAATGAGCTTGTCCTTGGTATCAAATTTGTCGGTGGAAAGATTGAAGAAGATGAGATTGTTACTAAGGTGCTAAGATCTTTGCCTCCTACTTATAAACATAAGCTTGCCGCTATTGATGAGATCTAGAGTGTAACTACAGTGACAAGAGATGTGTTGGTTGGAAAACTTGCTGCATTTAAGCTGAGAAAATTTGGAGAATCACATGGAAAGTCTGAGACACCATTCAAAGCATCAATATCTATGTTTGGTAAGCAGAAATATGATCCTAATGAGTGCATGATATCTAGATATGAAAGAGAAAGAAGAGAGATAGTAGATCAAGAAAGAGAGCTTGATGAGCTTGAAGCATTGTTTGCTCGAAGATTGCCTAAAGGTGCCAGTAAGTATGATGGAAATTTGCCTTTGTAATATTTTTCTTATAATAAGATAGGACATTTTGCTTCTAGATGCCTGAAGAGAATGGCTAAGTATGTCAGACATGATAAATTTGATAAGTTTGATAGGAATGATAGATATGAGAAGCATGAAAAGTATGATAGGCCTTATAAGTCTAACTAGAAGTTTAAGAACCAAAAGAATTGTTAGTATGCTGTAGATGAAGGTGTTACAAATGATGAATCATAAGGAGATGAAGTTGTGTTTATTTCCATTAAAGAAGATAGACCTATGCCTATTGATTCCACTAGCTCTTCCATTGAGGAGAAAGCTTTGGTTGCAAAGGTAGAAGAAAAGGGTGAATGGGTGATTGATAGTGGTTGTTCACATCATATGACTAGTGATAAGAGAAAATTTATGAGCATGGAAAGGTATGATTGTGGAATAGTTAGATTTGGAGGTGAGAAAGCCTGTGTAATCTATGGGAGAGGTTCTATTTCTTTTGATGGTAAGCATAGCACTAATGATTTCTTGTATGTTGAAGGTTTGAAGCATAATCTTTTGAGTGTTGGACAAATGATTGATAAGGGTTACGATCTACAATTCAAAGATGGTAAATGCAAGATCTTGAATGTCTCCGGTATAGAGATTGCATCTAGGACTAAGACTAAAGGTTACATTTTTCATTTGAATGCTAGTGATAAAACTTGTTTGATTGCTAAGATAGATGAGAGTTGGTTGTGGCATAGAAGAATGTGTCATGCAAACTTTCATTCATTGATCAAGATCAGTTCTACACAAGCTATTAGTGATCTGCCTAAGATTGTTAAACTTCTTAATCTGGTATGTAAGGAATGTTAGTTGGGTAAGAAAACAAGGATTTATTTCAAGAGTAAATGGTATACATCAGATGGATTATTAGATATTTTTCATATTGACCCGTGTGGACCTACAAATGTTAGAAGTGTGCAAGGTGATATATACTTTATGTTTCTAATTGATGATTATTCTAGATTGATGTGGGTTGTCTTTTTGAAGGAAAAATTATAAGCATTTGAGAAATTCAAGATATTCAAAGATAAAGTTGAAATTGAGTTTGGATTGAAGCTGAAGTGTCTGAGATCTGATAGAGGTGGAGAAAACTATTCCAATGAGTTCAATTCTTTCTGTGAGATGCATTGAATTAGAAGACAACTATCTGCTCCTAAGACCCCACAACAAAATGGGATTGTTGAAAGGAAGAACTATACTATTTTAGATGCTGCAAGAACTATGTTGATTGAAGGAAATGTTCCGAAGGTCTACTGGAGAGAAGCTATTAGAATTGCAGTCTATACATTCAATAGAGTTCATATCAAAGGTGATACCAATAAGACTCCTTATGAGATTTGGTTTGGTCATGTTCCTACTGTGAAATATCTCAAAGTTTTTGGTAGCAAATACTATATCAAGAGAGATGAACATAATGGAAAGTTTGATGCTAGAAGTGATGAAGGTATCTTTCTGGGATATTCTACAAATAGCAAAGCCTACCGATGCTATAATAAGAGACTGAGAAAGATAGTTGAGAGTGCAAGTGTGAAGGTGGATGAAAACTTTGGGAAGGAGATTAGAGCTTATGATGAAGGTCAACATGTTGTTTTAGCTCTTATTTAGCTTGAAGAACCTAAGCAAAATGATTCGGTAGAGACCCTTAATCCGAATTTTGTTGCCGCTGGTGACGATGTGTAGGAAACTGAAGATCTAAACAAATAGAAGACTCTAAGGTATGTCAAACTAAATCATTCTAAGAATCAAATTATTGGTGATAAGAATAAAGGTGTGATTACTAGAAGAAGATTAGCTCTAGAAGAAATATGTTTGATCTCTAAAGTTGAACCTAAAGATATTGTTGAACCCTATAAAGATGATAACTAGATAAGAGCCATGGAAGAAGAGTTAGATCATATTGAAAAGAACAATGCTTGGGAACTTGTGCCTAGACCTAAGGATAAAATTTTTATTGGTACTAAATGGGTTTTTAGGAACAAATTAAATGAAGTCAGTGAAGTAGTAAAAAATAAAGCCAGATTGGTTTGCAAATGATATTCACAACAAGAAGGGATTGATTATGAAGAAACTTTTGCTCTGGTTGCCAGAATTGAAGGTATTAGACTATTGCATGCTTATGCTGCTTATAAATATTTCAAGGTATATAAGATGGATGTGAAATTTGTATTTTTGAATGGTGATCTAGAAGAAGAATTTTACATTGAACGACCTAATGGATTTTCACTGATAGATGATGGAGACATGGTATGTAAGTTGAAGAAAACACTTTATTGATTGAAACAAGCTCCTAGAGCCTGGTATGATAGATTTGACAAATACTTGCTAAAATTATGATTTATCAAAGGTGCTACTGATAGTAATATGTACTTTTAGATTGAAAATGATAAGTTTTGATTATTTTTTATTAAGAAAAAACAAGTTTTGAGGGGACCTGAAACCCCTTACATTAGAATCCAAAGATAGAGCATTAAGGCAACTAGACCAAGACTAATAACAAAGAAACATAACATGCTGCTACAAAAAAGGACAACAAAGAGACAACAACCAAAGAAAAGAATAGCAAAAAGCCAACGAGGTGATGGTGAGCACAACAACAAAAATATACCAAGACCAGTTAGATGAAAATATTGAGGCCATCAGTAGTCTCTTTCTCCAACATCATCATGGTATTTGCAGCTTCCTTCAGGTCAGGAAGATCCCGAGGCAAAGATACCTCCACAACCTTGGTGCTTTGTCTAGTCCTCCTCGTAGTGCAAGGGAAATCCTTGGAGCTAGAAACCCCAATCTCTCCTTTTCATCATCATCCTTAGGAAACATTTTCACTGCATTTTCAAATTTTTTTTTGTCCCTGAAGAATTTGGCCCCCTCCATCGATATCCCTGTGAACTCCACAACCAAATTCTCATCCAAATTCGTCATCTACCCAAATAGAGTGACTTTCTTTTTATTCCATCCCTTAATGAAGAGTTTGGAAACATGGACTTTTTTATAATGTAATTTCTCCATATACCCTGTAAGCCCTCCTTTCTGCAATCTCCTCCACACTTTCTGTTCCTTCTTCCAACCTTCACAACTTGTCATCTCATTCCTATTAATATTTCCCCCCATTGTTTCAGTAGTCCAATCAACACCTCCTTCACCTGAGAAAAAAGAGACTATGCAATACCAACACAAAAATGCAAAGCTAAGACACAATGCAATTAATCACCCACAAAGCATGCGGGGTAGTCCACCTCATATAATCTAGAAACTTCCTGCTAGCTTGACAATCATTTAATTTACAAATCGATCTAAGGGCCATCATGAGATAATAAGGGAATAACCTTTCCATTAATGTGATTAAAAAATAATTTCTCCTTAGCCTCCAAAGACATATTGCTTTCACCTTGCCACTTGATAGGGGCCGATAACTTAACTCCTATGTTGGCAAAATTGTTCGCCACCATACTTGCTTCCCTATAGGTGTGGGTTATGACACACCTATCCAATCCTTCAATAATTTTAAGGGCCCTTATAATAATGTTCTTAATTTTCCAAGAGGGATTAGCCAAACCTTTTAGACAATTGATAATATTTAAGGAGTCCCCCTCTATCCAAATATTTTTCAATTGCAAATTGTCAATAATTTTAAGGCTTTCCATAGCCGTCATAGCTTCAGCTATGTGATTGGTCTAGGAACCCAAAGGAAAGGCCACCACAATCAAACAACGACTATTTGAATCTCTTACCACTCCTCCCCCTCAGCTGGCCTGGGGTTCCCCTTAGCCACCCCATCAAAATTAACTTTCACCCATCCCTCCAGAGGGTAATTCCAGACAACATTTTCTCTAGATTTCTTTGCTTTGAACTTGCTAATATAATCCTTTACCCCCTATTCCATAGAGATCCTCTTATCCTCCTCAGAAATAGAAGTGGAAGGAAGGTAGTAGATGCCACTGCCAATTAACTTCATATTCTCTCTGATGGACCTACACACCTTGTCAAAAACAATCTCAGATGTGCAAGATGACTCCCTAAAAAAATTATAGTGTTCCTTTCCTTCCAAACATGCCAAGAGACATAGGGAAACAATAGGGACCAAAGGATTTTGATAAAAGAGTTGGAAGAGGGACACCTCCATTGAATAAAGAAATCTTTTAGCTTATCCTCTCTTACTTAAATTGTTAGTAGTAAGGATTTTATTTTGGAGCAAAAGGTAGAAGAAAATATTAACTTTAGGGGTGAGCTTTTTTATCCAAGCCTTAGCCTAGACAGGAGGATGGGGCAAGGGAGAAACCATCTTTCTAACAGTAGAGGCCATAGAGAAGGAACCATTCAGGGTCAACTTCCAAATGAAAATATCTTCAACCAGAGAATTTACAAAAAAGGACAACAAAGCCTTCTAGATTGGAGAAAAGATAGCATTAATTTCCTCCCATTTAACCCAAGAAGAATTCTGCCAATAGTCAGAGGCAAAGTAGCCAAATCTAGCCTTGCAAATATTGATAAATGGCAAAAGATCTAGGCACAAGAAAAGGGGTTCATCAAAAAACCATACATCTTCCCAAAATTTGATGCTAGAACCCTTTCCTAGAACCCAACCAACTCCAACTTCAACCACCTTTTTATCCTTGAGAATGCTATTCCAAATAAAGGAACCATAAGGAATATCATAGGAATGAAAGAAGGACACCATATTAGGGGGACACTATTAAGGTATTTGCTGAACCACACCAAATTCCATTCCTTCCTTTTGTCATAAGTCCTCTAGACTTGTTTAGCTAACAAGGCATTGTTAAAGTCTTTTATAGCCCTTAAGCCAAGACCCCCAAAGGACTTAGGTAAGCATACCTTCTCCCTGGCAACCAAAGGTATCCTTCTCCCATCTTCAACTCCAGAACACAAAAATCTTTTCTGTATCCTCTCAATAGCTTCAACAAATTTAGAGGGGATCATAAATAAGCTCAATTCATAAATTGGTAGATTTTGAAGCGAATATTTCAACAACTATAATTTCCCAGCTTGAGTAAGCAAAGTACCTTTCCATCCTACTAGTTTCTTATTGAACCTATCCACAATGGATCTCTAAAAGGTGTCAGTAGGGGAGGATCCCAACAATAGACCTAAGTAAATTAAAGGAAAAGAATCCATAGCACATCCAATGATGTCAACAATTTTTCTCTGCCTCTGAGGAGGAGTATTGATGAAGAATATAGACGTCTTATTCATATTGATAATCTAGCCACAAGATTGGGTATAGATTTGCAAAGCACCTTTGAATGATCTAGCTTCATGGATAGTAGCAGACCCAAGGATGATGGTATCATCCAAAAATTGATGGTGTGAACAAATGAGATTGGAAGATGAAGGCCTCACTCCTTTGATCTCTGTAGTAATGATCAGTCTTTGAAGATATCTTCTTAAGCTTTCAGACAAGATAGTAAACAAGATGGGGGAGATGGCATCCCCTTGTCTTAATCCTCTCAAAGAATTGAAGAATCTAGAGGGGGAACCATTAATGATAACAAAGAAGGTAGGAGTAGAGACAAATTGCCAAATAATACATGAAACTCTGTCATCAAAACCATAAGCTTGGAGGATTCTTCTCAAAAAAAACTAATCAACATTTATCACAGGCTTAAGCAAGATCTAGCTTAATAAGAAACCCATCTTTCTTAGAGACATCCAGATAATGAATATTCTCTTGAACCATGATAATGGAATCCAAGATTTTCCTACCCAAAATGAAGCCATTCTGCTGCGAGGAGATAAGGGAGGGAAGGAAAATCAACAAATTAGAAGTGACAACCTTTGATATAATCTTGTACAGAGAGTTAAAAAGGCTAATAGGTCTAAATTTAACCATAGAGTCTTCCCTAGGAAGTTTAGGAATAAGAACTAGAAGGCTAATAGGTCTAAAGTTACATTTTAATTGTTGAAGTCTTTGTGGATGACATTATCTTCTGTGGTGATGATGCTATGAGTATTAAGTTTTTTGGTGATATGCAAAAAGAATTTGAGATGTCTATCATTGGCGAGATTAATTTTTTCTTAGGTTTTCAAATTGCACAGACATGAAAAGGTATCTTTATATCTCAAACTAATTATGTGAAGGAATTGCTGAAGAAGTTTGGATTAGATGATTCCAAACTGGTTGGAAGTCCTATGGTTACTGGTTGCAAATTGTCTAAAAATGATGAATCACTTAAAGCTAATCGGAGTTTGTATAGATCTGTGGTTGGTGGATTGCTATATCTTACTCAAACTAGGCCTAACATTATGCATGTTGTGTGTATGGATGCTAGATATCAAGCTGATCCAAAGGAGAGTCATGTCACTGCTATTAAAAGAATATTCAGATATCTGAAGGGAACTGAGGATTATGGTTTATGGTATCCAAAGAATGATGATTTCATGTTGTGTGCCTACACCAATGCAAATTGGGTAGGTCATGTTGATGACCAGAAGATTACTTCTCCTGGAGAATTATTTTTAGGTAATAAGTTGGTTTAATGGGTTAGCAAGAAACACGATTCAATATCTTTATCTATTGTTGAAGCTGAGTACATTGCTGCTGCTAGTAATTGCACTCAGATAGTTTGGATGAAGCAAATGTTGAAAGACATCAGAAATGTTTATGATGAGCCTACTATTATATACTATGATAATTCCAGTGTTACAAACATGTCTAAGAATCCTATGCAACATTCAAAGACTAAGCATATATCAATTAAATATAATCTTGAGAGAGCAATTCAGTGAACAAAAGGTGAAGCTGGAATATGTATCTAAAAAGGAATGAATCGCTGATATTTTCACTAAACCTTTGCCTATCGATACATTTGTCTATTTAAGAGACAAGCTAGGGGTATCCACCCCTCCTGATGAGAATTAGATGCATTGAGTTGCATTTCTCTGGTGAAATTTAGAGCCTTATACTTTTATCTGGGTTGATGAGTTGGTACTGCTCCTCTGTTGGAGTAGACTGTTTGTTTGGTTGTTTATCCCAGGGGGAGAGAGATTCATGTTTCTGTTTTGGGAGAGAGATTTCTATGATTTATGGGGAGAGAGTTTGATTTTCTTTTTTGGAGATCTTTGGCATTCCTATCAAAGGGGGAGAGAGATCATGTGAAAAAATGCTTTAAATAATCTTGGTTTTAGGGGGAGTTTGCTGGTGATATCTTCTTTCTTTGCATTGACCGTTTTTCACATTCATATGTTTCCATCAATGCCAAATGGGGATATTGTTGGATTTGGTTCTTCATTGCTTCTGCTAGGATATGTTTTTGTCATTGATGCCAACATATTCTTGTGAGTTATTCCGGTGAGTTTGGAAAGAGTTTTTGATCCGATTTTGTAGTTTGGTTTTGCTGATCACTATTTTGCAGAATCTGTTATTACATCTAGTATATTCCAGTGTGATCAGATCTTGTGCTAAGACTTTGGAATAGGATGATCTTGTGTGTCTTCATTTCAAATGGTTCATGATTTGGTTCTCCACAAGTTATCTTAATTGCTAATTGGTTGTGTTCTTGAGCTTTGAGACATTGACCGCTGAAGATTTAAAAAGAGGAGTTGGTGCAACTATTCTAGATGATTCTAATGTTCTTGTTGGTGTTTTTTATTAGTTTCCTATTTGTTTTGGTAATTCACATTGATCGCTATGCAATTTTTGGTGATTTCTATGAACTGGTGATGATTTGCGTGTTATGTAATATTTCTGGTGGTGTAGCGTGTAGCAGTTGATCTTGGTGGGATTTATGGTGGATGTAATCATTTGGGAATTTGAATTAGGTCCATGCTATGTAATGTAAATCATAATATTAGTCCGGTGGTTGATCCTTGTATCGTGCAATGTAATTTTTGTAATTGTGGGTTGAGGGTTTAACCGACCTTTTTATCAAGGTTGATGATTTACATATATTGGTGAGATGATTATGTAAGTTAAGTATTGGTATTGTGTCTGCATTATCAAAGAGAGGTGATTGTGCGAACAAGAGAGTTATCATTAGGTGAAGTGTTGTGGTGAGATTGGTGTTGCAGAGCAGACAATTGTGCTTAACCGAAACTGTCATCAGGCATTTGTACATGCTATTATTGCATTTCATTCCTTTCAAATTGTAGTTCGAATCATTTTGTAAGTCAATAAAACTTCCTTGAGGGTTGTAGCCTTCTGGACATACATGTTTTGAGTAGTGATCTCTAGGTAGTGTGCCTGAATGTATGTGCATTCCCCATTGTAATATTTTCACGTACTACTGCAAAGTATCATCTTATTGTGGGTAGGTTCCCACTGTGGTTTTTTACCTTAACCAGGTTTTCCACATCAAAATCTTGATGTTGTGTGTTGTGCTGTTAATTTGCTTATCTATTTATTGGTGCAGTTTGTCAATTTATGTTTTAGAGTTTAATTTGCCGTGATCCGGTGAAGACTGATTCACCCACCCCCTCTCAATCTTCCTTCTTGATTCCTGCTAACATATCATGATCAACTTTTAATGTTAATCAATTATTATTTATCATTATCAATTTTTTTCAATTTCAAATCAATCGTTGTCAATCTTAATCAATTTTTCATCAATCCTTTATCAGATCAATCTTGTCAATTTTGATTAATTTGTCATTGGTCTCTGTCTTTATCAATTTAATCAACTTTTGGTTGGTGTCAATTATATTCTTGATCATGATCATCATCATTCATTTATTGGATTAATTGTGTCATGACATTGTTTTGACCTATTTCATTCCCTTTCTCCTTTCTAGGGCTTAATAATTCTGTAATTATTAATCCTTTCCAACATCCTCCTTAGGATAAATGAATTTATTCATTTATTCTATGTCTTGAGTCACAATTAAATATTTTATTTAATTGGCCAATTTCCCTTTAGTGGGCTAAATATTAAATAAGATATTATGAATTATTCCCACATTTGTTTCCCTTAATTTTCTCCTAATTTTTTCATAATTTCTCATTCCTAATTTCATGCTTCTCATTTTGTATATTTTATCCCACCATTTCTCGACTAATTTGTCTCCACATTTTTCTCAGATCATGAAGCTATTTTTGTGCTCAATTTGTCATAACTCAATGAGAAAATTTTAATGCCAATTTGTCATAAACCGTGAAACATAATTTTCTCTCAATTTGTCATATTTTGTCATATCAATTATGCCATTTTTGAATCAATTTGCCTCTTCCATTTGCCTTGATTTTCTCATGTCATTTTGGAGACAATTTTCTCTATAAATTGATTTAATTTTTCAATCATTGAACAATCACAATTAGAGTACCCTCACGCTGTTGCTTTCAAATCTGCCATTTGCAATCATCTTGCTTGCTCATCTTTTTGATTTGTAGTTGACATCCACATAATTTGGACGCGAAAGAATAACAATGGAGTCTAAGGAGATTTTTGTATATGGTTTTCGTTTTCGTTTTGAAATCTTGTCTTTCTTCCTCTATTGAATGTGATAGGAGTTGATTTCATTTGTAATTAGGTTTGTGGTTGCCTAATGTTGATGCTTTTTTTTCCTTTTCCTAATTCCTACATCACATTTTCTTGGTGAACCTGACATGAAGACTAACTTGGTTTCTGTCTTTTGAGTACTTTTGAAGTGTTTTGTAGGTCTAATTGGCATAAACATTGCCTTTTGTGGAGTTTCAGGTGCTTCTTCACCTCTGTAGGGCACTCTTGTTCCCGTGTGAGATCAACTTGCACCTATGTGAGATCAACCTATGCCTGTGCAAGCTACTCCTATGCCCGTGCGAGGTGATTCTACGCCTGTGTGACCCAAAATTGCGCCTGTGCAGATTACAGGGTTTTGGGTTAAATAATTCAAAAACTTGATTGCATTGATACTATTGAAGGGTTGTGATCTCAAATTGGCCTTCAATTTTGATAAATTATGGCTTAAGATGAACTTATATAGTGATTAATTAGGTTGGTTAATGAACAACAACTCTCACATTTTCAATTTTTGTGCAATTGGGTTAAAATACACGAAGATCTTTTAGTTGGGCACTAAAATGAACTCCAATCTTTTCATTTTGATTCAAATGAGGTGAAATTAGTCTAATTAGGGCTTAATTATGCTCACATAGCCTAATTAGCATGGTTAATGAACACCAAATGCTCATATTCTAGTCATTAGGGTTTTGGTGGTGTAAAGTCTTGCATTTTTAGTTTTGAGCATCTCAAGCTTGTGCAATCTAGGTTTTTAAGTTTGCGTTGTCTATATTTAACATAGAACCATCATGGGGCTTTGAAATTGAGCCAATATTTTGTTTCCTTAGTGGATTTTTGGCTCAATTAGGCTATTTCTTTATTATCAAAATTAGGGTTTCCATGCATATTATGGTTTCAATTCCTCAAAATTTGCATTCTGCCTGATTGATTGTCTCTATTTAGCAAGTGCACTACACTTCTGTGCTTGTGTGTCTTTCTTTTGCACTTGTGTGGCTTGATTTTGCAACTGTGTAGCCTACTTTTGTGCCTGTGTGGCATGCTTTTGTGCCTATGTGAGCTGAAATTGTGCCTGTGTGAATTTGTTTTGCGCCTATGTAGGGGTAGAACCTGAGGTATAATTTGTCAATTTTATTTGCAGAATATGATGATTTCTCTCCATTTCATGCATTTTGGCTTTTTGTGTTACTGATTATTTGTGCAACACCTTGGCAAAACATTTGAAAAAGACTTATTCACAAACTACTAATGTGTTTATTGCAGGACGCGGTCAAAGAATCTTATCAGAATTGAGTGTTTGTGATTTTGAGAATAGTTTCACACTTCATTTTCCAAGGGTTAATGAATACCATGTATTTTATGTTTTCTTTCATTTTTGTCGTGTGTTTTTACCCTTAGAAGTGGGCTTGCCTCCCGATTTGCCTAACACTTCACATAGGCATTGGTTGTTGGCAATTGACACTCATCTGATGACTTTTGATGCCTGATTTATGGTTTAGGGTTGTCATTGATGACATCTCTTCTTGGTGATTCGATCCGACAAGCATGATTCATTTTATCCAGAAGATGGAGGTAACTGATAGGCAACTAGCTGGTAAAATAGGGTATTTTAGTAATGTTTTGATTTAGAATGATTTCAGATGATTGCAGTGTTTTTGGTGATTGGGAAGACCCTTAGGAAGCGTGTGATTATAATATTTTGGTTCGGTGCTATGTTTTGTTCATGATTGAAGCCGACTTGGAGCTACATGTTAAAATTCTTGAAGCTGACTTGAAGGAGATTGTTGTTGTGTTAAGACCAAATATATAAGATCGATTTGGCAATTGATTTTTCAGTGTGTTAATAGTGTGGTGATCCGTTTTGGTGTGATTGAGCGTAGTTTCACGTGTGCACTTTTCTTTCAGACCAACCGATAGCTGACTGAGACAGAAATAGAGTATTCAGCAGAGCAAAGATAGTCAGAGATTCAGTGCTTAACTGAAACTCCTTCTTGCATATTCAGATGCTAATTACGAGTTCATTTCATTGTATTTTCTCATTGTAATCAAATTGTAAGTCAGTGAGACTTCCCGTTTTCTTCTGAGAAACCATATTTGAGCAGTGAGATCTAGGAAGTGAGCCTAAATGCAAGTGCATTCCCCATCTATGTAATATTTATGTACTCCTAGCCATAGTATATGAATATTGTGGGTTTTATCCCCACCGTGGTTTTTCCCTTTTTGGGTTTTCACGTAAAAATTCCAGTGTTGTGGATTTGTGTATTCTTTGTTGCATGTTTATGTTCTTTTCTGTTATGCATTGCTAACCAATGGATAAAGAATAAGTTTGAGGATTTGATTTCTGGTAGATCACTGATTCACCCCCCCTCTAAGTGATATCCGATTCTAACAATTAGTATTAGAGCCTAGTTCCTCTAAGAAAGCTTAACCACTTGAGGAAGATCTGGGAGATTGATTCTATGGATTCTAGTTTGCAGAGACAACTCAATGTGGCACTTGAGGATCTTGATGCATCAAGAAGTGAGGTATGTACCTTGAAGAAGAACTTGAATGTTGTTGATGAATTCATTAGTGAGCTAGAGGATCAAGCTAGTGTCTGTAGAGAAAAGAGGAAGGAATTAATGGACAAGTTGAAGGAGAAAGAAGATTAGATCATGGAATACTAGGACAAAGCTGATGAGGTTTACAAGCTTGAGATAGAGAATGCTGCTTTGAAGAATGAAATGCAATCCATTGTGATGAGACTAACTAAGCAAATTAAGGACTAGAAGAAGAATGAGGAGAATCTAGCATAATCATTGAAGGAAAGAGATGATGAATGCTTCAGGCTTACCTATGAGAATGATCAATTGAAGCTTGATATGACACAATCAAGGAATAATGGTCAAAAAATTAAAAGACAGATTCCTACCTTGAGGGATGAACTTGCCACTGCCAATGAATACAAAGACAAGTTCAAAGATAGTTCAACAAGGCTTGATGAGATGTTGGAAAATTAGAGACATGGAAAGGATATGTGAGGCCTAAGATTTGAGAAAGGTAAATCCTCTGGATCTGGACAAGGTAATGCTAAAACTGATCAAAAGAAGAGCAAGAATCCTCCAGTAAGACAAGCTAATGCTCATAAATTTAATGGTAGATATTTTACTTGCAACAAATTTGGTCATATGGCGAGTCAGTGCAAAAGTAGGATGAATAATGGAATGATGAACAATAACAACATGATGAAAAACATGAATAATGTTCCTACCTTTACCGGCTAGTGTTTCATATGCAATAATTTTGGACACAAGTCAAATGTGTGTAGTGAAGTAATACATAACTTTGAAAATAAAAGATTCTATGCTTGTGGAATGTTTGGACATAGTTCTAAATAGTGCAGGACAAGACATAATCAGATGAACTTCAGACCCATGAAGAATAATGTTGTTTGCCAAGCATGCAACAAAACAGGTCATATTGTAAAATTATGTAGAAGGAAAAATAGTGCTCCGATTGACAAGAATAAATCAGATGAAAAGGGAAAGGCAAAAGTAGATGAGATCAGAGATCAGCATAAGAAGATGTGGGTAAAGAAAGATGAATCTAAGGCAGATAATGGATCTATAACTAAATCTGGTGTAGAATCTTCATCCGGTAGCTAGGGATTTTTGCCTTAGGGGGAGGCAAACCAATGCAAATCTTGCAGTACCCCTTGATGAGATCTATAGACTGTGGATTTCAAATGATAGAAATTGAGCTTCAGTTGAGATACAAAATTTAGACGGCTGATTTCGACATCCGGTAGTGGAACAGGGCATCCATTTGAATACTTGAGGTGCATTTATTTCAAAGTAAAATGAGGGTTTGCAAAGTTAAAAGGGAAAATATGAGAATCATTCTTCACTTTGTGAATAGTGTTATCAAGCTGAAGAACAAGGCAATCAAGGTTTTCAGCTGATCAAAGAGAAAAAGCCATTCGGTGAGAGATCTAGGGCATCCGTCAGTTGGTTGAGGTACTTTAATAAGAGTGTTTTCTGAGTCCGATTTCTCAAGAATTTGAAATGGCATCTGCATCTTCCATTGATACTCCACTGGTAGTTGAGGTCAAGGACATGACCCATCTTGTATTCAAGAAACACCCATACAAATCCATGAAACACGACCCGATTGAAGCATTTTCTTTCATTCCACATAGTGTATTGCACGTTGATGATGTTCAAGCCTACATTCACTATGAAATTGAGGAAACTGATTGAGGACATCTTGGACTTTTATACTGACAGCATCATGGATGATATTGGCAATTCCAAGCCAGAATTTGTGTAGCTACAAAGAAAGGGTTTCACACAATTTGTAAACTTTTCGATGTTCGATGAGAAGAAATGGGTAAAGTATGTGTTAAGCAGGATCCATGCTTAATTCATGTGGATTGACCAACCATACAAGATCAATGCTGATGAGATTAGGGAAGTAACCTGTTTAAACCAAACCGGTGAAAAGCCAGGGTTGTGGAAGGTAATGAACCCTACCATGAACAAACTAATCAGTGCAGAGTTTGACAAACGATCAATGAAGATCAACACAATAAAAGAGGATGATGTTAAATTTGTTGCAATGGTAATTGGCTACAAAGTGTATCAGTCTAACATATTGAATTTTGTATCCAACATTGCTATCCATGCAGACTACAAAATGGTCAAAGATGATGGTCATTATGACCTATGTAGTGTGCTATTGGAGGAGTTAATGATAAATTTGAGGAAAATCAAGCAAGATAAAAAGAATGTCTTTAAATTTGGTTCTTTGATTATCTGTTTGGTGCTCTATTTCATGAATCAGATCCCCGGAAACAACAGAGTACAATGGGCTTATGATAGACCAATAGCTCAACAAATAAAGCAGGGACTTGACAGACTTGGGAACCAAGATAATCAAAATGCTACTTTGTGGGATTTCTTTTAAACTTTTCAAGACAAAATGAAATAGAGAGTCAAAATCCCCAAAGAAATTGTAAAGAAATATGAGGGGACAATCTATTTTATGGTAAACAAGGATGAATGTCTTATGGAAGCAGTTCAACCCTAGATAGTATGGATAATGCCTATGGGGTATGAGGTCGATGAAGCTACCTTGGATGCCTACGCACAACACTTGCTAAATGCTCCAGTAGTCACCAAGGAGGAAAGGTTTGGAACCTGGAAGGAGAAATCAATGGAGTTTCACTCCAAGTTCTCTAAACTGGAAAGGAAGAGGAAGGTTGCAAATATTGTAGAATACATTCTTGTTGAAGAAGGAAATCCCCGGGAGAAATTCAGAGCTGCTAGAGCTGCAAGGGATGCAATTGAGAAAGTAAAGAAACAAAAGACTGCACCTCCTCCAGTTAAGGTGAAGGTGACATGACCTTCTCCTACTTCGGTGAAGGCAAATCCTACCGAAGCAAAACCCTCTAGTGCATCCAAGGGGAAAGGTGTTATGAGGAAGAAGCAGAAAAATCAAAGAGAATATGTAGCAGTCTCTCTAGTGCAATCTGAGACTAAATTAGATTAAAGCATTCCCAAGGCACCAAAGAAAGGAGAATTTTCTCTAGTCATTTAGAAACCCCAATTCGGTGGTGAGAAAAAAGGGGAAAAGGAGAAGAAGGCTACATCAAACCCTACCAAGAGGCCTATAAGAGGTAGGGAGGTCAAGACTCAACTAGAGTCTGATGATCAAAAAGGTAAATCTGAATTTGTTCCCTCATTGATAGCAGATCAGTTAATAGATGAAATAATAGTAGATGGAAATTTGAAGAATGTTGAAGTTTGTTATGTAAATTTTGATGATGGTGAAAAGAGGAAGGTAGAGGAAGCAATTATACTTTACTTACATAATTTTAGTAAGACATTAATTGAATAGAAAAGTCCATTCCAAAGGACTTGTATAGTTTAATAGATGCTAGAATAATGAATGCAAGCAAAATTGATAGAGAGATGAAGGAGAGAGAGCTAGTCAATAGATGTACCATATTACTCATAGTGAAGCTAATAGGTTAATTGAAGAAAAAAATCAATAGATTAATGATTGGGAATGTAGAGGAGGTGAGGAAAGAGACAAAGGCAATATGGAAAAATATTATTCAGAATGACCCTCTGTACAAAGATGCATTTGGACCATCTCAGTTGGAAGATAAGAAAGGTGATTTTGGAAGTCAGAAGGTTGAGACTCATTCTAAAGATCAACTGGAAGACCAAGTTAATACCATAATTGATGCTAAGACCGATGAAAATCCTCCAGTGATAGATAGCTCTACAGTCCCTATCATTCAATAGACTGATATTGGGGACAAGGGAGAGAAGAAGGAAGGTGTGTCAAGAGAAGCCGAGGTAACTAAGGTGGAAAAAGGTAAAGGTATAGTTTATTCGACAATTGCCACTCCTCTGGTTATAGGAATCCTGCCTCGGAGTTCGATCAATCTTGATGGCTTAGTTGATCTTGGGAAGATGTCTCTTGTAGAGAAGCTTATGCTTGTTGCTGCAGTACGATCTCAAGCGAGTCAAGATCTGGTGAAATTAGAGAATGAAGACAAAAAGCTAATTTTGATGTCTATAGATGTTTTGTAGAAGGTGGCTTCCAATGTATAGTTAGATTCAAATAATAGCCCCTTCGATAAATTATTACAATTTCGTAACAATGTAAATACCAAATTTGATTCTTTGGAGAATATGACTACTTAGAAAGTTTTGGACAAGTTTAAGGAAGTTAGAAAACAAAATTTCCTGAAAATGATTGAAGATGATAGGGTAACAATAATTAAGAGATTATAAACCATTTTTGACACATTGTCAAAAATCGGTAGATTGTATAAATCTTGCCTCATTTTGCCTAAATTTACTAGTGATATTGATAATCAGATAGATGTCTATTAGGGGAAGGTTGCTAGTATTTCTCAATCTTTTAACCCCAATGTAACATGACCCAAAAATATTAAAGGAAAGATTATAGCCTTGAATGATCAGATCTCAGGCCTTCAAGCAGATAAGGAGAAAGTTTTGAGGAAAGTCGGTGAACTCTGGAACCTAATTGCCATCTGGTTAGATACCATGCTAAGTAATAAAGTCATCTGTATGAAGGAAATGACCCAATCTATACCATCATATTTGAGAGAATTAGAAATTTATGCTATTTTATTTAATGCATTTATCATAGTTTTGGATAACCTGAAGAGTGGGTGGGATACTCACCTAGGATTTTTGAATACTATTTATGCTGACCTCTTCAAGTATTTCTAAAATGTTTGTCATATGTATATTAATTTTGGGCAGGACCCCATATTTGGGATTGCTGTGAAAGGGGGAGAGATGAGGTGAAAAATATACAAACTAATTATGTATAGAGTGTATAGTTCGGTGATGAAAATTTTTGGATTATTGATCTAAAGGGGAGCCTTCAAATTCTTTTATTCTTTCATTAGGTGTACAAGTTTCAACACTTAGCCATTTTTCATAGGTGTTGCCATCAATGTTAAAGAGGGAGATTGTTGGCAATTGACACTCATCTAGTGACTTTCAATGCCTGATTTATGGTTTAGGGGTGTCATTGATGGTAACTCTTCTTGGTGATTTGATCTGTCAACCATGATTCATCTTATCCAGAAGATGAAGGTAACCGATAGGAAATTAACTAGTAAAATAGGGTATTTCAATAATGTTTTGATCCAGAATGATTTCAGATGATTGCGATATTTTTGGTGATTATTTTTATGATCTCAGTGATTGGGAAGACCCTTAGGAAGCATGTGGTTTAATCTTTTGGTCCAGTGCTATGCTTTGTTCAAGATTGAAGCTGACTTGGAGCTACACGTTACACTTCTTGAAGCCGACTTGAAGGAGATTATTTTTGTGTTAAGACCAGATATATAAGATTGATTTTACGATTGATTTTTGGTGTGTTAATGATGTGGTGATATATTTTGGTGCAATTGAGTGCAGTTTGACATGCACACTTTTCTTTCAAACCAACCGGTAGCTGAATGAGACAGAAAGAAAGTATTCAGTAGAGCAAAGATAGTTAGAGATTCAATGCTTAATCGAAACTCATTCTTGCATAGTCATATGCTAATTGAGAGTTCATTTGATTGTATTTTATCATTTTAATCAAATTGTAGGTCAGTGAGACTTCCCTGAAGGTTGTAGCCTTTTGGGCAACTATATTTGAGCAGTGAGCTCTAGGCAGTGAGCCCGAATGCAAGTGCATTCCCCATCTATGTAATATTTATGTACTCCTAGCCATAATATATGAATATTGTGAGTTCCAGCCCCACCGTGGTTTTTCCCTTTCCAGGTTTCCATGTAAAAATTCCCATGTTGTGGATTTGTGTATTCTTTGTTGCATGTTTATGTTATTTTCTATTCTACATTGTTAACTGAAGGATAATGAATAAGTTTGAGGATTATATTTTCGGTAGGTCACTAATTCACCCACCTTCTCAGTGATATTTGATTCTAACATTGGTGAGAAGGAACGACCAAAAGTTGTGATGGGCTAAGGCCAAGCTCTTCCAAACCACTCTAAATAACTATGTTTGCAACAAAAGTTGTAAGCAAAGGGTGCTAGAATGGTATAGAAATAATTAAATTCCCCCGATTTATGCCCACCCGGACAGAAGCCTTGACTAAAAACCTTGTTCTTAGAGACCAAAAATCCTCTAGCCATTGGTACAAGAGGTCGGACCTCTAATATCATCTCACACTTTTACTGCTCTTAGTAGAGATACAAAGTTCTACATGGGGAGTTTTCATGGGAACTGATGCTTGTCTGCCCCAGAGAAGTGAGTGCCATGGAGCGGAGGCAGTGGGGTCAAGCATCTAAGTATCCACTTTGAGTAGGCGTAGCCAGGAAACCAAGTGAGATCCAATGACTATTGTCCTTGCTAGCCATAGGATTTTTTGTTGAAGGTGCATGATTGTCTTGGGTCCAAGTCAAATAAACATCTCGTCTTCTATGTTTGTTAAAGGTTGAATTAAAAAAAAACTCTCAAAAGTGATCATAATCAATAAACAAGCATCCAAACAAACTTCAAACAAATTCAAACTTGGTCCAAAGAACTTCAAAGTATTCATCCAATAATTTGCAAATATTTTATCAACATGGCTTGTCAAAATATTAGGTACCCTTGTTTCAACATTCATGTCAATAAGGGCTAGGTTTTGCATAGTCCAACTTAGGTTTAGGAAATATTGTCATCTTCCTTCATTTTAGTCCATTTCATTACAAGCAACCTCATTTTGCACTTAGGTTTAAAAATCATTTCCCTATGTCTTCATTGCATTGTCATACCCAAGCTAGGTTTTCACTTAGGTTGCAATCTTTCAATATCATTGTCATCCCAAAATTTGATCTTTACTTAGGTCATATTATTTCCTTGCATACCCCTTTCTTGCATTAGATCATACCATTGCATAGTCCAAAACTTTAGGTCATATCATATTCCAACTTTTGTCAATATTTTTATTCATACCTTAAGCTAATAATATTGCATAATAGCCTTGAGTCATTTCATACCATTAGGTCATTTCATTTCATCTTCTTAGGTCATATTCATATCATATCTTGAGACCATATCATATTCATATCATATCCTTAGGTCCTTGTCATAATCATTGCCTTCTTGCATTTAGTCTCAAAATAAGGTTTTGTCAAACTTCAAAGATTCAAATCTTTAGATTAAACCCTAAGTTGTTGCTAGGGAGTCTTGATCTTGTCCAAAATTTGTCCTCTTATCAACATAATTTTTTCAAAGCTAGCTTAGAATCCAAGAGTATAGGTGAGAAATTGTCATTTTGTCCTATCATCATTTGGTCCTTTGTCCTCTTGTCCTTTCAAGGTCTTAACTTCATTTCAATTTCTCAAGGTTGCATCTTTAGGTTTGCATTCCAAAAGTTTTTCCAAATCTTGAAAAAAAACAAAAACATAAGTTGCATTGTCAATCATATAAGTTGCATTTAGTTGCACCTCATTGTCATTTCAAAATCTTGAAAAACAAAAAAAACATAAGTTGCATTTAGTTACACCTTATTGTCATTTCAAAATCCAAAAAGTCCAAAGCATAAGCTACATTCTCATCTTTTTAGGTTGCATTAGTTGCATATATCATCCTTAAAAACCAAAATCCCAAAATATTGCATTGCATAGTGGCATGCCTATTGAAACAATGTCTAAGTACAAGAAATCACATGAATCAAGATATCAAGCCATGTCTTTTCCAATTGATGATAACCATTTGAGACAATCACAATTCTATCCAACACAACAACAAGGAAATATTGTACAACCAAACTTCAATCCAAATGTTGGTCCACATATAAACATGCTACCAGAGTATGGAATCATTCAATTGGGACCCCCACCAAATTTTGAACCAATATTTGTACCAATGAAACCAGGACTTGGTAGTGTTCAACCAAGGTCACCCTCAAATCAAACAATCATCCAAAACCAAACCTCAAGTTTGCATCCGAAACATTAAAATCTTAGTTTGAACAAGATTGATCCTAGCCTACATGCAATTTGGTTAGAGAAAATGATGAGAGATAATAAAATACCACCAATCATAAGAGAATTAGATGTAGACTTAGAATCACAATTGGAATTGGAATTTGAGTCATACCAACCTTCATATTCTTATGAGACTCAACCTTCAAAATAAATCTATCCTTCCTACTAGTCCAACTTACACATGGTCCAACAAATCCAACCAACACAACCAATGGTGCAGTTTCAACAATATGTCCAACGAAACACCCAATGTCAAAAATTGGTTCAACCAACTGTCAAGTATCAACATCCAACTCAGTCAACAAATAAATATCAACAATTACAACCAAAAATTCAAAAACAAAAGTTGCAACTCACTTCAGGATAAATTTCAAACATGACAAAACAATTCGATGAAGTCCCAAATCAAATCCCATTCAACCAAAAGCAAATTTCAAACATGTCAAACCAACTTAACCAATTCCAAAATAAAAACATCACACCAAATCAAAGCCAAATTACCTTCAAACAAGTCCAAAATCAAAACCCAATCATGTCAAAACCTCGCAAGGATTCAAATGTGTCTCCAAAGAAAGTTATCTCTTTTATACAACTCTTAAAGAAAATCTTAAGCGATCCTTCTGAGAAAGATAAAAATCATATACCTATGTCTAGAAATGACTCATCCCCTCATAAAAGAATTGAATCTCTAGTGACATCTATTCCTACACCTTCTAAAAAATTTGCAAGAGCCTTCCATATCATCCTCATCAAATGATTCACTCAAGGATGAAATTGTAATGTCCCTGATATAATTAAATAGTCAATTTAAATAATTTATTGTATGACCCTGTACTTAATAGTTATTCCAGGCCCTTTTTTATTATTTAGATAGTTATAAATTTTTTGGTGTCAGCCATTTGTAACCCTTTGGGAAACTTCCTGGAGCCATATATATAGCCGAGTTAGTCATTGTTGTAGGTATGCAAATTTGGTGTTTTCTTTGTATGTGTAGATTCCAATTGGAGTTCAGTTGTCAGCTATTTCGGAGGTGGAAGATCCTCCCTACTTGGCATCCACAGTTTTGGTGGGAGAAAATCCTCACCCTAATCTACTCTGCCCTCAGTCTGAGATTTTTGTAATTTGAAGTTCTATCATTATTGCATCTAAATTTCTACTTGCATATCTTGTGTGTTCATTCCTGTGCCAAATCATGTTAAACTAATTATATTTCCCAACATATTACATATAACCCAACTTTTTTTTGGAGAGATTATTAGTTTTGCACAGGACAGTCAATTGACCGAAGGCAGGGAGCGTATGGGTGGAGGGCCATATGGTGGAGGTCATACGGTGGAGGTTGTGTTGGGCGTACAAAAGGGAGGGTTGTATAGTGGCGGTTGTACGGTGTGTTGGTCATACAGTGGAGGGTGTTGGTCATACGATGGAGGGTGCTGGCCATATGGTGGAGGTGGTGTTGACCGTGTAGTGGAGGTTGTCTTGAATAGGATAAGCATATGGTACATTATTGAGTTGGTTGTACATTGGCAGTGGTGTAGATCGTATGGTGGAAGTTGAGTTAACTTACGATACGGTACATTATAGTGGTATCAGAGCTAGTAATCTTGCTAGCTTGTCGGGTAGTGGATGCAGGTGTACACCAGAAGGAGGTATCACTCTGTTGTCAGAATGGGGGAACCACAGGATCCTGCCAAAGAAGTTATGGCACTATTAAGGGAGTTAACCAGAAGCCAATCTCAACTCAATGAATCAATGATTAGAGGGAAAAAATGACAAAAACTTATGGAGGATACATTGCGACAATTGACCATAGGTAAAACAAATAAAGATCATGGCGATAATTCGGTCACTGGAAGGTCAAACCCACAACACTCCCATTTCTAACTGCTGATGGCAACTTTTCCCTAGAGAACTGAATCACCTCATGGGGAGAAAGAGCCCATTTTATAGGAGTTGCAATAGCAGTTGATCAAGATTGGAAGGATGCAAATCTAGAGGGAGACATATCCTTGAAGGATTATGTTGTACTCTAGATAAAATACTCGGGCGGTAGAGGTCATGGCTACTACAACTATGGTATCAAACAAAAGGTTGGCAAGATTAATTTTCATCCTTTGATGGGATTAGAGCAACCTCGACACAAGGCTGGGTACAAAAAGTAGATACCTACTTCTAGCTCAACCTAATGCTTGAAGATGAAGCTATCAAATTTGCAGCACTTCACCTGGAAGGAGTCACTCATGAATGGTGGCATCATGGAATTGTCACCCTCAACCACGATCAAATAACTTGATATGTCTAATTCACGGAGAGGCTTATAGACTATTTTGACGGAAAGGATCTAGAACTCAACTTCAAGGAACTGACTCAATTGAAGCAATCTGGGCCTGTGGACAGTTACATTATAGAATTTCAGAGACAACACGTGTTGGTAACAGATATCTCAGAGAGGAGATTGGTGGTTTTATTCATGGATGGACTAATGGAACCACTGAAGGGTTGGGTGAAAGGGTTTAATCCCAACACACTCTTTGAAGTGATTAAGAAGGCGCGTGACATGGATACCTCATCTTCTTCCTCCAAGAGTTACTCAAATGATAAACCACCCCTAGCCCTGAAGAAGCCATCATTGGATGAAGCCACAAGGAAGGAACTAAGGAGAAGGAAACTCTGCTTTACCTGCAAGGAGCCATGGGAACCAGGGCACCAATGTTTAGGCATTAAAGTGGTGAAAGGGTTCAATCTCAACACACTCTCTGAAGTGATTAAGAAGGTGCGTGACATGACTACCTCATATTCTTCCTCCAAGAGTTACTCAAATGACAAACCAACCCTAGCCCTGAAGAAGCCATCATTGGATGAAGCCACAAGGAAGGAACTCAAGAGAAGGAAAATTTTCTTTACCTGTAGGGAGCCATGGGAACTAGGGCACCGATGCTTAGGAATTGAAGTGGTATCTGACAATGAAGAAGATAACGAGGAAGATGGTCAAAAAAGCACGGGGGAGGCTAAAGAAAATATAAATCGCGTAGAGAGAATTTATACATTGGTTCGTAGGGGAGGTGCCATTGCCGCTCTTACTAGCACTCCTAGGCATAGTATGTTTCAGGTTTGTAGTACACTCTAAGGGAAACGAGTCATAGTCATGTTCGATAGTGGGGCCACCCTCAACTCTATCAACTCATCACTTGTCACCAGGAGGGATTTGCATATAAAGGAGCATGAGGGGTTCAGAGTCAAGGTGGTGGGAGGAAATATATTATCATGTACTCATCTGGTTCCATAACTTAGCATCACCATGGGGAACTACATAGTGATGGATGATTTCTTCGTGATTGATTTGGATGATACATATGTCATATTGGGAATTCAACGGATGGAGACCCTCCACTAGTACACACACAACTTCAAGAGGATGGAATTATCATTCGAAGTGGATGACAAGAAGGTGGTACTAAGGGGAATATCCAATGGTGGCATGAGGGAAATTTCAGCCAGACAGATGGAGGTAATCTTCAGACATGATGACATCATCGGGGAGACACACTGCTTGGTATCGAGCAAACCATTATGGGGGAAACATGCATACCACTAGGATGATGAGTTTCAGGTAATATTAGGCAAACATAGTTTAGTTTTTGCAAACATTCCAACGGGTATTCCCTCGCACCGAGGTTTTGAGCATGCCATCGAGATAGAGGAAGGAGCCAAGCTTGTTATCACCATGCCCTATCACCACCCTAAGAAGTTTAAAGATGAGTTAGAGAGGATGATCTAGGAACTCCTCGACAAAGGTGTCATGGTTTCTAAGGAACTTCCACCCATTGATGATGAAGGAAAACTTATTTTGGAGCCCACAAAGATCATTGACGTCAGAGAGAAAAAGATGAGGTCACACACCATCAAGGAATACCTAGTCCTATGGAAGGAACTATCGATTGAAGATGTCACATGGGAGAGAAAATAGATCTGGGAGCATCTGAGTAGTCTGCAAATACTTGAGGGCAAGCAATTCTTGGGCTGGGAAGACTGCAATGTCCCCGATATAATTAAATAGTCAATTTAAATAATTTATTGTATGGCCTTGTACTTAATAATATATTTTGAGACCTTTTTATTAATTAGTTAGTTATAAAATTTTGGGTGTTGACCATTTGTAACCCTTTAGGAAGCTTCCTGGAGCCATATATATGGCCGAGTTAGTCATTGTTGTAGGTATGCAAATTTGGTGTTTTCTTTGTATGTGCAAATTCCAGTTGGATTTCAGCTGTCAACCATTTTGGAGGTGGAAGATCCTCCCTACTTGGCATCGATAGTTTCAGTGGGAGTAACTCCTCACCTTACTCTGCTATGCCCTTAGCCTGATATTTTTGTAATATGAAGTTCTATCATTATTGCATCTGAATTTCTACTTGCATATCTGGTGTGTTCATTCCTATGCCAAATAGTGTTAAACTAATTATATTGCCCAACATATTACATATAATCAAACTTTCTTTCCGAGGCTGAGATTATTAGTTCTGCATAGGAGAGTCATTTGACCAAAGGGAGGGAGCGTATGGGTGGAGGGTCGTACGGTGGAGGTTGTACGGTGGAGGCTGTGTTGGGAGTATGAAAGGGAGGGCCATATGATGGTGGTTGTATGGTGTGTTGGCCATACATAGAGGCTATTGTCCATATAGTGGAGGGTGTTGGTCATATGGTAGAGGCTATTGGCCATACAGTGGAGGTGGTGTTGATAGTGTGGTGGAGGTTGTGTTAACCAGGATAAGCGTATAGTACATTACTGAGTTGGCCGTATGGTGGCAATGGTGTAGATCATACGATGGAAGTTGAGTTACGGTACAATATGGTACATTATAGGGTTCAAATTCCCCAAGGGCTATCCACGATTGATTGCCAAGATAATCCAATTCATGATGAAAGTCCTTGCCATGCTTTAGAAATGATAAACCTAATTCCACCATGCGCTTCATTTCCCATCAAAACTATTTCAGAGGACCCATTTAAAGCTCTCCCCTCTCATGTCAAAGCTTTGTTTACTTGCTTGAATCCCACATACATTTCCAAAGTCCAACCCCATGTCAAGGGGATAATTTAGAGCATGAAGAAATGAGCACTAAAACAAGTCAAGATCACTATCATTAAAGATTACTATTTCATCTAATTGTTGACCAAGATCCCATCTTCCTAGACACTCATGATGTTCCCACCATCCTTGTCCATCCTATCCAAAGTCCTATTGACATTTCACTCTTTCAGAAAGATCATAATATCCTAGTGCATCCTATCTGAAATGATCCCCTTCCATTTCAAGAAAAAATATCGTTTCAAATCCCATTGACATTCCACTCCCTAAGAAATGTCAAAATACCCCTCCATCCTTTTTGATGATCCCATTGAAATTCAAGAGAATAATATATTTAAAGAGGAATCCAATGATCCTCCTTGTCAAGATTAAATTATCTCTTCACTTTCATGTCTACCACAAGAACCCATTATCCATTTAAATCCCCCAAAAGATTCCATCTCCCTAGATGATCCCTTTATTCCTCCCATTCCACTATATGAAGAGCCTATCATTGACCTTGATCCCCATAATGATCTGGACCCCCCACATGATTCTAACATCCTAGTACAAGATGTTCAAGAATCCCCTACATGTACAACTGGTTCCTCCTTTTCCGTTAAATCCGATCCACTTCATGATCACATCATTTCTTTCATATCATGTCCACCTCATAATGGATTCACATCTTCTTCCCAAAGCAAAGTGTATCCTACAAATCAAGATGTTCATAAAGAAAAAGGGGCAGACCTTCATGAGAAAGAAACCCTTCATGTCAAATAAAATCTTAATGGTCATGGCCTTAGTGACATTCCTCAAGATGTTGGTATCCCTACCAAACCTAAATCCAAACATATGCTTTCCCTTTCATCACTTCCATCCATTTTAGGTCCTTATACCCCTTTGTTCACTATGCAAGATCAACAAAGGCAGACATCTTTGAGAACCTTCCATCCATTTAAAAGACTGTCATATCATTCCTATCCATCCATATCTTCCTTTCCCTCTCCAAGCAATTTGGATGCCATGCATAAAATTCATAAGTCCAACAATCTACACGTATTTAAAGATCAACATGTCTAGTCTAATCGACATGTCAAAGAAAAGAAAAATAAGATCCAAAAAGAAAAAGAAAAAGAAAAATCTAAAAGCCCACCAAGGCCCAATTCTCAAAAAGAAAAGGAAAAATGTATATGGGTTCCTAAATCCCTTGTGCAAGCAATGCGTTCCAAGGAACCACAAAAGCATGAAAAATAAAAAACCATGTGGATCCCTAATAAGCTCCTTGAAGCACAAAAACAAACAAAAAAAGAAACATCAAAATTGGCATCGAAAATTGTTATTCCTCCACCCAAAACTTTCAAACCTATTCCTCCATCACCTCCTTCATCCATTTTGGGTCGTTATGTCCCAAAATCCATAGCATTTCCTCCATTCAAATATCAAAATATAAAATTTTCTTTTCCTACATCAGTCCATCACCCCTCAAGGTGTGTGCCAATGCTGGTCTTTCCAACATTTCCATCCACTCAAGCCCAATTCTTTCAATAACCTATCCATTATCCAATGCATATTTTCCATCCTTTCATCCATCCTATCCAATCCTTTGCATAAATTTGCCTTAGTCCTATCTCATTTCCATGTTATTATTCTACCAACATCTTTGAGCATACTTTTAAATGTCATAGTCCATTTTCAAAGATACCATCCAGACAACAAGATGCTTGAGTCCTTCTTCCATCCCCTATCATGTGTCCATTTTCTTCCAAAAAGTCAAAAGAAAAAAATTGAAAAAATAAAAAATAAAAAAACAAATAAAGCAAAAAAAAAAAAAAAAGCAAAAATAAAAAAAAGAAAAAAAATTGAAAAAAAAGAAGAAAAATAATTTGTCCACTGGTGAAAACCTGGAAAACAGGTGCCTTAGGAAAGTACCATGATGAAAACTTGGCAAACATGTGTCATGTGTAATATATGAACTTCTTGCACACCATACTTGCGGGCAGGTTTCATTTATACTATCCTTTCATATCCTGTTGGCCTTCATTATCCTTTTGCCCTTCATTATCCTATTTACCTTCATTATCTTTTCACCCTTCATTATCCTATCATACCCTATCATACTCCTCCATTATCCTATCATCCCTCATGTCCATATCCCCTTTTTTTACCTTTGATCTTGACAAGGTTGAGTATCTTTATGAGTGCCATATATCCTATTCACAACTTTCAGTCTATCATAGCTTTTGGTCCTTATCCATTTGCTTCTTACAACCTTTCATCCATATTCCTTGGCTTATTGCAAAATTTTGTCACTATCCTATGGCCTATCACAACCTTTAGTCCATATCCCTTATCCATTTTTGGATCTTTCTTATCCAATGCGTATCCTATCACCCGTCCATACACTCTTTTCTATCCATTGATCTTGATTTGACATAAGGACGTAAAATGAAAAACATGGTTTCAATAACCTCTTGACATGTCCCTCATACCATGCTACTCCTTTACATGGTCAAATATTGCCTCTTATCCCATCACATGATAGCCCTTGGGAATTGAATCTATTCTATCTCCATGATAAATGGCCTTTGTATTCCCTCTATCCACCAACATTTCAACAAGCCTATTTATTGATTTGTCATATTCCTTGCCTTGCTAGACACTAGGGGCAAAATCATAAAAAACAACAAAAAATCAAATAAAGTCTTGAAAAAAATCCATAAAAATCATATATGATCCTGAAAAAATCCATAAAAATCAAATAAAGTCCTGAAAAATCTGTAAAAATCAAATAATGTCTTGAAAAAATAACCAAAAAGCAAATAGAGTCCTGAAAAAATCCCATTAAAAATCATAAAATGTCTTGAAAAAAGCAAAAAAAAATTCAAAATTTCAAAAACCCTAAAAATTAGAAAACATAAAAAATCCAAAACCAATTGCTTTTGTTTCATTTGTTTCTAGTAAACTGTCCCTTTTTTACATAGACAAACATTTGAGTAGACGACAAACAAAAACACATTAAATACCGTGCTTCACGAAATCATGCGTTAACAGATGAACTGTTCAACCAACCAAGTATTCAACCTCATCAAACTTGTTGTATCAATCAATCAACATCAACATTATCGGTCCTTGTCAACATTATCATGGGTCTTATATAGTGTGTGGTATACTCGAAACCAAACCGTGTCTTGTCTTAGACAGGGTACTGCATTCCCTAAAACTAGACAACATGATCATCCTTTCATCACAACACTATCACTTTGGCAACGGATATCAAAATATTTGTTTCACTTGTTTGAATTTATGAGTCTTATCTTTCATTGATTTATCTTTCACCATGTTCCTATGTTGCTTGATGATGTCACCGAGTGATTTAGAGTGGTTGAGATGGCTCATGGTCCTTTTTTGTTTTTATTTTCTATTTGTAGAGTGTTTCGAAGCATTCTGGGGCATGCATGTCTTAGGATGTTTTGACTCACTCTTTGTCTGTGATGTGTCTATTTTACGCAAAGGGATTGCATTATCGCCCTGAGCTTCATTGCCATGGTGCACCACATCTATTTTTCCATATCAAAATAAAGGTTTTCACCTACTATTGTGCATTTGTCCAAGCAAGTTTTCTTCACCACTAATTCTTCTCCATCTAATTTCCTCTTACTAACATTTCTTCCATCTGTCCTTGAAATTACCTTGGTCTAATCTTGGCATTATTTTTGATAAATTTTCCTCTTTTCTAAATTTATAGCCCAATTTCTCGAGGGGGCACCCTTGTAGCCTAATTTTAGGGTTTTCACATCTTATTAACATTTCTTCTATGTCATGCACTTGATCTTTATCATTTGTCTACATCTTGTCATTCTTCTATGCTTCTATCCTCTTCAATTGCATCTCTTACATTTTTAATTAAGTCTTGTCAATGTCATCTTCAAATTGCAATCTTCGGTCGCAATCATATTATCATGTCAATCTTTGATTTGTATTGAATTAGGGTTTTGTCCTAGATCTTTGTCATCTTCAATCAATCTTTGATCAATCATCATCCTTTTTCAACCATCATTTTGGATCCTCTTTTGTCAATTATTGGTCAATCTTGTCAATTTGTGATCAATTTGTCATCAATGTTCGTCAATCTCAGCATCATATCATTCAACCTTCATCAAGTCGACCTTTTATTAATCTTTGATCAATTTGTCATCAGTCTCAATCAATCATCAATATTTGTCAATTTTGAATTGATTAGTCATTTATCCTTTGTCTTTTGTCATCAATCAATTTGGTCCTTTTGTCAATCCTTATCATTTTGGTGTTGATCTTTATCGGTTAATCAATGTCGATTTCTTGTCATTTTGTCCTTTTGATTGCAATTTTTATCTTTCTTGGCTTTGATTTGTCATGACCTAAATGTTATCCTTTCATTTCTAATCTATCTCCTAGGGTTTTATGATTTATTCATTTAATCCTATCCAACATTTCCTTCTAGGTTAAATAAATCCATTTATCCCAGGTCCCTACTGTCACAATTAAATGTTTCATTTAATTGGATAATTATGTCTTATTTATGAATTAATTAATGAATGAGAACTTTTTAATTAATCTCACCTAATTTTCTTCATTTCTATTTTTTCCTAATTTCTTAATTCCTGATTCCTCTTTTCCACCTAATGTTCTAATTTTCAAATTTCAATTTTTTTCTAATTCTTCCCTCCTATTTTTTCCGACTAATTTCTCCTCCTAGTTAGCCCCTCTTTTTGTGCTCAATAATGTCATATAATTTGATGCTATTTTCTCTCTCATGTGTCATTCAATCAATGAGCAATTATTTCTCTCAATTTGTCATAAATCAAAGGGCTATTTCTTCTCTCAATTTGTCATAATTAGTTTGCACAATTTTCTCCCAATTTGTCATATCTTGAAAGAGAAATTTGTCATGAAATTATTGTCAATCAATTTGTCATAAATCATGCCAATTCCTTAGTTTGTTACCCTTTTTGAATCCTCATCAAATTTTCTATAAATTGAGCACTCTTTTCTCAATCACGGCTAACCCCTTCTTGAATATCCTCATGCTTTCGAATTAACTTACAATCTTGCTTTCTTGTTCACTTTTTCACTTGTAGGTGAGATCCACAAACAAAAAATTTGGAGGAGATAGAGAAACAATGGAGAATCATGGAGGAAGCACTTTGTTATGGTTTGCATATTTGTTTTAAGTGCTTTGTCTTCATATCTTTATTGGATGTGATAGGATCAATGTCTTAGCTTGTTATGTTTTGTGGTTGCATAACTTACACTTTGATTCCTTTTCCTAATTCCTACATCATAGGTGGACATATAAATATACCTCACAAACTCAGAGGCAGGTTGTTGAAATTTTGTACGAAGGAAAATCAATAAGGACATTAACTGTTCTTTGAAATTTATTATTTTTTAATGCTCCTTGAGAGGCCTGTATGGTCATGTACAGATTGATACTATTGAAAAACCATGTGAATTCTTTAGGGATTATATTCTATTCTTGTTTTCAACTATTTTGATCAAATTTAATTAATTAATGGTTGAGATTCATCAAGTTTTCTGAAAACTATTGAGTAATGTAGGGTTTGTGGACTAAATCATGTTTTTCTACCCACTCCACCAATGAAAAATTATAATTTTTTTTTGGTGGAATGGTGGGATGTAAGATTGTTTTAAAGATTCATGAGATTGTAGAGGTAGGGAGTGTAGTTGCATTTATTTTGAAGGATCCCTAGCCTAATATTCCTTATGTATTAGGCTTAATTTTCTAGATATCAAGAGGGTTTTGTAAAATGGTGATGAAATTCTTGCACAAGTTGCCGTAAACTAGATAATCAAACACCATAGGACCTGAGAAAAGCTCATGAGTAGAGACTGGAAGGCTAGAGGTAAGGTTTCTCATAGTTGCTTTGGAAAAGTGGCCTAATTAGGCCTAATCAACATATTACCAGTCAATTTTAGAGGTATATGTTCCAAAATAACCACAATAATAAATTTTATATGTTTAAATATGGCTAAATGGGTACCTAGAAGTGCCTTTATATCCTCCTGATGTTATCCATATAGAGATTTATCCTCCAAAAACCCATATTGGAGAGCTACAAGGGTTGGGACCTAGTTGTGAAGCATTGACCATTGAATCTTGCTAAAGGGTTTGAATAAATACATGATTGCATTTGTCTTGTTGTCCTAAGTCACAAGGGAGGTCTGCATTTGTTGATTGATTGGGTTTGAGGCCTTCTCTAGGAAAATGCATAAACATAACCATGTCTCATGACTACAAGGGGAATAGGTGAGTTGGGAGAAAGATCCCCAAGGTTGGGGTTTTGAAACATTGCAAAGTGAATTTTTTGTGAGTTTTTAGTTTACCACCCCTGCTTTGCATCAGAAACCCTAATATTTTTCACCATTACAGATTCTAATAGAGATTATTGTAAAAGTTGTGCTTTGATAATTGTGAGTATTGATTGGAAAAACCTAATCATATTTATCCATGTATATTCTATCATGGTACACACAAATTATCATGTGCTTAGATACTATCCTTCTCTCTTCTCTACATGTAAGGTCTTTGCCATGCAGTGAGGTTGTGAGTAATAACAAGTAGTCTTAGAAAGTTTTTAGTATTCCATGTTTCAACTCATATAAATCATTATGAAGGAAAATTTTGAAGGATATCTAATGGAATATTGTGGAATTTCTTTGATACACACACCCAATAATTTCAAGCCTTGGAAAACACAAACTAGGACACAATTTTTTTGATCTTGTAGATTTCTTTTTAACAATCTCATTTATCTTACACGAAATGTTGGCATTTACTACTCATGTTTGATATTGGTGGACTTATGGATATGAACTTTTTTCAATTTAAATATAATTAGAGAGTTACTGTTTATGTTTTAGAGACACTTTCCAATGTTTATAGTGATGTAGTACTTCACGAGTTCTACTTTCAACTCATGTACAAAGTTGTATGTAGGTTTTAACTACTAGTCCAATGATTGATCTGATTCATAGTGAAAAGTATGAGTACTTAATTAAGTATATTTTACACAAGTGATATAATAAAGTTATTCTTTGTATTAATAACTTTCAACAAAGAATAAGGTTGTTGAAACTGTTCACTCTCATTGTTAATGCAAGTGACAAAGATTCCATTACTCATTATAAAAGTGGTTGTCATATGATTATTTATATAACAAAGTCTTCCCATATTTAGTATTTTATATGATTTCATTATTTTTATAAAATAATCATCACATGGATAAAAATATGTGGCATCATAAAATTCTTAACAATAATTATCATGTGTAATAAAACTAAAAGGAAAATTAGAGGAGCAAAACTCTACATTATTATTTCATTATTTTTTGTTTGAGGTTTTATATCAAATTTGAATTCATTTTTCTATCCCATATGGGACCATGAGCCATAGGTTGAACCTCTTTGGCTAAGAGCCAAGAATTGAGGGGTTTCCATTCTGCCAAAGTCACTTCAGAAATGATACCAATGTCAGGGCCACTCAACAAAAAATGATCCCTGATAGGTTCATGCATAACCATTCATCTTCATCAACATACCAAAGACTTATTGACATGACATTCTTTATTGAATATAGCTTACACTAGGTTAGTGGGAAGTTTTAATTGTCACCTTTTAAAAACTTATTGCAACTTCTTAGAACTTAAAATTTGATCCTTGGTTGGTTTATTCATAACCATTCAATTTCACCAACATACGAAAGACCTATTGACATGACATTCTTTACTAACTGTCGATTAAACTAGGATTGTGAGAAGTTTTCATTGTCATATTTTTATAACTTACTACAACTCCATTTGTAATCCTAGATTTAGTTTATTCTTCTTGAAGTTGTTCTGAACAATTTATCTATAATTTGTGAGGATGGTATGGTGGTGGGTTTGAAGGTGAGTGTAGGTATATTGTATTATCTAAAGTGATTAGAGAGAATTATCTTAAATGTATGTGCCTTCCAAGCTATGAAGAATGTGTCCTTGTGGGATAATAATTGGTTGCTATTTGGTGGAATTGATTATGTGTTGCATTGATGTTTTGTCATTGATGCCAACACTATCTATTTGGATGCTTTACCGACACCCTTCTAGTCCTGGTAGGTTGAGTGGTTTCTGGTTGATTTGGATCTAACATGATCCAGTAGGCTTCAATATAGTTTGGTTATGGAATTGGCTTAATCATGATACTCATGTTCATATTCAGTAAGTTGGTTCTGGTCTGGTGATCGGATGATATCCTATTTGCTTAGAAGCTTGGTTTCTGGTTCCAACGAGGGTTTAACCTACAGAGATTTTGATGAAGATCTTTGATGAATTGCATAAATGGTGTTGGTGTAGCTTCTGCTAGAGTTTCAGGATGCTGATGGTGATTATGTTTGAGACTTGGCGGATGGAGATCATTGTTGTAGTGTGTGGACCTATACTGGGTCTCGGTTGATCTAGGTTATGGACCAACTTTAATGTAACATGTGGAATGGACCTCTCGATATGTTTCCAAGATGTCTTATGTGTTGGATATTATTTATTTGGTCTAAGGCCGACATAGTTTGTAACTATGTAATTGGTTTGTTATCTGGTGGCCAACCTAATTGTTTATGGTTGAGGGTTTGTATATATAGATGTAGGATCTCATTGTAGAATATATGGTAGAGATCATAGGAATGGGAAATGGATATGTAATGTGCGAATAATGTAATATCATTCAGGCAGAGGATTTGGTTGATCATTGGAGATTGAATTGGGTTTATGTAAGAGGATTCAGTCCTCCATTATTGAGCTTAACCGGAACTGTACTCAGGCATAGGAGATGCTATCTTTTGTAGTTCAACACTTCTCCAGATTGTAGTATGGACTACTATGTAGTCAGTGAGACTCCTTTTGTGATGAGAAGTGCGCTCTAGGATGTTGGCCTTCCTACAAGTGTAGGCCCCTCAATTGTAATTCACATATTTACTACAAAAGTATTATCTGACTATGGGTAGGCTTCCCACCATGGTTTTTCCCTTTACTAGGTTTTCCACGTATAAATCTTGGTGTCATGTGGATGGTATTTATTCTGTGATTATTGTTTATGCTTAATTGGTTTAACTACTATTCCGGTATTAATGTTTTGGGTTCTGGTATTAAAGTTTTAATTACTAATGTCTCCAATAATCTGTGACAACTGATTCACCCCCCCCTCAGTTGTCTTACGGTTATTTGAACTGTCTAACAATTGGTATCAGAGCTTTGGTCCAACCTACAGAAAGCTTAACCACTTGAGGAAGATCCTATGGAATCTAATAGTTCAAGTTCATCCAGTTCATCTGGAGCTATCTTTCAGAGAGATATTCCTAGGCTTGATGGAACAAATTACACAGTATGGAAGATTCAGATGGAGACTCATCTAAGAAGTCTTGGTAAGGAGATTTGGGAGATTACATAGAATGGTGTAGCACCTTATAATCTAGCATCTGGAAATCCTCCTTCGACAAACCTAGATAAGGAGCTTGAGAATGATTGTAGGACAAGAGAATCCCTCTTGTGTGCACTTTCTGATAAGCAAATAATGAGATTAACCAACAAATCATTTGGAAAGGCTATATGGAATAAGTTGGAGAATCTTAATGAAGGTGACCCTACAATGAAGATTGCTAAACTTGATGGTTACCAGGTGAGATATGAAAACCTGAAGATGGAAGAAGATGAAAGGATTACTGCATTCATGGAAAGGGTAAATGAGATTGTTATGGGAATTCAATGTTGTGGTGGAACTCTGAGCAAAGATGGAATTATTTATAAATTTCTGAGATCCCTACCACCAGCTTACAAAATGGAGGCTAATTCTATTAATGAGTTGATAAAAATGATTAATACATCTGTCAACATAGATACTTTGGTTGGGAAACTATCTACTTTTGAGCTTGAAGAATTTGGACCTTCTTGGAGCTGTGAAGATTGAACCTACTTTGCATGCATCTACATCTGCAACTGGTAAGAAAGATTGGAAAGCTTTGTATACAAAGGAATTGGAAGATATGAAGAGAGAAGATGACGAGTTTGAGCAACTAGAAGCACTATTTTCTAGAAGAGTATCTAAAGGACTGGTAGAAAGTAAGTATGAAGGAAAAACACCTTTTAACTGTTTTGCATGTAATAAGACTGGTCATTTTGCATCTAGATGTCCTGAAAGGAATTCAAGATTTGAAGAAAGAGTTAGAAGATCATTTAAGCCTAACCTTGGATATTGGAACAAGTATAAGTAGAGGAAAAACAGAGACAAAACATGCTACATAACGAATGAGGAAGGCATTACTGATTCTGATGATGAATCAATAGAAGACTCTTCTAGTGGTTCTGACAATGGGAAGGAATGGGTGTTCCTGGCTATCAAGGAAGATGTTCCAGCATTGGAAGAGAATGTACCTAAAGAGAAGGCACTTGCTGCTAAAATTGAAGACAAGGATGAATGGGTAATTTCCAGTGGTTGTTCACATCATATGATTGGAGATAAAGGGAAGTTTCTATCTTTGCAAGAATTTGATGGTGGTCTAGTTAGATTTGGAGATGACAAAGCATGTATGATCAAAGGAAAAGGAACTATATCATTGGATGGTAAGAACACTACTGACAATGTTTATTATGTTGAAGGTTTAAGGCATAATCTTTTAAGTGTAGGACAATTAGTGGATAAGGGATTTCAATTACAGTTGAAGGATAGAAAATGCAAAATCATTAACGGATCTGGTTTGGAGATTGCAACTGGTACATAGACAAAAGGTAATATATTTCATTTGAATTTTGGTGAGAAGACATGTTTGATTATAGAGATTGATGAGAGTTGGCTATGGCATAAAAGGCCATGTCATGTGAATTTTGATTACATTGTAAAGATCAGTTCAACTAAGGTAGTTAGGCATATACCTAAGATTATTAAGCCCTATAATCCGGTATGTAAAGAATGTCAAATGGGTAAACAAGTCAAAACCTCTTTTAGGAGTATACAAGATAAATCAAATGATGTTCTTGATTTTATTTATACTGATTTGTGTGGCCCTACTAGAATTAAAATTTTTCAAGTTGATAGATATTTCATGCTAATCATTGATGATTGTTCTAGAATGATGTGGGTTACTTTTCTAAAGGAAAAATATGAGGCATTTGAAAAGTTTAAAATCTTTAAGGTTAAAGTGGAAACAAAGACAAGATTGAAGATTAAATGTTTGAGGTCAAATCATGGTGGAGAATTCACATCCGGTGAGTTTAATAACTTTTGTGAGAAGCATGGTATAAGAAGAAAATTTTTTGCTCCCCGAACACCTTATCAGAATGGAGTTGTGGAAAGGAAGAACAAAACTATCTTGGATGCTGCTAGAATAATGATGATGGAAGCTAGTCTACCTCATATCTACTTGGAGAGAAGCAGTGAACACAATGGTTTATACATTCAACAAAGTACATATCAAAGGATAAACCGATAAGACACCTTATGAATTATGGTTTGGCAATATACCTATAGTTAAGTATTTCAAAATTTGTAGTAGTAAATGTTATATCAGGAGAGATGATATCATTGGAAAATTTGATCCTAGATGTGATGAAGGCATATTTCTTGGTTATTCTAATGAAAGCAAAGCATATAGATTTTATAACAAGAGATTGTAAAGAATTGTGGAGAGTGCTAATGTCAAAGTGGATGAGCTAAACATAAGTCAAATCAAATTTTATGAGAAGGAACCAGCGGTGGAAATGATTATATATGAACCGGTGCACCTTTACCGGAACAAAGTGTTGAACCAGTTACTTCGACAGTATCAAATAATTCTACAATAACTGAAGAACAAGGAAGAGGAATAGAGAGTCAGAGGACTCCTAGGTATGTGAGATTTAATCATTCAAAAGATTAGATCATTGGGGATAAGAGAAATGTTGTAATGACAAGAAGAAGACTAGAAATGAATGAGGCATGTTTAAATTCACAAGTTGAACCGGTATCAGTAATTGAGGCATGTAAAGATGAATATAGGTTGAAAGCTATGGAAGAAGAATTAGATTAGATCGAGAAAAATAACACATGGACTTTGGTTCCGCGACCTAAAAATAAAAATGTTATTGGAACTAAATGGGTTTTTAGAAATAAATTGAACGAGGATGGTCAAGCTATGAGGATTAAGGCTAGATTGGTTTGCAAAGGATATTCTCAGAAGGAAGGAATTGGTTATGGAGAGAATTTTGCACCTATAGCTAGGATTGAAGCTGTAAGATTATTTCTTGCCTATGCTGCTTATAAAAACTACAAGTTTTATTAGATGGATTTAAATGTGCATTTTTGAATGGGGATCTTGATGAGGAAGTTTATATTGAGAAACCTAATGGTTTTTCACTATCAGATGATACAAACATGGTTTGCAGGTTAAGGAAAGCTTTATATGGATTGAAACAAGCACCTAGAGCTTGGTATGCAAGGTTGGATAAATATCTTATGAAGCTTGGTTATACTAAGGGTAATGCTAATGGTAATTAATATTAAAAAATCATCGATGATGATATACTGATTATTGAAGTATTTTCTGATGACTTTATTTTTGAAGATGAAGATAAGTTGTGCATATAATTTTCTAAGAATATGGGGAAAGAATTTGAGATGTCTATGATTAGTGAGATGGAAATTTTCTTAGGTTTGTAGATTACTTAGACTGACAAAGGTATTTTTATCTGTCAAACTAAGTATGCTAAGGAATTGTTGAAGAAATTTGGAATGGGAGACTCTAAACTGGTAAGTACTCCTATGGTTACAAGTTATAAATTGACAAGAAAAGGTGTTTCTACACCGATAAATCCTACAAGATACAAATCTATGATTGGAGGTCTGCATTATTTGACTTAGACTAGGCTTGACATTATGAATGTTGTTTGTATTGTTTCAAGATTTCAAAGTGATCCTAGAGAAAATCATGAGATTGCGGTGAAAAGGATTTTTAGATACGTGCAAGGTACATCAAAATATGGTTTGTGGTACCCTAAGGATGATGAATTTACTTTATGTGCATATACAAATGTTGATTGGGCTGGAGATGTTGATGACCAGAAAAGTACTTCTGGTAGATCTTTCTTTCTTGGAAAGAAGTTGGTTTCATGGATCATCAAGAAATAGTCATGTACTTCTTTATCTAGTGTTGAAGCTAAGTATGTTGCTGCTGCTACTAACTGTACACAGGTTTTATGGATGAAGCAAATGTTGAAGGATATAAAGGTGGATTGTAATGCACTGATAGTTGTTCACTTTGATAATTATGGTGCTATTGATATATCAAAGAATCTGGTATTTCATTCTAAGACAAAGCACATATCTATCAAGTATAACTTTTTGAAGGAAAAGGTGGAAGCAAATGAAGTTAGTCTGGTTTATGTGAACACTAAAGAGGAGATTGCAGATATTTTCACTAAACCTTTCCTTAAGGAATCGTTTGAGTACCTGAGAGACAGATTGGGAGTCTCTGCCCCTCTGGTAGAGACTTGATTGATGTGGTTTGGCATCACTCTGGTATGCATTATCAGAGATACTATTCATTCTAGCACTGATGTGGGGTTGCTACTGCTCAGGGAGAGTAGTCAGCTTTGTGATTCAGTGATTTATGTTTTTGCTTTGATATTTTTGTCCGCTTTTTAAGACATTGATGTCAAAGGGGAAGAGATGTTGATGTGAAAAAGGAAAAATAAAAGGGGGAGAGATATTAATAAGAAAAAGAAAACAGGAGAGATATTGATAGGGAGAAATTTAGAGCTTTATAGAGATATTATTCACAAGGGGAGTTTTGTATTTGTTTTAGAACCTCATTGGTATATCTTTATGTGGGAGATTGTTGGATGTCTTCCATTTGGGGATACTTGTTTGGCATTTCTTGGTACTTAGATGTTTTTAACATCTAGTGTTGCCATCAATGCCAAAGGGGGAGATTGTTGGCCATTTGGTGGAATTGATTATGTGTTGCATTGATGTTTTGTCATTGATGTCAATATTAGCTGTTTGGATGCTTTACTGATACCCTTCTGGTCCTGGTAGGTTGAGTGGTTTTTAGTTGCTTTGGATCTGACATAATCCGGTAGGCTCCGGTATAGTTTGGTTATGGAATTGGCTTAATCTTGATACTCATGTTCATATTCAGTAAGTTGGTTTTGGTCTGGTGATCGGATGCTATCCTGTTTCCTTAGAAGCTTCATTTCTGGTTTCGGCGAGGGTTTCAAGGGTAGAGCTTTTGATGAAGATATTTGATGAATTGCATAAGTGGTTTTGGTGCAACTTCTGGTGGAGTTTTAGGATGCTGATGGTGATCATTTTCGAGACTTGGTGGATGAAGATCATTGCTATAGTGTGTGGACCTATACTGGGTCCCGGTTGATCTAGGTTATGGACCGACTTTAATGTAACATGTGGATTGGACCTCTCGATGTGTTTCTGGGATGTCTTATGTGTTGGATATTATTTGTTTGGTCTAAGGCCAACATGGTTTGTAATTATGTAATTGATTTATTATCTGGTGGCCGAACTAATTGTTTATGGTCGAGGGTTTGTATATATAAATGTAGGATCTCATTGTAGAATATATGTTAGAGATCATAGGAATGGGAAATGGATATGTAATGTGCGAATAATGTAATATCATTCAGGAAAAGGATTTTATCGATCATTGGAGATCGAATTGGGTTTATGTAAGAGGATTTAGTCCTCCGGTATCAAGCTTTTCAGAAATGTACTCAGGTATAGGAGATGCTATCTTTTGAAGTTTAATAGTTCTCCAGATTGTAGTTTGGATTTCTATGTAGTCAGTGAGACTCCTTTTGTGATGAGAAGTGCACTCTAGATTGTTGGCCTTTCTGCAAGTGCAGGCCCCTCAATTTTAATTCACATACTTACTGCAAAAGTATTATCTGACTGTGGGTAGACTTCCCACCGTGGTTTTTCCCTTTACCAGGTTTTCCATGTATATATCTTGGTGTCATGTGGATGGTATTTATTCTGTGATTATTGTTTATGCCTAATTGGTTTAACTACTATTCCAGTATTAATGTTTGAGGTTCCGGTATTAAAGTTTTAATTGATAATTATTAATCTGTGACAACTGATTCATCCCCCTATCTTAGCTATCTTCTGGTTATTTGAAATGCCTAACAATTGGTATTAGAGCTTTGGTCCTCTCTACAGAAAGATTAACCACTTGAGGAATATCCTATGATGTCTAATAGTTCAAGTTCATCCAGTTCATCTGGAGGTATCTTTTAGAGAGATATTCCTAGGCTTGATGAAACAAAATACACAGTGTGGAAGATTTAGATGGAGACTCATTTGAGATGTGTTGGTAAGTAGATTTGGGAGATCACACAGAATGGTGTCACACCTTATAATCCAGCATTTGGCAATCCTCCTCCAACAAACCTGGATAAGGAGCTTCAAAATGATTGTAGAGAAAGAGAAGCCCTCTTGTGTGCATTTTTTGATAAGAAAATAATGGGATTAACCAACAAATCATTTGGAAAGGTTATATGGAATAAGTTGGAGACTCTTAATGAAGGTGACCCTACAAAGAAGATTGCCAAATTTGATGGTTATCGGGTGAGATATGAAAACCTGAAGATGGAAGAAGATGAAAGGATTACTGGATTCATGGAAAGGGTAAATGAGATCGTTATAGGAATTCATTATTGTGGTGGAACTCTTAGCGAAGATGGAATTATTTCTAAATTTCTGAGAGCCCTACCACTGGCTTACAAAATGGAGGCTACTTCTATTAATGAGTTGATAAAAATGACTAATACATCTGTTAACATAGATACTCTAGTTGGGAAACTATCTGCTTTTGAGCTTGAAGAATTTGGACCTTCTTGGAGCTGTGAAGATTGAACCTGCTTTGCATGCATCTACATCTGCAACCGGTAAGAAAGATTGGAAAGCTTTGTATGCAAAGGAATTGGAAGATATGAAAAGAGAAGATGATGAGTTTGAGCAACTGGAAGCACTATTTGCTAGAGAGTATCTAAAGGACCGGTAGGAAGTAAGTATGAAGAAAGCACCTTTTAACTGTTTTGCATCTAATAAGATTGGTCATTTTGCATCTAGATGTCTTGAAAGGAGTTCAAGATTTGAAGAAAGAGTTAGAAGATCATTTAAGCCTAACCTTGGATATTAGAACAAGTATAAGTACAGGAAAAATAGAGACAAATCATGCTACATAATAGATGAGGAAGGCATTACCGATTCTGATGATGAACTGGCAGAAGACACTGTTAGTGGTTCTAGCAATGGGAAGGAATGGGTGTTCCTGGCTATCAAGGAAGATGTTCCGACACTGGAAGAGAATGTACCTAATGTTAGGATTCCCAAAGATACTGAGAGGGGGGGTGAATCAGTATCTGACCGATATAAGAATTTTCTTAACTTATAACATGAAAAGCATTTCAAAACTATGTAACGGTAAACCAAAAATAATGCAATAAATAAGAACAATAACCACAACATAAAAGACACACTATAAAAAAATATTTTTAACGAGGAAACCTGGTGTGGGAAAAACCTCGATGGGATTTGTGACCCACAATATTTGCTTATTGGCCAATAAGGGAATATTATTGTTTACAATAGGGGCCTGCACATGCAAGAAGGCCAAGTGCCTAGAGCTCACTGCTCAGTTACAAAAAGAAGTCACACTGACTTACAAAATTGGATTATACAAATCCAATGTCATGTATTGCTTGCCAACACCTAAAGAGAAGTAACTTGCTGCTAAAATTGAAGACAAGGATGAATGGGTAATTTCCAGTGGTTGTTCACATCATATGATTGGAGATAAAGGGAAGATTCTATCTTTGCATGAATTTGATGGTGGTCTAGTTAGATTTGGAGATGACCAAGAATGTATGATCAAAGGAAAATGAATTATATCATTGGATGGTAAAATCAATACTGACAATGTTTATTATGTTGAATTTTTAAGGAATAATCTTTTAAGTGTAGGAAAATTAGTGGATAATGGATTTCAATTACATTTCAAGGATAGAAAATGCAAATTTATTAACAGATCTGGTTTGGAGATTGCAACCGGTACATGGACAAAAGGTAATATATTTCATTTGAATTCTAGTGAGAAGACATGTTTGATTACATATATTGATGAGAGTTGGCTATGCCATAAAAAACTGTCATGTAAATTTTGATTGCATTGTAAAGATCAGTTCAACTAAGGCAGGTAGGGATATACCTAAGATTATGAAGCCCTATAATTCGGTATGTAAAGAATTTCAAATGGGTAAACAAGATAGAACTTGTTTTAGGAGTATAGAAGATAAATCAAATGATGTTCCTGATCTTATTCATATTGATTTGTGTGGCCCTCGAAGAGTTAAAAGTTTTCAAGGTGATAGATATTTCATACTAATCATTGATGATTATTCTAGAATGATGTGGGTTACTTTTCTGGAGGAAAAATTTGAGGCATTTGAAAATTTTAAAATATTTAAGGCTAAAGTGGAAACTGAGACATGATTGAATATTAAATGTTTGAGGTCCGATCATGGTGGAGAATTCACATCCGGTGAGTTTAATAAATTTTTTGAGAAGCATGGTAAAGAAGACAATTTTTTGCTCCTTGGACACCTCATCAGAATGGAGTTGTGGAAAGGAAAAACAAAACTATCTTGGATGCTACTAGAACAATGATGATGGAAGGTAGTCTACCTAATATCTACTAGAGACAAGTAGTGAGCACACTGGTTTATACATTCAACATGGTACATATAAAAGGAGAAACCGGTAAGACACCTTATGAATTATGGTTTGGTAATATACCTACAGTTAAGTATTTCAAAATTTTTGGTAGTAAATGTTATATTAGGAGAGATGATATCATTGGCGAATTTGATCCTAGATGTGATGAAGGCTTAATTCTTGGTTATTATAATGAAAGAAAAGCATATAGATGTTATAACAAGAGATTGCAGAGAATTGTGGAGAGTGATAATGTCAAAGTAGATGAGCTAAACATAAGTCAAATAAAAGTTTATGAGAAGGAAACGGTGGTGGAAATGATTATATCTGAACTGATAGCACATTTACTGGAATAGAGTGTTGAACCAATTACTTTGGTAGTATCAGAGAATTATACAGTAACTGAAGAACAAGGAAGAGGAACAAAGAGTCATAGGACTCCTAGGTATGTGAGATTTAATCATTCAGAAGATAAGATCATTGGGGATAAGAGCAATGGAGTAATGACAAGAAGAAGACTGACAACTAATGAGGTATATTTAATTTCACAACTTGAATCGGTATCAGTAATTAAGGCATGTAAAGATGAATATTGGTTGAAAGCTATGGAAGAAAAAAATAGATCAGATTGAGAAAAATAACACATGGACTTTGGTTCCCTGGTCTAAAAATAAAAATGTTATTGGAACTAAATGGGTTTTTAGAAATAAATTGAATGAGGATGCTCAAGTTATAAGGAATAAGGCTAGATTGGTTTGTAAAGGATATTCTCAGAAGGAAGGAATTGATTATGGAGAGACTTTTGCACCTATGCTAGGATTGAAGTTGTAAGATTATTTATTGCCTATGCTGCTTATAAAAACTACAAGGTTTATCAGATGGATGTTAAATGTGCATTTTTGAATGGGGATCTTGATGAGGAAGTTTATATTGAGCAACTTGATGGTTTTTCACTATCAGATGTTACAAACATGGTTTGCAGGTTAAGGAAATCTTTATATGGATTGAAACAAGCACCCAAAGCTTGGTATGCAAGGTTGGATAAATATCTATTGAAGCTTGGTTATACTAAGGGTAATGTTGACTGTAATTTATATTATAAAATCACTGATGATGATATATTGATTATTGAATTATATGTTGATTGATGAAGAAATGATAAACAGTTAGTACCAAACCGGTACTGAGAGGGGGCGGGGGTGAATCAGTACAGACAAAAACACTTTCCCTGAACCGGTTTGACTATAAACACTGCACTTGACTGGCAAGCAATAACACCGGTCTAAATCAGATTACTACCAGTAAAACACAGTGAGGATGTGAAAGACATAAACTGGTAAATCTAATACCTCATTTCCACTTCACCCTTATGCATAAACAAGTAATCTATCATCAGAAATATAATGATTGCTAGTTCAACATGTTTTACCACTTTGACATAAAACACTAAACCATCACATGAAAGGCATCACACATGAAACACTGATTTTTTTCACATGGAAACCCAACTGGGAAAAACCACGGTGGGGACGAATACCCACAAGCTGTTCTTTGAACTCTTTTGAAGTCTGCTCTGTTAGGAGCCTAGTCTAGTTAAAGACTATTATAATAGGTTCTGCTAGGAACCAATCTTTCTAGGGATCACCCGGTTAAGGGATGGATAAATACCTGGTTAAAGGTTAGAACCCTGTTAAAGGTTACCTCACAAGAGGATTTGAAGAACTCATTGAATTAAGTCACCCTGTTAAAGGATTTACACAAAAGCCTATTAAAGCTACTCTATTAAGGGATTTTCCAATTGCTGAAATGGTTAGAAGTCAACAGGTAATACACTAATCTGATAACAACACTCAATGCCAAGGTAGATCCACTTTAGGTCCTTTTCTTTTGCAATCACACTTTGCAGGTATCAACACATTTCTCTGGTCTGGCAAGAATCAAGTATCACTCACTGGGATACCCACATAACATTTTCCAACAACTTCAAAATGAAAGAAATCATCAACCTTATAGGAAACAGATAGGTCGGTAGCATAAACCCTAAACCCTAAACATTTAGGTTTTACAATCCAGCCGATTTAATCCTGACCGTTAATCACACTACATCTAATACAACAATCTTGAACAGATCTCAAGACATTCTCCAACATTCATTCTTTGCCACTTTAGGAAGTTGATAACTCATCATGTGCTCTCCACCATTTACAAAGACTTCGCACATTCCCGAGGTAGATAGGATCAATCTCCATGCAAGACCCTCAAGGAAATCCTTCATGCCCACAAGGCTGACGTGGCAACACTTATTTGGTCTTCATTACAATGCTAAATCATCACAGGATGTCATCGCTTGAATTGCACAATCTTGGAATGCATCAACCGGAAACCCTGAAGCTAAGACTACCAACCACTAGTCATGCCAAATGAAACCTCGATACAAGACTTCCATTTATCGATTCTCATTCCAACATACCGGTTCACCTTGATCAAACATACCGCTTCACTTTTTCACAAATATTGGTTTACATCATCATACCAATTCTCTTTGCCATTTTGCTTTCTACAATATACCGGTTCATACTTCAGCATATTGGCATCAATGACAACATACAATATCATCATGTCATCATGCTCAACACATATGCCAACAATCTCCCCCTTTGACATTGATGGAAATATACAAAGATATCTTTCTACTTCACATCTTCTCCCCAATACAGTCGATATCTTTTCCGCTTCACATCTTCTCCCCCTTTGACAACAATGCCAAAGTGGAGGCATACACATCTATGTTCCACTATGTTGCTCCCCCTAAGGAGTAGCATCCTTCAACACACCAATCCTGAAAAAGATATATCAATGTAAGACCTGACTGATGTGGAGCACACACCTTTAGTTCACCTCTTGAAGGGGTAACACCCCTAATTCACCTCTCAAATAGGTAAATGTAGCCTTCGGTAGAGGCTTGGTGAATATGTCTGCTAACTGCTCCTTACTGGAAACATGTTCCAATACAACCTCTTTGTTCTAAACCTTCTCCCTCAAGAAATGATACTTGAGCTCAAAGTGCTTGGTTCTAGCATGTAAAACTGGATTCTTGGAGATGTTAATTGCACTTGTGTTGTCACAAAATATACTTACCGGTTCAGATACAGGAACTTTGAAGCCATTTAATACATGCTTCATCCAAATTGTCTGGGTGTAGTTCATAAATGCTACAACATACTCTGCTTTTGCTGTAGACTGAGAGATACAACTCTACTTCTTACTCATCCATGAGACTAGTCTACCACCAAGAAAGAATGCACCACCGGTTGTGCTCTTCTGGTCATCCACATTACCAGCCCAATCTGCATCTGTAAACACTTTCAAGTTGAAATCATTACTATATGAATACCATAATCCATAGTCAATAGTTCCCTTCAAATGTCTAAGAATCCGCTTGAATGCTACCAAGTGGGATTCTCTTGGGCTTTTTTGGAACCGTGCAGTAATGCCCACTGCATGTGCAATGTCCGGTCTGCTATGTATCACATAGTGCAATTTACCAATCATTGATCGGTATTCCTTCTCATTTACCAACACGGAGTCATCCTCTTTTGATAATTTACAACTAGTCACCATCGGTGTACCAATCGGTTTGCTGTCTTCCATGCCAAAGGTCTTCAACACCTCTTTGACATACTTGGACTGAGTGATAAAGATTCCATCTTTCATTTGTTGAATCTATAGTCCAATGAAGAACTTAATCTCCCCTATAAGTGACATCTCAAATTCCTTCTTCATCTCATCTGCAAAGTCACGACTCATCTTGTCATCTCCACCAAAAATTATGTGATCAACAAATACTTCACAGATCAGAATCTGATCTCCTTCTGAGTTCAAGTAGATATTGCTATCTTCACTTGTTCTTCCAAATCCAATCTTCACAAGATGGGAGTGCATGCGTTCATACCATGCTCTAGGTCCCTGATTTAGTCCATACAAGGCTTTATGTAGCCTACACACCATGCCACTGTCTTCTGACAGGGGAAACCCATCTAGTTGCTCTATATACACCTCCTCTTCTAGTATTCCATTTAGGAATGCAAATTTTACATCCATTTGATATACTTTGAATCCCTTGAAGGCTGAATATGCAAGAAGCATATGAACCCCTTCCAATCTGGCTACTAGAGGAAAGGTTTCTCCATAGTCTTCTCCTTCTTCTTGAGCATATCCTTTGTACATCAGTATGGCTTTGTTTCTTACCATTGTGCCATCTTCATTCAGCTTATTTCTGAAAACCTATTTGGTTCCTATGACATTTTTATGCTCAGGTCTGGGTACCAAAGACCATGTACCATTCTTTTCTATCTGGTCAAGTTCCTCTTCCATTGCCTTGATCCAGTCTTCATCTTTATGTGCCTCTTTAAATGTTTTAGGCTCAAATTCAGAGATCATGCAAGAATTTTCTCTGACCTTTCTTCGTGTAAGAATTCTTGCATCCTTATCTCCTATGATCTGCTTTGGATCATGATTCAGCTTTACATACCTAGGAATGATCTTAGTTGTTTCTCTTGCTTTTCTTCTTCATCCTCATCTTCATCAGCATCGACATCTACCGGTGTAGGAACACTGTTACTGGTGCTAGGTTGTTTTGCAACTGGTTCCCAGAAGGTTATTACCGGTTCCTCTCCTACTTTGTCACTACCAGTTTCCTCAGGTTTCTCAGAGATGTCGTCAACTATAACATTGATACTTTCAACAATTCTCTGAGTCTTATTGTTGAAACACTTAACAGCTTTACTCTTGGTGTAATATCCTAGGAATATTCCTTCATCACATTTTGCATCAAACTTTCTCTGATGTTCACTCTCTTGATATAATATTTGCTACCAAACACTCTAAAGTAGCTTACCACAGGGGTTTTACCGGTCCAATACTCATAAGGAGTTTTATCCTTACCTTTCTTGATGAGTACTCGATTCATAGTGTAGACTGCAGTGCTCACCACTTCTCTCCAAAAAGTGTGAGCAACTTTTCCTTAGATCAGCATTGTTCTGGTTGCTTCAACTACAGTCCGATTGTTTCTCTCTGCTAGGCCATTCTGCTGTGGAGTTCGGGGGGAAGATGTCACGAATCATATTTTTTAATAATGTGCATTTTAAAGATTTAATGTGATTTTGAAATTAAAATAGATTAGATCATTCATAATCTAGTGTGAGGAAATATTGCATGCATTTTAATTCCTGCAATTGATATGAAATTCGACATTTAATGTTCTTTTATTTGGGTTTGTCAATACTAATAAACTATCAAGTGCAAGTAATGCAAGATGAGGTGAACGAGGTCGAAGGCGAGAACATGAATGCGAGAACATGAATCAGGTAGACTTGTTTATAACTAAATGACTTCGATGGAAAAGGGGATCTCACACACACACCACATTTGCATATATATTTATCTTTGCATTTATGAATGAGAATTTTATGTTAAATTTGACTATATAGGATGAAAAATTTATTAATGATTGAATTATATAGCGATTCCATGATTTCTTTTCCTTTGTGTGAAATTATCGATTATGTTTGGTTTTCGGAATTACATTTTAGTCGTATGAATTAGGAATAGATTATAAACTTGTATATTCAAAAGTGAAAATAGTTCATGTTTAATTTATTCGATTATGTATTTATTTTTATAGGACTAATTATATTGAATATTTAATATGATTAATTAGCTGTTGAATAAATTGAATTATATGACCTAGTATATAAAATGATTAGTCGTTTGGTAGACAACTTGATTTTGTCGATTACACATATTCATAGATGTAGATTTTTACGTCAAATTGTAAACTTAATTAAGATGAAAATATTCATATGCTATAAAAATGATTATTCTTAAAATATATTTCTAAATATTAGTATGTATTAAATTTGTTATAAACTTTAAATTTATAAAGTTTAATATTTACATAAAGACGCATGTAAAATTATAGATAGTCACATTTTAAAAGGTGGTGGAATTAGTTTGAAAAGCGACTATGTCGCATGACCAAATGAAGACCATTAAACTAGTGACTAAATGCATGGATTGGATGATTTTAACGTGGGAACTTTGCATGAAAAGGAAATAGACCATGGTTAACGTTAGAAAATGCATAGACTAGTGGAATTAAATGCAGAATTAAGAGTTCCAATGTGGGTGTAATAGCAAGCAATCAGTTCATAGCACAAAATAGGGAACGTGGCCATGCATGGAGCGATAAAATTGCCATTGCACATGTTTGAAACCCCAATTTACTTCTCCATTCCATGCAGCAAGAGAAAGAACCGTAGTGGTGGCATAAACCAAGCAAAGTGAGCTTCAACGTGGCGTAGACCTAGCACATATAGCAAGGAAACTGCAAAATAAAAACACATAAGTGTTTATTACATCTTCCAACCCTCCATTCGATTGATAAGAACTACTGTAATCACGATCAAGGGAGAATAGAAGCAACATACAACTTAGAAATGAACTCCTTTCATGAAGTTAACGTAGAGATAGACTTAAATTGTGGTAAAGAACTGTAGGAAGAATGATTTATAAACTGCAGTGCACATAAGATAACATATACGTAAGTGCCTTGCCATAGTAAATCTGTAGATAAACTCCCTATCTCATGGTGGTAGTAGAAAGACCTGTCAACCGTAGAAGCCAGTCGATTGCCAAATACGCATCAAAGAATGACATATCCTTTAGACGTGGAAGAATAAGGAGAGTTAAACGAAATAGAATCCTAAACCATTGCAATCACCGAGCCCTTAATAAAGGAGTAATCTTAGGGAAAAATCAGATAAATAGAGGGAGAAGATAGAAGAAAGGATCATCTTTTCTTCTCTAGCAAGGAAGGACAAGAGAATCAAGAAGAGAAGGATAGAGTAGAAGAGAAGAATAGAATAGAAGAGAGGAGAAGATACTTTGATAATATCAAAGAGAGAGATAGAGATAGATTTGATATAGAGATAGGAATAGTTTGGAGAAAGACTTGCGAACAAGGCGAGGAACTATTTGATGAAAGAACATCAAGGTTGTACAAACCGAACCAAGTTTACAAGAGGTGATAATTCCTTTGTTTATGGTTGTTATTTGTTATAAGGATGTATAAAATTAGAAGCTTTAGATATTAGGTATAATCATCCAAATTTGTTTCATATGTCATTATCTTATTTGAAATGCATTGTAAATCATTTTAGAATAGAAGAAAAGTATATAGAGAAAAAGATGTTAACTAATTGTTAATAACGTATTTTGTCCAAAATAATTAGTTCTAATTCTATTTAAGAATGTGTTTGCATACTTTTTGGTTATATATGAGATTAAATTCATACATTTATAACACCTTCTTTTGCATGTATCTTATTTAGTCAAAAGATTGATTATGAGATTGTATATGGTGAAAATGGATAACAATAATAACAATATTGAAAGGCTAAATGAATTCAACCACCAAACCCTAGCCTAACAATCAACAAAGATCCACCATAACATATGAAGATTACCTAAGACAATGCAAATCAAATGAAATCACAAAGATTATACCATTAAATGTCCAATAGGGTTTTGATCTCCATTCTTCCTATCTCCATTGATCTTGCTTGATATATTTGCTCTCAGATTTTATATGCACAAGAGCTCAACAAAGAACGGAATGTGGTTGCAAGTAGGATCGTAGTGTAGTCAATTGCATAAAAGATGATTAGCATGAATGATTAGAATGATTGATTAGGAATGAATGATTAGGATGCATATAACGATTAGGGTTTGATAATGAAGGAAGCATCTCCTTATATAGAAGACACTATATGAAATGGAGGGATAAGATTGAGAGGTGTAAAAGGAGGTCGGCTATGATTAGAGGGTAGGTAAAAGAAATAATAAAATAATGAGAGGGGTAGGTAGTGTATGAATTAAGAGATGAATGACATGTGTCATAGGTAGAAAAGGTTAATGAATTAATTAAATAAATAAATATTTATTTAATTAATAGAAGAAGTGGGATAATTAAATAAATAAGATATTTATTTAATTTAGGAAAAGGATAATTTAAATAAATAAATGTATTTATTTAAATGAGAAATAATGCTAGAAGAGGATAAATGAATTAATTAAATAAATAAGGATTTATTTAATTAATAGAAGAATTGGGCTTAGATAATTAAATAAATAAAATATTTATTTAATTAGACTGGACAATTTTGGGTGTCTACATTTTGCCCCTCTTTGAGACAATGCGACTTGTCGTGTTGTTTCAAAGAAGATAAGATGAACTGATACAGAGTTGCCCCAGAATGGGAATGATATGCCCCCTCGAGAGATTGGATGAAAATGTCTGAAAAGATCACAGACAATCTCTCGATAAGAAAGAGAGGCTAGAATGGACTGACCAGATAAAGTGACAGAGTCATGGGATAATGAAGACTGACTTGGGAAACGAGGGCTAGGGCAGTCTATAAGATAGATCACAAGGGAAATACATCCTCATTGTCATCTACACCTCCAAGAGATTAGAGTGCAGAGAGAGAAAAGAGCAGCATCAGTCAGCAGCGATGGCATTGGTTCACAGATTCGATCGCGTTCACCGATTTCAGAGGCCAGCAGAGGCAGGAGAGCCAGTGAGTACCACAAAACCTCCTTGTACTTTGACGCATTTAATTTTGTCATTAATGCATGTCGAATAGGGTAATAAATGCGCTTAGAATAGGGTCTAAAAAGTGTCAAAAAATGTCCAGGCGCGTCTGCATTGGTGCCAAGCACGTTTGTGTTCGCTAGGCGCGTCTGTGTTTGTGCCAGGCGCGTCTATGTCTGGACCCGCGTCTGCATCAATTGCGACTGCGTCTATGATGGACAGGCGCATTTGTGCCAAGAAGCCACGTCTATGCAGTCTTTGAGTGCGTTTATGTCATGTAAGCGCATTTGTGTTGAAAAATGCAAGTTTGGTCTTCTAGGTCAAATCAGCAGTTCTGTGATAAACATATGCTGTCGATTGGATAAGCTGCTGAGAGGATACATTCAAGCAGGTCCTCTAGGAAGACTAGGATAGATCAAGGCACTTTGTGATGAACAACGAGTACCAAGATAGAGTAATTTGTGATGAACGGGGAGTACTGAAATATGAGCAGCACTTTATGATGAACAGGGAGTGCAAATGTGAGTAACACTTTGTGATGAACAGGGAGTGTCACACACGTAGTACTTTGTGATGAACAGGGAGTACCACTAGGATAAATAGCAACACTTTGTGATGAATAGTGAGTGTCACTAGGGTAAATAGCCATATGCATTTAGATAGCGAGTAGCATTTTGTGATAAACAGTGAATGCCACTATAACTGACATGATTGAGTTGTTTGACTACAGGAGTATTTGCCGATGCTAGAGTCACAAGAGAGATTCCCATCGACGCAGAGGTTGCGACCTGAGTTGTCACTCGAGGATAGAGCTGCCATCGAGGAGATGGGTTTGAGACATGTGTTGTATGTGCCTGAGTTTCAGGCAAACATGGGTTTGCTGGCTGCGTTGGTTGAGAGATGGCACTCTGAGACGTGCACGTTTCATCTGCCGATGGGTGAGATGACAATCACCCTGGAGGATGTATATAGGATTATGCAGATACCGATTGATGGGGAGCTGATTCCGTATGATCGAGACGGAGACAGGGATGCCCTTAGACGAGTGTTCTAGGATCCAAGACTGGAGATGAGGGTGGGACACGTGGCATGGGATACCATGACATGGATAGGATTAGCACTACCAATAGTGTTGGCAGGAGTGATCAGTGAGTTCCTCTGTATCAGTTTTGTACCATTTTGTATAATGATGTAGACACCTGCGGGTGATTGTAGCCATATGATTTTGACATCATTGTATCATGACACTTTATATATATATATGAGATGATGCATCTTTGCGGCAGCTATATGCATGTGTACCTATGTGATGAGATGTTCTTATGTGATGCTTATGATATGGATGCAAATATGTATATGATGCAATGCAATATTTTTTTATTTATTTATTTGTTCGTTTATGTTTTATATGTGTATGCATGATGCAAATGTGAATGTAAGTAATGCAGATGAATATGATAATGCAAATGTAAATTGTGCTAACAGGTGTTGTGTGTAGGATGTGATGCAGTTGTGATATCTATATGTATGTATGAAATACTTATATGTGGTAATGTATGTGCAGCTACATGAAATGCAAATGTTTTTGGTGTGTCATTATACTCAGTCATGTGATAGCAGGCTACGCGGACTCGAGAAGGATGATGGAAGTCAATCGAGAAAGGGGGGATGAAAGATAGAAGATATGAAAGTGAAAGAGATTCTTGTGCGTTATCATCATTGAGCTTTATTATGGCAAGTAGGTTATGACAATCGATGCATATGTTCGACCCAGAAAGTCATTGTACCTGTTTGCATGGAGATAAGACAGTCGCAAACAAGGAATGCCCCAGTTCATACTAGACTCACAGTGTCCTCATATCCTTGGACAAGTCATAGCATTACTAAGAGACAATCCACAGACAGAAAATACAAATAGGTGACGATACCCCATCCTCGCCTTTCTAGTCAAAGACATCCTGGAGATAGAATCTCTAGTCAAAGACATCTTGGAAAAGCTAAAAGACATGTCACCAGAAAGATAAAATCAAAAGAAAACCAAGACTCGACACCAACATCCACTGTAGTCCTCAAGTTTAGTGTCTCTTGTCACTTGTATAAGTCTTATTTGATTGTAGTCACAATGTTCACTTTCACAGAAATGATAGATAGCACTGAACCATAATGTTGTCTGAGTCTGTTGAAATATTTGATTTGTTGAAGCCCATTGTTGCTGCTGTGTCTCATCTGAAACTGACTGAATCCATGAAACTGATACTTTATTGCGGAGAAGACGAAACTTTATTGCGGATCTATGATGCAAATATTGCTTTACTGCGGATTGTGCGCGGATAGACTAAAGAAAGCTGGAAGAAACTGTACTCCTTGAAACATGTGATGTTCTCAGTTCCACACCCATCACTAGACGTAGGATTTGCCTTAGCCACAGATAGGGTCTGATTTGCTATGGATGGAAAGGGATGTGAAAAGGGAGGTTTATTATGAATGGCTAACCAATCTTGGGTAGATCAATAACAAGCCATGATGGGAATGGGTAAGTTTATTATGGATGAATAGGTTGTGAGTGTGTGCGAAGTGAAAGGATGAAGGTGAATCCTGAAGGAGGGAGGAGCAATGTCTCTACGCATGGCGCTGGTGACCCAGTTTTCACCATGGTACTTGCCAAGGGCACCACCGAAGTGGTTTTCACCATTGGATGAAATTATTTCTCTTTACTTTTTTCGATTTTTCAATGTTTTTTGTGTCACAAGGCGCCTGTTTGCCAAGTTTTCACCAAGTAACGATTTTTTTGTTTTATAAATTTTTTTTTTTTGTATTTTTGAATTTTTTTGATTTTTTTGTATTTTTGAATTAGGATACTCTGAAGAGCTATGTGTAGAACCTACGAAGGTGCATGTTGTTGATAGGATCCTCCAAAGGTTCACCTTCTATAGTTGAGAGCTGATATGCCCCAGATCCATATGCTGCTGTGATGATGTAAGGACCAAGCCAATTTGGTTCAAACTTGCCCTTCTTCTCTCTGTCTTGCTGATGTTTGGGATTTTCTTTGAGAACTAAGTCCCCTACCTCAAATGTGTGAGGCTTGACTTTATGATTGTAGATGCACTATTCCTTGACTGAATGATGTGTAGCTTGAGTGTATGTCTTCCTTGATGAAGGAATTGAGATAGAATTACTAGTGTGTGGACTACACAGGCCCGTATGCGTGTCACCTGTTGGGAGTATTTAAAATTGAGTCAAAGTTTGTAGACCTATTTCAAAATTTTGCTCAGTATGTCAGAAAGGCACCTAAATAAGTCAGTTTGAATGGCTTAGTTTGCGAGAGGGCAGAGTAGAGCCAGTTGATTTTCAGAGGGTAAGGCTCGGGATTCATGTCCCACACCTTTCATTTGGCCTATTTAGTGTGTGGCAACTTTCAAAATTCATTTTGGATAAGTTTATGAGGTACCCGTTTTGAGGGGTGAGCTGGAAGTGCATTTTAGGCACAAATGCAGATTTTATTGAGTAGCCTACTTTGAGCGATTACATCTTTTGCCCTGTTGATTGTCATGAAAAAATTCAAAGTGGATTCAATTCTATGCATAAATGTGAGTCAGTCTGCAAAATTTCAAGTCCTAACGAATCTATCTGCTCAGTTTTCAAAGCCAAATCCGTTTGCAGTTTCTATGTTTTGGCAAGTCCCTGTTTCGACAGCTAGTCGAAGCCCTGTTTTGCACAAGTGTAAAAGTTGCCTCAGTAAGCATCATGCCATAATGTTTATTCCAGGCTGATGTTGGTATAAATGGTGAGCTACATTTTAAATTTCAAGCTTTTATCAATCCATTTGATCGGTTTCCAAAAGGACTCATTTTGCCATCAAATTCAGTTATCCGCACTTCCAGTGTTAGATCAATTAATGTAGCCATTTTGGTGGGCGCGCCATTTGCGTCCTGTCAGTCTGGTGATCGAACTGAGAATCCAAAGTTTTAGTATGTACTTAAAGGTACCTGTGTTCCAAATTTGAAGGCCTACGGAGGTCGTTTGATATTTTTGAGAAAGGCATCATGTGTTGCCAGAACATTGACTTCATCAGATCCGCAGTGTCGACAAAGCCAGTTGGCCGTTTTCGGAAATTAATATCTCTTCGCTCAGGACTCATCTTGAGAAACCGTTTGGTAGATATCATCCTTGTATATCAGAGTACACGCCTGTCAGATGGCGAGCTCCAGAAAGGTGTTTTGATAGGTTTGAAAATTACGTCTTCGCGATTAAATGCAAAAATTGTGGCGTAATTGCTTGAAGGTTGTAAAATGCGGATTAATGATCCGAAAATGATGCTAATCATTTCCGGAGGTATGTTTGAGGTCTGTGAAGCATTCCAGGGGTCAGTTGCATGAAAACGAAAATATTTTTAGTCGGACCCACTTTGGGGCCCGACCTGGCTCATGCTTGTGCCGTATTAGTTTATTGGCGACTTTGTTCACTAAGAGATTTTTAGAATATCTAAATATGGATTATAATCACGAGGCATGTCAATAGAGTTCAAGATGTTATTATGAACTCCAGGCAATTTCAAATTGGCGAGTTTAGAGCAAAATCCTCCTTCAGCGACAAAGAAGAGATATTAAGAATGCAAATGCACTTGGCAGCCATGGAGTGGAGTATGGTAAAGTTTTTTTTTAAACTTCAATAATATTCATATTGGCAAGTGTGTGGCAATGATTAAAAATTTTCTAACATTCAAAGCAAATATAATAGCAAATGGAAATTGCTAGGCATTGCCAAAGACCTCCCTCCCTGCTGTGCATGGTATGGACAAGGGTAAAGGTTTAAAAGTTTTCAAATCAATGCTATTAGCAGCAAATGTAGAGTTGCAGCTCCAAGCCAAAGCTCCTTTCCTGCATAATTAATGAAATAGGCATTTATAAACCAAGACCAAATGCAGTGAGCAGCAAATGGAGAATATGGAGGATTTTAATTAAACTTCTCAGCAAATGCAATATGGCAGGTGTAAAATTAAATCTCCTTTTGTAGTGTTGAAGATGGAGTTTGGAGGGCTCAAAAAATTCAAACAAAATGAAATGGGCAGTTCATGTGGTATGTGAAGAGGCATTGAAATAACTTTTAAACAATGCAAATGACAATTTCTGCAGTTTCTCCTCCCTCACGTGGTGTTTGGGAAGCCAAAAAAACAACAGACTTATTCCTCCTTATTTTCCCCTCAACGTGGTGTGTGCAGCAACTTTTAATAAAACCATCATGGCAAATGCAAATTAGCAGTCCACGTGGTAATGGAGAAGGAATGTAGCAGAATAGACTTCCAGGCTGGACGTGGTGTTTGCTAGAGACTACAGAGGATTTTATGCAATGCATATTTGTTAATGGCATGGTGGATAAGGAACAGCAAGCAATGTGGTTTTTGAAGGAAGCTTCAGTTAACTCTAAACAAGAATGCAGCCCTTGCGTGGAATGGAATTGGGAGCCTTAAAAGGAGTTTCCAATGCAATTTCCATTGGTAGATTTGCCCAAATTAATGTAGTCTTCCCTGTGCAGCATTTGGAGAAGAGGGAACATGAAATGTTTTCAAAAAATGCAAACAATAAAAGCCCACACTCCACCTGACTGGTGAAAAAGGAAATTTAAAACTTCAAGCAATTACGTGGAAAATGGAGGGGTTGCAGTCAAAAGCAAACAAATGGATGTTTCCTCAAATCCATTAATGCCAATAACTCCTCTTGTGTAGTGTGGGTGGTTTGAGGAAGATTTAATATTTTCAAACAATGCAAAAAATTTCAATCAAATGGATAGAAAACACCATTAAAGTTGCTGGGAAAACCTTCAAAGTGCAGCTCCAGGCTTAACATCATTATCCCACATGCACTGGGAAGTGTTCTTTTTTAATGTTTATATGCAAAAGCGCACAGCAATATAATGTCTAAGCCTTAAAGGCTTTTGACACAAGGTGCCCATGGGCGCCCAAGGCGGGCCCATGCATGAGCACGCTTCCCGAGGCGAAGGAAGAATTGACTGGACGAAAACAAAGTGGACCCCACGTAGGCACGCTTCCCGAGGCAAAGAGGCAAAATTTTGCAGACAAAGGCCGGGTTAACGAGCGAGCATGTTCGAGAGAGATCAACGGCTCGCGCTATTTCGCAAAGGAAGATGCACGAAGTTTAAACCCCGCGAAATAGCGACAGTGAACGAGAGCCGTCCACGTGGCACGTAGGTGGCGGGTACAGTCAGCGGTCCAGCAGGCGGGTCCCGGTGAGGTGGCACGCAAGTGGTGGTCCAGTGGCAATGACGTGGCGGTCCAGAGGCAGTGACGTCGCCGACAAGTGGCGAAAGATGAGGTGTCATCCCAGGTGGCGCCCAGTAGACCCCATCAGCCAATCAGACCCCGCCACGTGGCAAGGCATCAGAGCACAAATGGAGGCAAAAATTTAAATTTAAAATTGTTTATTATATAGTTTAGACTATATTAATAAATGAAAAATTTAAATGTTTAAGCATGTTGAGGATTAATTCGCCCAGGGCTCAATTTTTTGCCAAAGTATAAAGTGTTATATATTTTCGGAAAGCTCTCGGAGCGAGGAATCCGATTATGAAGTTAATTTGGACAAATGTGGGATATTTTAGAAGCAGTTTCTGCGGGAACAAAATTCAGTTAGAGAGGAGAGACACTTGGCAATTTTCAGTTGTGAATTTGTTTTTCTTCCCTCCTCTTTTTATTCCCCATTCTTCTCAGTTGTAAGGGTTCCAGAATTCTGTGAGGAAGTGCTCCAGTTTTCATGGCTTCCATTTTCTGAAATTCTTGACCCAAACTTGTAAAGTTCTATGGATCTATTCAGGGTATAGAGGCTACATTGCAGGATGACAGATTGTTTTCTAGTTGCAGGTCTTACTTGTGTTAGGCATGAGTAAATTTCCCATGATATTGTCTCTGTGATATGTTTTTTCATTATTATGAATTCAATCCTCAAGGAGGATGAAATTTGTCATCTCAAGGAGATTGTGTGACTGTTTGTAGGTATCCTTCAAGGAAGGTTTTAAATTCTATAGTCAGTCATAAATGATGAAATGTATTTCCAGATCTGATAAATTTGTGAATGAATCAAATAGTGCATTAATATCAGGTATTGGTGCATGAATATCTTGTTTAAGGAAAACAAATTTGCATCTATCATTCATATTTGTAGTTCTGTCTGTGACTCTGTTGCCCAATGAACAAGGCACTGGTCTTGCAGATTTGGGGATGGTTTCAGATCAACATTTTAAAAGACAAATCTATTTCCCTTTATGTTTAGGGGTGTGTGTTCCATTCTTTCCAAGCTCTGTTTCATCCTATTGTTTGTACAGATCTAGCCAATTTGTAATGTTTCCTAACCTATTGAGCTTGTGAAATGATCTATCTGCTTAATGTTGATGCAGTTATGTGTCTGTAATTATTGTATTTAGTGCATCAAAAGGGTGTCCCCCCCTAGGTCTAGCAGAACCTGAAGTGCAGGAGGATCAATTAGGGTCCTATGTTATGTTGTCCAAGCCCTGATGTGTTTTGTAGACTGAAATTGGCCATTTCATAGAAAGATTTGCAGGTGTTCTTGGGTTATCACTTTTGGTGAACAACAAAAATGGCGACTCTGCTGGGGAGTAAATGAACTATCAAGAGCCTCTGGTTAAGAAAGATTTAATTCATATAAGGTTTCATTTATAGTTTGATGTGTGACTCTGTTGCCCTTGGATAAGGCACTGATCTTACAAGTTTGGGGATGTCTTTCAGATCAAACAATTTAAAAGATAAATCTATTTCCCTTTATGTTTAGGGGTGTGTTCTTCTCATTCCAAGCTCTGTTTTCATTTATGATTTATACAGATCTAGCCAATCTGTAGTGTGTTCCTAATTTGGTGAGCTTGTGGAATGGTTTGTCTGCTCATTATCGATGTAGTCTTATGTTTGTGATTGTTGTATTCAATGCATCAAAAGGGTGTCCCCCCCTAGGTTTAGCAGAACCTGAAGTGCAGGAGGATCATTAGGGTCCTATGTTATGTTGTCCAAGCCCTGATGTGTTTTGTAGACTGAAATTGGCCATTTCATAGAAAGATTTGCAGGTGCTCTTGGGTTATCACTTTTGGTGAACAACAAAAATGGCGACTCTGCTGGGTAAGCTGAATAGAAATTGCTTAATTTCATCCAGTTAGTCAGTCCATTGTGTATGCACAGAGTGTAAAGTGGTTTTATGATGAAGAAAATGCTCCTTGTTCTGGATCTGCAGAGTGATATGTGTTACATGTCATATTTTATGAAGGAGTAACAATGAATGCATGGTTGAAAGTTGTGAGAAGTTCTTTCAGCTGTATGTGAATTTTCCCCAATTCCTTATTTGGGTGGCGACTCTGTGGTTCATACCAGTGTTAAATAGCCTGGAAGAGTGTTGATTGCAGCGAGATCGAAGGAGTAACAAAGAATTGAATAAGTGTTGAGTGGCGTTCTACTGTTCAAACTATCCTCTATGCAAGAGGTGGCGACTCTGTGATAAAAGACCGTGCTAAAGGTGAAGTAAATCTTCAGATCTACAAGTTTTATAGCTACAAATCTCCAGGTATTTTCAAAGGATTCAAATGCAAAACAATTTCCTCTGAAAATTTGAATTACTAAAATAGTTTTCCCATTTAGTGAACAGCACTAGTAAAGAGGGAAAGAGGGGATTTCAGAGTCCATTTGCATACTTATTCTACTGAAATGTCCAGAGTATATGTTCTTCTGTTATAGTATGCAAATTTGGAAAAGTTCTGTGTCAAGCAATGTTATGAACAGTTTTAGTATAAGGATTTGTGCTTGAAGTGTTTCATTCTTTTATCTGAGGTTGTATATCATTTGTGGAAGTAGGAAGAAATGTGTAGTAAAGATTTTCAACCTTATGTATTTCCACATAGAGCCATGCCTGGTGAAGTGTCACAACCATATAATAGGAGAAGTTCCATCATGAATCATTATGCTGCTCTAAACTTTGAAGGTATTCCGGGTTACCCAAATCCCATACCCACAGAAATTAGAAAGTATTTGCCCATATTCAGTGGGAAGAAATCAGAATTAACATGTCAACATGTTAAAAGATTTTCAGATTTGATAGGAGAATTTGAAATTTGCCAAGAAGATGTATGCATGAAATTGTTTATTCAGTCACTGAAAGAAGATGCAAGAGATTGGTTCTCTTTTTTGCCAGAGAATTCTATTACCTCATGGGAAGAATTGGTTTCAGATTTCATGGATCAATTCGATGAGAAGGTGAGTGATTCTGACTTGCTGAAAGAATTCACCTGTATACAAATCAGGGAAGATGAATTGGTACCAACATTCAATATCCGATTTTCACAAGCTTTGTCCAAAATTTCCAGAAAGTATAAACTTGATGATAAAGTATGTCTGGATGTTTATATGAGTGCATTTGATGAGAAGATGGGTTTCCTATTGAGAAACAAAGAACCCAAAACCTTGTATGAAGCCTTTAACACAGCTAGGGATATGGAAAATAACTTGAAATTTGGGATAGCTAAGAGGTTTGTGTCTGCTGTGGTTTCTTGTCAAAGCACCTTCAATGGTGAAATATCATGTGAGTCTCAGCAAATCATTCCGTGTCTAGGTGCATCAAGCTCTGCAGTTCCAAATGGCTTTTATGATGCATGTGTTTCAGATTTAAATGAGAGTCAAGAACCTTTGCTGTTAATGCCGGTTGTCTCTCGCAGTAGTGATGGAATGATTAGTGGGAAGCATTGTGAAAATGTTGATACAGAGACAGATATGTACAAGGGATATGTACCATTTGATTTGTATGCCGGTTATGTTGATTATGTGGCTGCTAATTACCAAGTGAATTATGCATCTCTCCAGGATAATATTAATGAAAATAATGATGGTGATGACCATCAATCTTTACATGCTGTTGATGTATTTGATGTTGAAATACCAAATACAGAGGGATTACTAAGTGTTGCTGTTTGTGCAAGTGAAAATGTGCCATATGATGAAAATCAGAATTGTTTAGTGCAAACAATAGCTGATCCTCTTTTAAACATTGATGATGTCAATTGTGTTGAGGATGAAGTAAATGTTTTTTCAAATTTCATTTCAGACTTCATTTCTTATAATCATGTTGATAATCTTTCTTTTTTGAAAGATATGCACAATGCTAATTCAGAAAATTGTAATGGTACACATGATTGCGATGAAGATATAGCACACATGGATGGACAGAAGTTTACGGAATCTCACATGGAACAAAAGGGTGCAATGCAAGTCCAGAAGATTGCAGAACTTAAGAAAGCTCTTGAAGTTGTGGACAAGAAGGTTCAAATGTTGGAGAACCTTCGAGCTGTTGACGAAAACCTTCTACAATATAGTGAAGAGAATTCTTCGGAAAAAGACTGTGAATTGAATGTTTGTACCTTTAATGAACATGCTGACCTAACAGATGGTTTTATAACAGGAAATTTTAGTGAACAAGCTGAAAACTCATCTGATGAAGTAAATGGCAGCGATGTTCATGTTCATTCTTTAGCTGATGACGAGTGTTCAATTGGTGAAGAAGATCAGTTGTGGCAAGATAAGTTTGATTATCTTGATTTTCAGAATGATGGTCATAGAATAAAATCTCATGAATATGAAACATGGAACACTGAGGATTGTTCTAGCCAAGTTTCATTTTCTTCTTTGTCTGATGAAGATGATTATGAGGATCGAATGGATGGTGTCTTTAGCAATTTTACTAATGCTTTATTCAATGCTGATATAGACACAGACCAACCACTTCAATGTCATAATGTTCATAAAGGGATTGTCCATTTGGTTTCTAACCCTTTGTATGAAGAGATAATTGATCAGCCAGATGTTGTTAATGGTAAACTAGTCCATAATACTGATGGAATTCCGAACAGCAATAGCATATGTTGTGAAAACTTATTTCTTGATGAAAGTAAGAGGCATGGATTATGTGATGACCATTTAAAACCACAAATGAAAGTGTTTCAGGTGGATGTGAGCCTGAAAGAGAAAGAGTTAGTTGAGGATTTGCTTCAGCCGGAGGTATGCATTCTTTTCCATGAATGGGATGTTGAGAATGCAGAGGTTTTCAGTTTGATAAGCAAGGATAGTATGAGGTGTGATCAGCATAGTGAAGTATCACATCCGGATTGTAATATTCGTGTTCCTTGTTTGCATCCGTTGGTTTGTAGTATCCCTCATTCTAGTGATTTAAATGATAATAAAGTATGTGCTGATGAGTTTTACAATATTGAAAATGAATGTTTTACTTTTAGAGTTCAGCATGATCATGTACTTGAAAATGGTAGAATTGATCGGGATAGTGAAGTGTATTGCAGCTTGAGGGAAAACTCTTACGGTGAGTTGCCTCATGGTTTTACTTGTGTTGAAGCAGTGCGTGATTACAAAGTTCAGAATTAGATAAAGGGTAAGCACACTAGCTGTTTCAGTAATGAGACAAGAGAGGTGGATTTTAAGAGCTATGCTCAGTTGTTATTGGAAGGTGCCTTTGTTTGGATCATGGTATCAAGCGATGAGAATCAGATTTTTGACAGAGGTAAATGCTAAGATTGATCGAGCAGATTGTATTCAGTTTTAAGCATGTTTGTATCTCTTGTACAGTCGCTTTGCTTCAGTTGTGTGGTTTTCAATAAAGTGCCCTGCTGTTTGGGTAGAATAAGGAAGCCCTGTTTTTGAAATGAGAAGAGAACACTGATCCGTTTTTGGGTGGTCTGCTTAACCAAAGATATCTGGATTCTTGTGTTGATCTCTCAATCAACCATCCCCAGTCAGAGCCACTGTTGGGAGTATTTAAAATTGAGTCAAAGTTTGTAGACCTATTTCAAAATTTTGCTCAGTATGTCAGAAAGGCACCTAAATAAGTCAGTTTGAATGGCTTAGTTTGCGAGAGGGCAGAGTAGAGCCAGTTGATTTTCAGAGGGTAAGGCTCGGGATTCATGTCCCACACCTTTCATTTGGCCTATTTAGTGTGTGGCAACTTTCAAAATTCATTTTGGATAAGTTTATGAGGTACCCGTTTTGAGGGGTGAGCTGGAAGTGCATTTTAGGCACAAATGCAGATTTTATTGAGTAGCCTACTTTGAGCGATTACATCTTTTGCCCTATTGATTGTCATGAAAAAATTCAAATTGGATTCAATTCTATGCATAAATGTGAGTCAGTCTGCAAAATTTCAAGTCCTAACGAATCTATCTGCTCAGTTTTCAAAGCCAAATCCGTTTGCAGTTTCTATGTTTTGGCAAGTCCCTGTTTCGACAGCTAGTCGAAGCCCTGTTTTGCACAAGTGTAAAAGTTGCCTCAGTAAGCATCATGCCATAATGTTTATTCCAGGCTGATGTTGGTATAAATGGTGAGCTACATTTTAAATTTCAAGCTTTTATCAATCCATTTGATCGGTTTCCAAAAGGACTCATTTTGCCATCAAATTCAGTTATCCGCACTTCCAGTGTTAGATCAATTAATGTAGCCGTTTTGGTGGGCGCGCCATTTGCGTCCTGTCAGTCTGGTGATCGAACTGAGAATCCAAAGTTTTAGTATGTACTTAAAGGTACCTGTGTTCCAAATTTGAAGGCCTACGGAGGTCGTTTGATATTTTTGAGAAAGGCATCATGTGTTGCCAGAACATTGACTTCATCAGATCCGCAGTGTCGACAAAGCCAGTTGGCCGTTTTCGGAAATTAATATCTCTTCGCTCAGGACTCATCTTGAGAAACCGTTTGGTAGATATCATCCTTGTATATCAGAGTACACGCCTGTCAGATGGCGAGCTCCAGAAAGGTGTTTTGATAGGTTTGAAAATTACGTCTTCGCGATTAAATGCAAAAATTGTGGCGTAATTGCTTGAAGGTTGTAAAATGCGGATTAATGATCCGAAAATGATGCTGATCATTTCCGGAGGTATGTTTGAGGTCTGTGAAGCATTCCAGGGGTCAGTTGCATGAAAACGAATTTTTTTTTAGTCGGACCCACTTTGGGGCCCGACCTGGCTCATGCTTGTGCCGTATTAGTTTATTGGCGACTTTGTTCACTAAGAGATTTTTAGAATATCTAAATATGGATTATAATCACGAGGCATGTCAATAGAGTTCAAGATGTTATTATGAACTTCAGGCAATTTCAAATTGGCGAGTTTAGAGCAAAATCCTCCTTCAGCGACAAAGAAGAGATATTAAGAATGCAAATGCACTTGGCAGCCATGGAGTGGAGTATGGTAAAGTTTTTTTTTAAACTTCAATAATATTCATATTGGCAAGTGTGTGGCAATGATTAAAAATTTTCTAACATTCAAAGCAAATATAATAGCAAATGGAAATTGCTAGGCATTGCCAAAGACCTCCCTCCCTGCTGTGCATGGTATGGACAAGGGTAAAGGTTTAAAAGTTTTCAAATCAATGCTATTAGCAGCAAATGTAGAGTTGCAGCTCCAAGCCAAAGCTCCTTTCCTGCATAATTAATGAAATAGGCATTTATAAACCAAGACCAAATGCAGTGAGCAGCAAATGGAGAATATGGAGGATTTTAATTAAACTTCTCAGCAAATGCAATATGGCAGGTGTAAAATTAAATCTCCTTTTGTAGTGTTGAAGATGGAGTTTGGAGAGCTCAAAAACTTCAAACAAAATGAAATGGGCAGTTCATGTGGTATGTGAAGAGGCATTGAAATAACTTTTAAACAATGCAAATGACAATTTCTGCAGTTTCTCCTCCCTCACGTGGTGTTTGGGAAGCCAAAAAAACAACAGACTTATTCCTCCTTATTTTCCCCTCAACGTGGTGTGTGCAGCAACTTTTAATAAAACCATCATGGCAAATGCAAATTAGCAGTCCACGTGGTAATGGAGAAGGAATGTAGCAGAATAGACTTCCAGGCTGCACGTGGTGTTTGCTAGAGACTACAGAGGATTTTATGCAATGCATATTTGTTAATGGCATGGTGGATAAGGAACAACAAGCAATGTGGTTTTTGAAGGAAGCTTCAGTTAACTCTAAACAAGAATGCAGCCCTTGCGTGGAATGGAATTGGGAGCCTTAAAAGGAGTTTCCAATGCAATTTCCATTGGTAGATTTGCCCAAATTAATGTAGTCTTCCCTGTGCAGCATTTGGAGAAGAGGGAACATGAAATGTTTTCAAAAAATGCAAACAATAAAAGCCCACACTCCACCTGACTGGTGAAAAAGGAAATTTAAAACTTCAAGCAATTACGTGGAAAATGGAGGGGTTGCAGTCAAAAGCAAGCAAATGGATGTTTCCTCAAATCCATTAATGCCAATAACTCCTCTTGTGTAGTGTGGGTGGTTTGAGGAAGATTTAATATTTTCAAACAATGCAAAAAATTTCAATCAAATGGATAGAAAACACCATTAAAGTTGCTGGGAAAACCTTCAAAGTGCAGCTCCAGGCTTAACATCATTATCCCACATGCACTGGGAAGTGTTCTTTTTTAATGTTTATATGCAAAAGCGCACAGCAATATAATGTCTAAGCCTTAAAGGCTTTTGACACAAGGTGCCCATGGGCGCCCAAGGCGGGCCCATGCATGAGCACGCTTCTCGAGGCAGAGGAAGAATTGACTGGACGAAAACAAAGTGGACCCCACGTAGGCACGCTTCCCGAGGCAAAGAGGCAAAATTTTGCAGACAAAGGTCGGGTTAACGAGCGAGCATGTTCGAGAGAGATCAACGGCTCGCGCTATTTCGCGAAGGAAGATGCACGAAGTTTAAACCCCGCGAAATAGCGACAGTGAACGAGAGTCGTCCACGTGGCACGTAGGTGGCGGGTACAGTCAGCGGTCCAGCAGGCGGGTCCCGGTGAGGTGGCACGCAAGTGGTGGTCCAGTGGCAATGACGTGGCGGTCCAGAGGCAGTGACGTCGCCGACAAGTGGCGAAAGATGAGGTGTCATCCCAGGTGGCGCCCAGTAGACCCCATCAGCCAATCAGACCCCGCCACGTGGCAAGGCATCAGAGCACAAATGGAGGCAAAAATTTAAATTTAAAATTGTTTATTATATAGTTTAGACTATATTAATAAATGAAAAATTTAAATGTTTAAGCATGTTGAGGATTAATTCGCCCAGGGCTCAATTTTTTGCCAAAGTATAAAGTGTTATATATTTTCGGAAAGCTCTCGGAGCGAGGAATCCGATTATGAAGTTAATTTGGACAAATGTGGGATATTTTAGAAGCAGTTTCTGCGGGAACAAAATTCAGTTAGAGAGGAGAGACACTTGGCAATTTTCAGTTGTGAATTTGTTTTTCTTCCCTCCTCTTTTTATTCCCCATTCTTCTCAGTTGTAAGGGTTCCAGAATTCTGTGAGGAAGTGCTCCAGTTTTCATGGCTTCCATTTTCTGAAATTCTTGACCCAAACTTGTAAAGTTCTATGGATCTATTCAGGGTATAGAGGCTACATTGCAGGATGACAGATTGTTTTCTAGTTGCAGGTCTTACTTGTGTTAGGCATGAGTAAATTTCCCATGATATTGTCTCTGTGATATGTTTTTTCATTATTATGAATTCAATCCTCAAGGAGGATGAAATTTGTCATCTCAAGGAGATTGTGTGACTGTTTGTAGGTATCCTTCAAGGAAGGTTTTAAATTCTATAGTCAGTCATAAATGATGAAATGTATTTCCAGATCTGATAAATTTGTGAATGAATCAAATAGTGCATTAATATCAGGTATTGGTGCATGAATATCTTGTTTAAGGAAAACAAATTTGCATCTATCATTCATATTTGTAGTTCTGTCTGTGACTCTGTTGCCCAATGAACAAGGCACTGGTCTTGCAGATTTGGGGATGGTTTCAGATCAACATTTTAAAAGACAAATCTATTTCCCTTTATGTTTAGGGGTGTGTGTTCCATTCTTTCCAAGCTCTGTTTCATCCTATTGTTTGTACAGATCTAGCCAATTTGTAATGTTTCCTAACCTATTGAGCTTGTGAAATGATCTATCTGCTTAATGTTGATGCAGTTATGTGTCTGTAATTATTGTATTTAGTGCATCAAAAGGGTGTCCCCCCCTAGGTCTAGCAGAACCTGAAGTGCAGGAGGATCAATTAGGGTCCTATGTTATGTTGTCCAAGCCCTGATGTGTTTTGTAGACTGAAATTGGCCATTTCATAGAAAGATTTGCAGGTGTTCTTGGGTTATCACTTTTGGTGAACAACAAAAATGGCGACTCTGCTGGGGAGTAAATGAACTATCAAGAGCCTCTGGTTAAGAAAGATTTAATTCATATAAGGTTTCATTTATAGTTTGATGTGTGACTCTGTTGCCCTTGGATAAGGCACTGATCTTACAAGTTTGGGGATGTCTTTCAGATCAAACAATTTAAAAGATAAATCTATTTCCCTTTATGTTTAGGGGTGTGTTCTTCTCATTCCAAGCTCTGTTTTCATTTATGATTTATACAGATCTAGCCAATCTGTAGTGTGTTCCTAATTTGGTGAGCTTGTGGAATGGTTTGTCTGCTCATTATTGATGTAGTCTTATGTTTGTGATTGTTGTATTCAATGCATCAAAAGGGTGTCCCCCCCTAGGTTTAGCAGAACCTGAAGTGCAGGAGGATCATTAGGGTCCTATGTTATGTTGTCCAAGCCCTGATGTGTTTTGTAGACTGAAATTGGCCATTTCATAGAAAGATTTGCAGGTGCTCTTGGGTTATCACTTTTGGTGAACTTTGTATCTCTACTAAGAACCGTATGTGTGTGGGCCGCTACCAGAGGTCCGACCTCCTGCCCCAACAGCTAGAAGGATTTGGGCTTCTAAAACAAAAAGGTGCTAGTAAGGGCATCCGCTCATGTGGCGATACATGCGGCACTTTCAACTCTGTAAATACAGAAGGCTCCCAGCCGGTAGGGGTTACGCCCTACAAATGATCAAATAAATTTGATCAAACAGGTTTATGGGGAGACATAGTGTCGGTATGAACTAATCAGCACACGTTATCCATAGTTTTCACCATGAATACAGTTGTTCATAGTGGTTCGGAAGAGGTGGGTTTTCCTCGCTACCACTTGGGTTGTTCTCTTCTCACTAGTAGTCCTAATGACCACACGGGAAGACAGGCCCTCTAAAGATTAAACAAAAAGAGCCTATTGCTCAAGACACAAAAGACAATGATTCAATTTTAGTGCACCAATTGAAGTGTTTGCTAGTCTATGAAAACAAGGCACACAATAAAAATCCAAAAACCCTTGCCAAGGATCTGCAACAAAGATTTATTAGTAGTTTGGATTGTTTGAAATAATCACCCCTTCCTGCAAGCACACAAGTTAGGTAAATTTTAGATCCAAAAGACTTTGTGAAATAGGGGCCTTCAATAATGCGTTTTGTTGACCAATTCAAAGATCTGATTCATCATAAAAAAAGACCACCTGTAAAATTTCAAGAGATTTCCAGAAATGTAAGAAAATCCAAAAAATTTGCTAATTTGCTCCAAAAATTATTTTTTTATGAAAAATCATAAAAAATTCATATAAAATGCAAAATCGATCCAAAAAATCTGAAATTTTTACTGGAGAGTCTTGATGGTCTTCCAAACTTTCACAAAAAATTTTCTGCAACAAATCCAAGCACTATGTGAGATATGAGTAAAATAATGCAAAACCCTAATTTTCAAAGATTTGATTTTTGAGGAATTATTTTGCATCAAATTTAAAATCACAAAGAACAGATCCTATGTATAATTCTGAGAGATTTCCAAAAATGTAAGAAAATCTGAAAAATTCGCTAATTTTCTCTCAAAATTAATTTTTTATGAAAAATCATAAAAAATGCAAAATAGATCCAAAAAATCTGAAAGTTTTACTGAATCTTTCTGATACTTTTCCTAACCTGCACAAAAAATTTGATGTCAAAATTTGAATCGGTTTGTGAGATCTGATCAAAATAAGGAAAAACCCTAATTTTTAAAGATCCAATTTTTAGGGAAATATTTTGCATCAAAATTAAAATCACAAAGAACAGATCCTATGTATAATTATGAGAGATTTCCAAAAATGTAAGAAAATCCAAAAAATTATCTCATTTTCTCTCAAAATTAATTTTTTATGAAAAATCATAAAAAATTCATAGAAAATGAAAATGTGCTCCAAAAATTGTGAATTTTGGCTTGAGAGCTCCTGATACTTTCTTCAACCTGCAAAAAACATTTGGTGCAAAATTTCTTAGCCATTTTTGAGATATGATCGAATCTCTCCAAGATCTTGATTTTGTGTCCAAAACCCTAGTTGCACAAGGTTATGCTCCAAATTGTTTTACAAAATAGCAATATAGGGTTAGAAAAATCTGCAAAAAACATAGATCTAAGAAAAATCCATGTCCCACCGGGCGTGCCAAAATGTGTATGGTGAAAATGGATAACAATAATAACAATATTGAAAGGCTAAATGAATTCAACCACCAAACCTTAGACTAACAATCAACAAAGATCCACCATAACATATGAAGATTACCTAAGACAATGCAAATCAAATGAAATCACAAAGATTATACCATTACATGTCCAATAGGGTTTTGATCTCCATTCTTCCTATCTCCATTGATCTTGCTTGATATATTTGCTCTCAGATTTTATATGCACAAGAGCTCAACAAAGAACGGAATGTGGTTGCAAGTAGGATCGTAGTGTAGTCAATTGCATAAAAGATGATTAGCATGAATGATTAGAATGATTGATTAGGAATGAATGATTAGGATGCATAGAACGATTAGGGTTTGATAATGAAGGAAGCATCTCCTTATATAGAAGACACTATATGAAATGGAGGGATAAGATTGAGAGGTGTAAAAGGAGGTCGGCTATGATTAGAGGGTAGGTAAAAGAAATAATAAAATAATGAGAGGGGTAGGTAGTGTATGAATTAAGAGATGAATGACATGTGTCATAGGTAGAAAAGGTTAATGAATTAAATAAATAAATAAATATTTATTTAATTAATAGAAGAAGTGGGATAATTAAATAAATAAGATATTTATTTAATTTAGGAAAAGGATAATTTAAATAAATAAATGTATTTATTTAAATGAGAAATAAGGCTAGAAGAGGATAAATGAATTAATTAAATAAATAAGGATTTATTTAATTAATAGAAGAATTGGGCTTAGATAATTAAATAAATAAAATATTTATTTAATTAGACTGGACAATTTTGGGTGTCTACAGAGATTATTGCTTATGAAAGTTTATCGTGTTCCAAAATATGAAAGATTGTCTTCAATAGATATATTAGACAAGTAATGGTTAGTAAGGAAAATGATATCTCTATTTTTGTTTAAAAAGAAAGATTGTATTCTCAATTGAATTTGTGTTTGAAGGAACCAAGCTAGGGTTAAGCTTGAGTTAGAAAATTACCTTTCGAGATAGGTGCCGAATGTGGATGTTTTTTAGGGAGAATAGTTGCTTTTTCCAACTATTATTTTGCTGTGCATGACATTATACTTGGCCGAGTTATTATTTGAATTATCCATAGAAAATTATGGAAATTCTTTATTTATGCTCTCTACCACATCCTAGTATGATAGCGAATGCTTGTTTCTTAGAATGAAGTAGAAAAAATGAAAATGCATATATTATCTAGGCATGCACCAGATTTCCTCTTGCTTTCGAATTCTTTGGTTAAAACATTTCGTGCAGGGTTGGGTATTCTTGATTGACCAAGAATTCTGGGGAAGCGTAAGCTTCAAGGTTGGGCAGAAAAAGTGCCCGATTCTTGTTCTTGTCTGCGTTCAAAGGACTGAAGGAAGTGACTCAGACTAAAGATCAACAGATGCATCTTCTTGTATATTTTTAAGGCAATTTGGAAGCCTAAGTAGGAAATAAGGACTTCTAAGTGAGAAAATTGTATTATTCATTTGCATTATAATGATATATCTATGAATGCTTTTATATCCATTTTTGATGTTTTCTTATATCTTGTATAAAATATGCTTAATGTTTGAAATTTAAGTTTATTTATGAATAAAGAGTAGTTTAGGGTTAGATCCTAGATTGACGTCTTTATATTTTGGTATCAGAGCCTAGGGTTTATAACACCAGGACCTATATGAGTTACGACGTTAAGATAAATTTGGAGATTAATAGTTTTATGTTTAAACATTACAAAAATGGTGCGTACCAAGCAGACAGCCTGGAAGTCCGTAGCTAGGTATGCCCATTACCTGAGGGTTAAGAAGAATCCTCAATCTCCTATCAAGCTGGTTTTGGATGACGTCCCTTTTGAAGTGAAACCAGTCCCAGAAGGAAGTGTTGTAATACCTTCTAAGAAGAATATTCCTGTAAAAGAAAAAGAGCCTGAGTTAGAATACCCACCTATAAGGCCAATTGTTATAAGTTCTGAAGAATCCGAGGAGTATACTCCTCTAAGTGATGATGAATCTGAGGGCTATACCCCTCTGAATGAGACTAAATCAGAAGGATATACTCCTTTAAGTCCTAATGAGTCTGAAGAATACACTCCCCTGACTCCTGCTGATGAGTGATGTAACATGCTACCACACTTCTATAAAAATGTCTTTCCTTCATTTACCAAATAAAGATGTATTCCCTTCTATTATCAAATAAAGATGTATTCTTTTGTATTTTGAGTTAAAAATTGTGTTTTTCTTGATGATATCTATATGTATTTTGAACCTAAATTGTGTTATAAATTTGAATGAAGTAGATTGAAAATTATTTGATACTGCTATATTATAAATTTATATTATTTTCCTATAATATTCAATAAGAGTATTAAATCTCTGTAGTTGTAATATAAGGCTAGATGTTAGGGAGCAAGATAGAAGTTACGAAAGATGTAACATTGCAAATATGTTTCTTTTTCGCTAAGAATTATCAACATCTCCCTGATGTAGAATTGTTAAAAATGGCCTCAAGAACCACAAGGGCAGGGCCAAGTAATGGAAATGAAAGGTTAGATCAAATTCTTGACCTACTCAGTCAGCAAAGTGCAAGGATGAATGATCTCAAACAAGAGCTTCAAAGGGTTGGAGAAGTCCGATAGGAAGCCCCAAGGGTTGAGGAGCAACTTGACAACCAAGCCAGAATAGAAGAAGAGCTGGCAAAAGATTTGAAGAGGATAGCCCTGCCAAAGTTTGATGGAAAAACAATTGGCGATGGTGCAGAGGCATGGGTAATTGAAATGGAGAAATATTTTGGTCTCCACAACATGTCAAATGAAACCAAGGCAGTTTGGGTTGCTTATCAATTGTCTGGTGAAGCTGCTACCTGGTGGGACAATGAAAAGTCAGAAAGGAAACTGCAACCAAGAGAGATCACTTGGGATTTGTTTTTACAATCCTTCAGGAAAAGGTGGCTTCCTCAGTTATTCTTCGACAAGAAGATGACAAAATTTCAAAACATTACTCAAGGTAATATGTTGGTAACACAGTACTGGGAGAAATTTACTAATCTCCTTAAGTATGTTCTGCAATACCGGATGGATGAAAGATTCCACATTTGAAAGTTCATTTTGGGTTTAAGAACCCATATAGGAGTGGAGGTGGATATCCATAATCCATTAACTATGGTGGAGGTATTTGAAAAGGCAACTAACCAAGAGCAGAAGTTGCAGCAGTTGGGGAACCTCCAAAAGAATGAGAACAACTGACCAAATTTTGGGAATAGAAATTTCCAAAGGAACCACAATGGCAACAATCGGTAGATAAGAAATCTTAAGAAGGGACCCAACACCAAGGAAAAAGGAAGAGCGAATTAGGATGGAAACAAAAAAGCAAACAATAACACCAATGCTCGACAGAATATGGATAGAGGAAGGTCAAGTGGCCATCCTGGTCCTAGGGATGGGTGTTATAATTGTGGAGGGAGTCAGTATGCCTCCAATTGTCCACAACGTACCCCTGCACAAAGAGAAGCATATCAGCAAGGAGCCCCTCAACATCAGATTCACGCTACTGTCGACAATCGTCAAGTTGATTTCCAAGCCGCACCTATCTAGATTATAGGTAAGCTCTTTGGACAAACAATTTCTATTTTAATAGATACAGGAGCTACAGAATGTTTTATTGATCCAAAAGTAGTTTCTAGAATATCTGTTAAACCTGGTTATATTTCAAATTCATGGATGGTTCAGTATGGAAATCGAGTAGAAAAGAGGGTAGATACTTGTCTATTTTGCAGGGAATTAGAACTTCCTAGTTTCCAAACCCAAGTTAACCTTTATGTTGCACCACTAGGATCATATGATGTGATCATAGGTATTAAATGGTTGACTAAACATAAAGCCATAGTGAACTGTGAAGATAAGGTCATTAATTGCATTGATGATTTTGGGAATTCCGTTGAAATTTTTGGGTCTCAAAATCCTCTTGAATTGAGATACATTTTAGCAATGCAACTCAAGAAGGCCCAAAGAAAAGGATGTTCCATCATTGCCGTCATGGTTAATGATTTGAATAATGTAGAGAAAATTCCTACAGATTATCCTATCCTTATGGAGTTTCTAGATGTCTTTCTAGAAGATCTTACCAAGTTACCACCTAAGATAGAGTTTGATTTTTCTATAGAACTCTTACCTGGAATGGAGCTGCAATCTAAGGCTCCATATAGAATGACAACAATAGAACTGTATGAGCTTAAGGCTCAATTGTAGGAATTGCTTAGGCAAGGTTTTATTAGACCAAGTGTATCCCTGTGGGGTGCACCGGTGATCTTTGTAAAGAAGAAAGATGGTACTTTGAGGTTATGCATTGACTATAGGATGTTGAACAAAGTAACCATCAAAAACAGATATCCTCTACCAAGGATAGATGAATTATTTGATCAAATGAAAGGTGCATCTATATTCTCCAAGATTGATCTTCGATCTGGATATCATTAGTTAAGGATTAAAGATGAAGACATTCCTAAGACTGCATTCCGAACAAGGTATGGGCATTATGAATTTACAGTTGTACCATTTGGTTTAACTAATGCCCCAACAACATTCATGAACCTCATGAACAATATTTTTAGAGAATACTTAGATGATTTTGTTTTAATCTTCATTGATGACATATTGATCTATTCTAAGAATGAAGAAGAACATAAGAAGCACCTGAGGATAGTTTTGCAATGATTGAGAGATCGTAAAATTTATGGGAAATTCTCTAAGTGTGCCTTCTTTCAGGAAAAGGTGCAATACTTAGGTCATGTCATATCCACCGAAGGAATTTCAGTTGATCCTACAAAGATAGAAGCAATAGTAGATTGGCCAACACCCCAGAATGTTTCAGAAGTTCGAAGTTTTATGGGACTTGCTGGATATTATAGAAAATATGTGGAAGGGTTTTCCAGGATAGCAGCACCAATTACCTCACTTTAGAAAAAGGAAAAAAGGTTTGAATGGACTAAGAAGTGTGAGGAATCATTTCAACTCCTGAAGTAGAAATTGACAACAACACTAGTATAAACAATACTAGATCCCAACGGATATTTTGTAGTAATTACAGATGCCTTGGGTGAAGGTGTGGGAGCAGTGTTGATGCAAGAAGGAAAGGTGGTTGCATATGAATCATGAAAGCTAAAGCAATATGAGATGAATTATGCTCCACATGATTTAGAACTACTAGCTATTATGCATGCATTACAAATGTGGAGGCATTACCTTTTAGGGAATCCTTTTGAGCTTAAAATGGATCATTTAGGATTGAAGTATATTTTTACACAACCTAACCTAAATGCAAGACAGAGAAGGTGGCTTGAATTTCTAAGTGAGTATGACTTTGGTATTGAATATATCCAAGGGAAGGAAAATAGAGTAGCTCATGCTCTCAGTAGAAGAAGACACCTATCTACTATGGTTACAACAAGGACAAATTTGAAGCAACAAGTGTTGCAGAATCTTTCCGGAGATGAACATTATTTAAGAGTTAAACAAGCCTTGGAAAGAGACTCTTCATACCATCATTATGATGGATATGAGATAGAACTAGAGGGTATTTTGAGATACCAAGGAAGGATGTACATACTAGAAGGGGGAGAGTTGAGGAAGTTGATATTACATGAGATGCACAATACACCTTATTCAAGACACCCTGGAATAACAAAGATGGTAGCTGGTTTGAAAATATTGTATTTTTGGCCTAAACTCAAGAAAGAAATGGTTGAGTATGTAGCACAATTTCTGGAATGTCAAAGAGTAAAAGCTGAACATGTTCATCCCACAGGACTTCTATTCCAACATGTTATACCGGAATACAAGTGGCAGGTAATCAGTATGGATTTCATCCAAGGATTACCGATGAGTAAGAATAAGCATGACACTATCTTAGTAGTGGTGGACAAGTTGACTAAAGTTGCACATTTCATACTTGGAAATCTAAAAGATGGATCATTTGTTCTTGCCAAGAAATTTTTGCAAGAAATTTTTTGGTTACATGGAGTTCTAGAAACTATAATATTTGATAGGGATACCATTATGACTTCCATATTTTGGACAACATTGAATGCAGCACTAGGAACAAGGCTAAATTTTAGCTCAGCATATCATCCTCAGACTAACGGCCAAACAAAAAGGGTTAATCAGGTAGTGGAGGATCTTTTGAGAATGTATTGCATGGATCAATAGTACAAATGGGAGGAGTACTTGCCCTTAGTTGAATTTGCTTATAACAACTCCTTTCATGCATCATTAGGGATGGCACCTTTTGAAGCACTCTATGGGCGAAAATGTCGCACACCTATTAGTTGGGATAGACTAGAAGATAGGATCATTATTGGTCCAGATTTACTCAAGGAAATGGAGGAGCAAATGGTGTTGATTAAGAGTAGATTGAAGGAAGCAGCTGACCGATAGAAGAGTTATGCAGACCGAAATAGAACTTTTAGACAATTCGTTGCAGGAGATAAAGTCTTTTTGAGAGTCAAACCTCATAAGAGCTCTATCTCGTTTGGAAAATCATCAAAATTGGCTCCAAGATATGTGGGACCCTTTGATGTACTGGAGGTTATCAATCCAGTTGCTTATAGATTAGCTTTACCCCCTACTCTAGCTCGAATCCATAATGTGTTTCATGTGTCTTTACTAAAACCTTACAATGCTGATGCATCTCATATTCTTGATTGGCAATCCTTATAGGTTCAGGATCCCGGGGTGGTGTTAGTGGAGCCCATCCGAATCCTAGATTAGCGTAGTGTGAAGCTACGTAGCAGAGATTTCACTCAGTATAAGGTTCAGTGGGACCAATATTCTGAGGATAGTGCTACATGGGAGGATGCTGAGATGATTGACTGTCATTTTCCTCATTTGCTTTCTTAGGAAATAACTGCTATTTATTTTGGATATTTTGAAACAATTATTTAAATTTTATGATGTAAACTTGGATAGCCTGTGTGCTATTGGTATTATTATTTGATGTATGGTTGACATTTCTTCGATATATTATTGTTATATGGTTATAGATGAGTGGCAAGACATCGAGACGATGTCTCTTCCAAGAGGGGAAGGATGTCACAAATCATATTTTTTAATAATGTGCATTTTAAAGATTTAATGTGATTTTGAAATTAAAATAGATTAGATCATTCATAATGTAGTGTGAGGAAATATTGCATGCATTTTAATTCCTGCAATTGATATGAAATTCGACATTTAATGTTCTTTTATTTGGGTTTGTCAATACTAATAAACTATCGAGTGCAAGTAATGCAGGATCAGGTGAACGAGGTCGAAGGCAAGAACACGAATTAGGTAGACTTATTTTTAACTAAATGACTTTGATGGAAAAGGGGATCTCACACACACACCACATTTGCATATACATTTATCTTTGCATTTATGAATGAGAATTTTATGTTAAATTCAACTATATAGGATGAAAAATTTATTAATGATTGAATTATATAGCGATTCCATGATTTCTTTTGCTTTGTGTGAAATTATCAATTATGTTTGATTTTCAGAATTACATTTTAGTCGTACGAATTAGGAATAGATTATAAACTTGTATATTCAAAAGTGAAAATAGTTCATGTTTAATTTATTCGATTATGTATTTATTTTTATAGGACTAATTATATTGAATATTTTAATATGATTAATTAGTTGTTGAATAAATTGAATTATATGACCTAGTATATAAAATGATTAGTCGTTTGGTAGACAACTTGATTTTGTCGATTACATATATTCGTAGATGTAGATTTTTAGGCGAAATTGTAAATTTAATTAAGACGAAAATTTTCATATGCTATAAAAATGATTATTCTTAAAATATATTTCTAAATATTAGCATGTATTAAATTTATTATAAACTTTAAATTTATAAAGTTTAATATTTACATAAAGACGCATGTAAAATTATAGATAGTCGCATTTTAAAAGGTGATGGAATTAGTTTGAAAAGCGACTATGTCGCATGACCAAATGAAGACCATTAAACCAGCAACTAAATGCATGGATTGGATGATTTTAACATGGGAACTTTGCATGCAAAGGAAATAGACCATGGTTAACGTTAGAAAATGCATAGACTAGTGGAATTAAATGCAGAATTAAGAGTTCCAACGTGGGTGTAATGGCAAGCAATTAGTTCAAAGCACAAAATAGGGAACGTGGCCATGCATGGAGCGATAAAATTGCCATTGCACATGTTTGAAACCCCAGTTTACTTCTCCATTCCACTCAGCAAGAGAAAGAACCGTAGTGGTGGCATAAACCAAGCAAAGTGAGATTCAACATGGTGTAGACCTGGCACATATAGCATGGAAACTGCGAAATACAAAAACATAAGTGTTTATTACATCTTCCAACCCTCCATTCGACATATAAGAACTGCTGTAATCATGATCAAGGGAGAATAGAAGAAGCAGACAACTTAGAAATGAAATCCTTTCATGAAGTTAACATAGAGATAGACTTAAATTGTGGTAAAGAACTGCAGGAAGAATGATTTATAAACTGCAGTGCACATAAGATAACATATACGTAAGTGCCTTGCCATAGTAAATCTGCAGGTAAACTCCCTATCTCATGGTGGTAGTAGAGAGACCTATCAACCATAGAAGCTAGTCGATTGCCAAATATGCATCAAAGAATGACATATCCTTTAGATGTGGAAGAATAAGGAGAGTTAAAGGAAATAGAATCCTAAACCATTGCAATCACCGAGCCCTTAATAAAGGAGTAATCTTAGGGAAAAATCAGATAAATAGAGGGAGAAGATAGAAGAAAGGATAATCTTTTCTTCGCTAGCAAGGAAGGACGAGAGAATCAAGAAGAGAAGGATAGAGTAGAAGAGAAGAATAGAATAGAAGAGAGGAGAAGATACTTTGATAATATCAAAGAGATAGATAGAGATAGATTTGATATAGAGATAGGAATAGTTTGGAGAAAGACACGTGAACAAAGCGAGGAATTATTTGACGAAAGAATGTCAAGGTCGTACAAACTGGACCAAGTTTACAAGAGGTCAAAATTCCTTTGTTTATGGTTGTTATTTGTTATAAGAATGTATAAAATTAGAAGCTTTAGATATTAGGTACGATCATCCAAATTTGTTTCATATGTCATTATCTTATTTGAAATGCATTGTAAATCATTTTAGAATAGAAGAAAAGTATATAGAGAAAAAGATGTTAACTAATTGTTAATAACGTATTTTGTCCAAAATAATTAGTTCTAATTCTATTTAAGAATGTGTTTGCGTACTTTTTGGTTATATATGAGATTAAATTCATACATGTATAACACCTACTTTTGTGTGTATCTTATTTAGTCGAAAGATTGATTATGAGATTATTGCTTATGAAAGTTTATCGTATTCCAAAATATGAAAGATTGTCTTCAATAGATATATTAGACAAGTAATGATTAGTAAGGAAAATGATATCTCTATTTTTGTTTAAAAAGAAAGATTGTATTCTCAATTGATTTTGTGTTTAAAGGAACCAAGCTAGGGTTAAGCTTGAGTTAGAAAATTACCTTTCGGGACGGGTGCCGAATGTGGATGTTTTTAGGGAGAATAGTTGCTTTTTCCAACTATTATTTTGTTGTGCATGGCATTATACTCGGCCAAGTTATTATTTGAATTATCCATAGAAAATGATGGAAATTCCTTATTTATGCTCTCTACCACATCCTAGTATGAAAGCAAATGCTTGTTTCTTAGAATGAAGTAGAAAAAATGAAAATGCATATATTATCTAGGAATGCACCAGATTCCCTCTTGCTTTCGAATTCTTTGGTTAAATCAATTCGTGCAGGGTCAGGTATTCTTGATTGACCAAGAATTCTGGGGAAGCGTAAGCTTCAAGGTTGGGCGGAAAAAGCGCCTGATTCTTGTTCTCGTCTGCGTTCAAAGGACTAAAGGAAGCGACTCAGACTAAAGATCAACGGATGCATCTTCTTGTATATTTTTAAGGCAATTTGGAAGCCTAAGTAGGAAATAAGGACTTCTAAGTGAGAAAATTGTATTATTCATTTGCATTATAATGATATATCTATGAATGTTTTTATATCCATTTTCGATGTTTTCTTATATCTTGTATAACATATGCTTAATGTTTGAAATTTAAGTTTATTTATGAATAAAGAGTAGTTTAGGGTTAGATCCTAGATTGACGTCTTTAAAACAGATAGTTGCCTCTTGATGCCATTCTCTTCACAGTACTTGTTGAATTCACCGGAAGTGAATTCTCCTCTTTGATCAGTTCTTAGGCACTTAATCCTCTTACTGCTTTCTTTTTCAACCAGTGCTCTAAAGGCTTCAGACTTGTCCTTCAAGAATGTGACCCACATCATTCTTGAGCAATCATCAATAAGAGTCATAAAATACCTATCTCCCTACACACTCCTAGTTTTCATAGGACCACACAAATCAGTATGCACAAGATTAAGTAAATTGTCTACAGTGAAAGATTTACCTTTGAAGTTTGAGGAAGACATTTTCCCCAGTTGAGGAAGATAAGTTGTGCATAAAATTTTCTAAGAATATGGAGAAAGAATTTGAGATGTCTATGATTGGTGAGATAAAAATTTTCTTAGGTTTGCAGATTAGTCAGACTAACAAAGGTATTTTTATCTGTCAAACTAAGTATGCTAAGGTATTGTTGAAGAAATTTGGTATGGGAGATTCTAAACCAGTAAGTACTCCTATGGTTACAAGTGAGAAATTGACAAGAAAAGATGTTTCTACACCGATAAATCCTACAAGATACAAATCTATGATTGGAGGTCTGCTTTATTTGACTCAGACTAGGCTCAACATTATGAATGCTATTTGTATTGTTTCAAGATTTTAGAGTGATCTTAGAGAAAATCATGAGATTGTGGTGAAAATGATTTTTAAATACTTGCAAGGTACATCAGAATATGGTTTGTGGTACCCTAAGGATGACAACTTTACTTTATGTGCATATAAAGATATTGATTGGGCTGGAGATGTTCATGACCAAAAAAGTACTTCCGGTGGAGCTTTATTTATTGGAATGAAGTTGGTTTCATGGATCATCAAGAAATAGTCATGTACTTCTTTATCTACTGCTGAAGTTGAGTATGTTGCTGCTGCTACTAACTGTACATAGGTTTTATGGATGAAGAATATGTTGAAGGATATAAAGGTGGATTGTAATGCACCAGTAGTTATTCACTGTGATAACTCTACTGCTATTGACATATCAAAGAATCTGATATCTCATTCTAAGACAAAGCACAAATCTATCAAGTATAAATTTTTGAAGGAAAAGGTGGAAACAAATGAAGTTAGACTGGTTTATGTGAATACTAAAGAATAGATTGCAAATATTTTCACTAAACCTTTGCCTAAGGAATCATTTGAGTACCTGAGAGACAGATTGGGAGTTTCTGCTCCTCCAGTAGAGACTTGATTGATGCAGTTTGGCATCAGTCCGGTATGAATTATTAGAGATACTATTCATTTCGACACTAATGTGGGGATGCTACTGCTCAGGGGGAGTAGTTAGCTTTGTGATTCAATAATTTATGTTTTTGCTTTGATATTTTTGTCATATTTCTGGCATTGATATCAAAGGGGGAGAGATATTGATGTGAAAAAGGAAAAATAAAAGGGGGAGAGATATTAATAAGAAAAATAAAAGGGGAGAGATATTGATAGGGAGAAATTCAGAGCTTTACAGAGATATTATTCACAGGGGGAGTTTGGTCTTTGTTTCAGAACCTCATTACTATATCTTTATGTGGGAGATTGTTGGTTGTCTTACATTGGGGGAGACTTGTTTGGCATTTCTTGGTACTTAGATATTTTTCACATCTAGTGTTGCCATCAATGCCAAAGGGGGAGATTGTTGGCCATTTGGTGGAATTGATTATGTGTTGCATTGATGTTTTGTCATTGATGCCAACACTAGCTGTTTGGATGCTTTACCGACACCCTTCTGGTCCTGGTAGGTTGAGTGGTTTCTGGTTGATTTGGATCTGGTATGATCTGGTAGGATTCAATATAGTTTGGTTATGGAATTGGATTAATCATGATACTCATGTTCATATTTAGTAAGTTGGTTTTGGTTTGGTGATCAGATGCTATCCTATTTTCTTAGAAGCTTGGTTTCTGGTTTCGGCGAGGGTTTCACCGACAAAGCTTTTGATGAAGATCTTTGATGAATTACAATAGTGGTGTTGGTGCAGCTTCTGGTGGAGTTTCAGGATGATGATGGTGATCATGTTAGAGACTTGGTAGATGGAGATCATTGTTGTAGCATGTGGACCTATATTGGGTCCCGATTGATCTAGGTTATGGATCGGCTTTAATGCAATGTGTGGATTAGACCTCTTGATGTGTTTCCGGGATGTCTTATGTGTTGGATATTATTTGTTTGGTCTAAGGCCGACATGGTTTGTAATTATGTAATTAGTTTATTATCTATTGGCCGACCTAATTGTTTATGGTCGAAGGTTTGTATATATAGATGTAGGATCTCATTGTAGAATATATGGTAGAGATCATAGGAATGGGAAATGGATATGTAATGTGCGAATAATGTAATATCATTCAGGCAGAGGATTTGGTCGATCATTGGAGATCGAATTAGGTTTATGTAAGAGGATTTATTCCTCCAGTATTTAGCTTAACCAAAACTGTACTCAAGCATAGGAGATGCTATCTTTCGTAGTTCAACACTTCTCTGGATTGTAGTATGGATTTCTATTTAGTTAGTGAGATTCCTTTTGTGATGAGCAGTGCGCTCTAGGTTGTTGGCCTTCCTGCAACTGCAGGTCCCTCAATTGTAATTCACATACTTACTGCAGAAGTATTATTTGATTGTGGGTAGGCTTCCCACCGTGGTTTTTCCGTTTACCGTGTTTTCCATGTATAAATCTTGGTGCCATATGGATGGTATTTATTCTGTGATTATTGTTTATACTTAATTGGTTTAATGACTATTCCGGTATTAATATTTTGGGTTCTGGTATTAAAGTTTTAATTGCTAATGGTTTTGATAATCCGTGACAACTGATTCACCCCCGCTCTCAGTTGTCTTCCGGTTATTTGAACTGTCTAACAAATAATATTGTCTTATAAGTATGTTGGAAGCCCACTATGAAACTTTTTCTTTCCTTAAGCCTAGTAAAGTATGTGAATGCATATTTGCATGGGTCTATGTTTTTATAAAATTGTCAAAGGTGTAAACATTGGTATGAAAAGTTAAAGTTAGGTTTCAAAACTAAATGCTTAGGCTGATAATGTGAATCATGAGAAATAACTATATGTTAGAAAATAAATATTTTATGAAAGAGGTTAAAATGCTTGAATATAAAACTAGGATGAAATTAGTAATAAATATTTTATGGAAGAGGTCAAAAGGTTTAATAATAAAGCTACCACGATTTTAGTAATTATAAGCAAATATAGTGTGTATTCAGGAGTGAAATTTAAAGTAGTTTTTTTTGGCAATTATTATTGAAAAAGAAAATATTTTATGTTGTGTTCATGTTAGGATAGAACTAAAGGTATTTATAAAATAAAATTACTATTTTGGTGTGTGAATCTAAGAAGGGGAGCAAGAAAAGTGGTTAACAAATTTTATTATTATTTTTGTTGTAGAGCAGGGTAATGGTCTAGATTGAAATAGGTTTCAACATTATATCCAATCTTGAGTAATTTGATTCAATTTAAATTCTCAATCTTTCATTACATTGCTATCTCAATTAAACACAAGTATCTTGACTAAATTTGTGTAGTGTCTTCTAGGGTAACATCTTCTAGTCCAAGTCTTTCTATAGTAAATTTTTTATTTTTTTAATAAATTCAAAGAATATATCCATGTTTAAATGTTTCCCAAGGTGTTTTGTAATTTTAGGGGATTGAAAAATATCTTTGGGGCTACATTTGCTAGGTTGATTACATTACTTATTAGTCTATCATTCAAGTAGAAGTTGTAAAAACATTTCAAGAATATGGGGTTAATTGTTCCTTTTGGATTGAGAATAATATTTAGTTGTGTTTAGTACTTGATTATTTGAATTATATATGACTAAAACTCCATAAATAATGGCACAAACTTCTATACATATATATTATTTTTTTAGATTTAGATACATATTTTATTCATTAATTTATGGTTTTACTCTATGGCATATGGATTGAGACTATTCATTTTCGTAACTACTTGTTCAAGATTTTAAATAATAAAATATCTATCTATTGTATTGATAAATTATTCATAAGTATGTGTTACCAATCTACTTAGATTTAGTGCTACATGTCTTTTCTTTATCTTTTTTGAGCCTACAATTATGGCTTACTTTAGAAAGTTATTGATGTTTCTAGATTCTAGGTTATAGGTGAAGTAAGAAACCATAGAAGTTTTAAATTGGTTTATTAAATAATTTTTTATACTCTACGTACACCAAAACCTATTAATTAATCTTCTCTATGAAGAGATATATGGTATAAAACCCAAACTCTAAACTAGCTATGAAGGAAATGTGGCATAATTCATTTGGAGTGTTCTTATGCATAGGTTTGGTTAAGTTGTGACACTATTTTATGTTTATATATCCTATAAATATATATAGGAACACACTCCTTGGCCCAATAATATCCAAAAGAGAATAAAGAGATTATCTTACTCTTGTCAATTGGTCAAAGTCACTTGTAATTTTTATCATGAATCTAACATTGTCCAAGCTTGACATTGTTTCCTTGGGCTTAGTGATCATACTTTATCTTCTATATTTGTAGGATGTAGTTTTGAGCACCAACATCAAAAAGCATTCAAAATCCCAAGGTGGTTTTGAGTCTCTAGTTGGTAGCTAAAAATAATTTATTTTACCATAATCATACCCTTATTTATAAATTGACGAGGGTAAGAATGATCGTAAAACTTCTTGAGGGTTGGATATAAAGATATTAGATTGTTTAAGGCTCACCTTAATTGTTGATGGTTAATAAATGATAAATTTTAATAATGTCTTAAAATATGCTAAGGTTTCTGAAAGAGATCCTTAATTGTCTATTTATGAAACCTTAACATCTAGATTTTGTTCCCATGGAATCTCTTCCTTCTAATGTTCTATTATGGGTCTACCCCTTTTCTTTATCATTGATTTTCTAGAAAGGTGACCCTAAAAAATTTACTAGGTAATTCTTTAGGTACATCCCATATCACTAGAGAGAAAAAAAAGTTTATTTATGCTTGGATTTATGTTGAAATGGATATAATAAATTTCCTACCTTAATCTCTTCATATCTAGGTGGCTGATTTTGTGTGGCATTATATTATAAACTATGAAGTTATTCTATTTATATACAAGGTTCATTCTATTGATATAACCACTTTTTGTGATTTCTCCTAGTTCAAATATATTGTTATTTCCTAGGAAATGATAGAGGAGGATGATAAGAATAAACACCACATTCCACTAGAAAATTTCTAGAGTAAAACTAGTCTTTCAATTGTTTATTATTACATCATGGTCTAGAACAAAGGTAAATGATATAAGTGTATCTAAACTACAAAGGACCTAGAAACTCCAACAAATATAAAAATAGGTTTGTGATTATTGGTAAAATCCTAGATAATTTTTTTAATGACAATGAGGAGGATTAATAATAAATAACAAATAATCAATGTATGTTAAATGGCTCATCCCACATTGGATCTCATTCTTCAACACTCTCCCCATGCGTGATGATTTCAAACATGTCACTTGATCCTATGTGCACTGTTTCCATGCCCACATTAGGTATTAATATTGTGCCTATTTCTGGGTCTTTTGTTGTGGGGACCCTCTTTCTCATTATGGTGGTTTCATCTCCCATTTTGGGTGGTTTAGGGGGTTTTGTTGCTTCTATGATTTTTGCAAGGGTTGAATTTGGTTTGTCACCTCTAGTTGGTGCTGAAGGTATCCCTAGGGTTGGTGTTGTCCTCCATTCTCATAATTTGGTTCCTATTCCTTCTAGGCCTTGTAGTTTTTCTCAGGTAGCTAGGTCTAGTCCCGTTTGCACGCTACGAGTGTCTCATCCTATTTATTGTGCCAAACTAGCCCAGATGGTGGTCTATGGTAAGGATGTGGTTGAAAACAAAGACTTTTTATAGTGTAGAGGTTTGGTTTATTTTTTCTCCATCATTTTACCTTCTCTCCCATGTCAGGATAAGGTTACATTAACCTTGCAATCATAATCCATTCATATGTCTCCATGTTCTTTGGAAAGTCTTCCCTAGGATGTGTGAGGAAAATATTCAATATTTGTATTTTATGGCTATTTGTAATTGTATTTTCAAGACGTGAACATGAAGAGGTGATAAATATAAATCAAAATTAATAAAATATAATCCTTTCCATGTTCATAATGAGGCATGAAGGGACATGCATAAGGAGATCAAATTTGGGAGGAGAAAAGGTGTCCATTTGTGCTCCTGAACAGTCACCACAAGATTCAGAGTACTCAAAATGTGTAAAAACTAAGTGGATTTGGGTTTGGTATCCATGAGGAATCACTTGAAGAGTTATTTATTATTTTTATCTATTGTCTATTCATTTTACAAGGCATTGGTTTTTTCAAGTGGTTTTGGCCCCTTGTTTTGAGAAAACAAGAATAGTTTTTCCCCTCCTATTTGGATATAAATTAGAGCCAAGGCATATTTGTTTATTCATTAGTTGGTCATTATTTCCAAGCAGTTCCAAGATCATTTGGAGAAGTCTACTGAAGTGTATTATTTTCATGTTCCCTCTTTTGAATAATAATAATATACTTTCCCTCGTTCTCTGTTGGGGTTTTTTTTGGAAAGGGTTTATCCACATAAATATGGTCTCTTTTGGTATGGTTGATTTTATATTATGTTGAATGGTGCAATCACATGTTCATTTTAGATTTAATTTCAAATTTGATAATCTTTTCAGATTTGTAATCACTTAAGAAATTTAATATTGCAATCTTTCTCACCTTGTTTCTCAATATTCCCAACCTACATGGCCGGGTTTCAAGCTTTTGGTTGCCCTTTGTGACCAATAAGATCAAAATTTTCCCTTGTACTAAAAGGGATTTTTATAGCTTCATTTCCTTCATCTAAGGATAGAAACTTAGTGTTTGGTCATTTTTTGTTGTGGGAGACTCTTAGTCAAACCCTAGTTCACCTCCATTAATTTGCTTATTGAAACACTTAGTGTGTGTCTGATTAGGCTAGAATTTTGAATCTTCCCCCCATTTTTTGGAGAATTCCTATCTCTAGGTCATCAATAACTCTGTTGGTCACTTTTTGAATGTCGATGATTTGATTTTTACATGGGGCTTTCAAAATTTTCTTACATTATGGTTGATAATGGCATCTCCATTCCTCTTCATGAGGATGTGTTTCTAATGGTTTGGGAGATGCCTTGGACTCAACTACTTTATTATGAGTGCATCCCTTTTTAATGTCGTCATTTCTTTTCTACTAGTCACCTCACTTCATATTTCTCTCTTTTGCATCGAAAAGGCCTTGTTTCTTGATGGAATAATTCTATTGGTGATCATTTGACTAAAAAATAGTCTATGGATAATGATTCTTCTTAGAAATTTGATGGGGGTATTTGTTATAGTGTGGATTGGTCATGTTTTTTGGTCTCTATTGGGTTTCATCCTACTTCATTCTCTTTTCCTATCTTTTTTGTTTTTTCTCTTCATCCACATTTCTCTTCTCTTGCACTTGATGATAGCCTTTTTCCTTGTCATCCTATTGTTCCCTCTTTGGTTGATGTTAGTCCTCTTATGGTAGGATCTCTTCTTCTCTCCCCTTGTTGTGGGCCCTTAGATGATAATATCACATGGAAGGTTGTTTGAAGGAGGATCAAAGGTCATTCAAATTCTTCCCTTCCTCTTTCTCCTACTAGGAAAGATAAGTAATTAGAATAGGGTTGAGACCCTTATTTCCCACTGATTATGTGCTCCAATCAAAAGTGTTGGTTGTCCTTGTTTATTTTTCTCAGTCTTACTTATGGTGAGATTCATCTTGTTTACCTTAATGGATGTGATGGTTATGTGCTTTAGCCCTTCCCACTTTATCTAATTGAAATAATAAATAACAAATTCTAAGGGGGGTGAATGAATCATGAATGAAGAGGAAGTCTAAGAAAAGTGCAATAAAAAGTATTTCCAATAAAAGAGTTAATCCAAACAGTTTGAGACTACTAGCATGTCTAAGGTTTTGGAGGGAAACTTGATCTACCCATGGCCCCATACAATTCCCATCAAGAACCATTCGTCTTAGGTAATTATCTTTCTCCTATTTTGAAGGAGCCCTCTTTTATTCTTTTTAGCTCTCAAGCGCTTGAAACCCAAGAAACTATACAACCAAGTTGAATAAGTAATGATTAATGTCATTCATAAATGAGAGCATGTTTTACCCTTCTAGATAATAAAGAGATAAGAAAAAAGATAAATCAAACTTTATTTTGGGTACAAAACAATGAATAATAAAAAATAGGGTAGGCTGGAAGGGGGATATAGTGGGTAACATGATTAGTCACGAGAAATTTAAGATTTTGTGAGAGCACATACTTGAATTAGATCTTAATCAAACAACTAAACCTAATCCTATATCCTTTATATAAATCATATAATTATGAATGTGATGGGAAGTGGTAATATATTTAGACAAAATATTGTTATGATAGTGCTTAAATATTCTAAATTGCTAGTATTTTCAATTCAAAAAATTTAAATTATCTGAATAAGATGTGTAATATTTTGGATATAGTCTTTGGAAAATTGTGGGACAAAATTTATATCTTAACCTAAGGTTTGTTTAGAGACCTCTTTGTATGCTTGGTACTCCAAACAATTATTTCTTAAGAAATTTTTAGTTGCATTGAGGAACTTTCTTTATAAGTTTCTCTCATGTCCCATAATTTGAACATCTTGATCACTAATTTTTATGCTCCCCAAGATCTTCAAGAGAAGGTTAAACATTACAGAGCTTAGATTATCACAAGGAGGCTTATGCTTACACTATTAAATGGAGTTATTATATTTCAATGACATGTTCTCCTTAGAAGAAAAGATGGGTGAGATTGCAGCTCTTGCTTAATCTAGTATTCTTTAATATAATATTAATTTCTTTAAATTAACAAACTTCCTTTTGATTGATGCAATTTTTGCTCAGAATAAGTGGAGGATCGAGGATGATTACTATTAACATTATGAAAAATTGATGTAATAAACAATAGAAATTATGTAGACACCTAAAATTGTCCAAGCCTAATTAAATAAATATTTTTATATATTTAATTATTTTGTCCTAAGATTTCTATTAATTGAATAGATATTTTTTTATTCAATTAATTCACCAAGCCTTTTCTAGCCTTTCCCCATTTAAATAAATATTTTTTATTTATTTAAATTATCCTTTCCCTAAATTAAATAAACATTTTGTTTATTTAATTGGTTCCAAATATTCTATTAATTAAATAAATCTTTTTTTTTTAATTAATTCATTAGCTTTTTCCCTCCATGACACTTGTCACTTATCTCTTAATTTACCTTTAACCACCTCTCCAATATTTTCCTATTTTCTATGCTTACCATCTAATTTGAGGTGACAATAATTATCTCTCGAGCTCTTAATCCTAGCCATCCATTTCTGGGGTAGTCTCTATAAAAGAGATCTATTTCCCTTATTCCATATTGAATACAAGCATAAACACCTACATTCTACTAAATTGCATACACAACAACAAACCATTCTCTATTGAGCTCTTGTGCACACACAAAATTTGAGAGCAATCATAATCATATCAAGCAAGATCAATGAAGATCAAACCCTATGAATATGTGAAGGTATAATCTTTCTATTTTGTTGTTTGCATGGTTTTAGTTTTTTCATTGGTGTATGTTGGATTCTTTGTAGAACTAGGTTTAATAGTTGAATCCTTTAAGTTTTACAATATTTTGGTTTCCAATTCTAGCATATACAAATTATAATGTAAAACAAAAGATAAAAATCAAAATCCACAATAATGTACAAGTTTAACATGGTTCAACCAATGCGGGATACATCCACAGAGAAATAGTTGGCCACTTTCTTCTATTATCCAACAAAGAACGAATTGCAATCTGATGAGCTTTCACATTTCACCACCATTTCACAACCACTTATTTATCAAGCTTGTTTTAGAGGTTTAAAAAGGTTGCTTAACATACAAAATAACTTTTTGGCTCATTCTTCTTAGCACCTAAACTTGTTGGTCCCTTGTCATTAGTTGCATTATCTTGTGTGGGACCATTGTAATGTTTTGGGATTTTGGTTCCTCAAGTTTTGGTGATGGGATCTTATAATTTTTTGTACATGTACTCCTTTCATTTAGAAGTCAACAGTTTTGTATTGACTCTTCATTTTAATATAATTCAGTGATATAGTCACTTTTTATCCAAAAAACCTACAAAAATAACAGTTGTCTCTTTTATTTAATAATGGGTAATTTTTCCTTTAGGAGTATCCTCCGAGCCCCTAGTATTCCTCACTAGGGGTGTTGCCTTGAGATCACTACTATGGATTCCACAAGAGGGGCACTAGCCCCCCTACACTCACTCATTAATTGATTTTTTGAGGAAACAAGGTTGTCAAAGTCACCAAAATTTAAGTTTGGCAGCATGATTATTTGCCACATACCAACACTATCCCACTTGGAGACTAATTGGGCTCCACAACAAACAATATCCCACTTGGAGATTGATCCTAAAGTAACACCACTACACATGTAGCTCCCACTAAATTGATGCACTTGGAATTAGCTTGATTCTCATTTCCATTATCATGCTTGAAGGCCAATAAAAAATTAGTAGGAGATTAATTTCTCCCAACTTATTGCCTTTGGTAACATATTTGGAAGATTTTGACTAGTGTGTGTCTTTTGCAGCTTCAACTTTTCATCCTCTAAAATTGTTTGTATCAAATGGTACCTTAGCTGTATATGTTTAGTATTAAAATGAAGGGATGAGTTCTTTTCAAGATGAATGCCACTTTAAATATCACTGTACAACCTGCTATTAGCTTATTACTTGAACCCAATTCCTCCATAAACTTTTGTAACCAAATTATCACTTTAAATTAGCCTCTATAGAAACAACATACTCTTCTATTGTTGAAAGTGCAACAACCTTTTGCAATCATGAAATACAACTAACTATTGTTCCACCTATAGTAGACACATACCTTGTGGTGCTCCTCCTACTATTGATACCACCTACTAGATTTGAATCAACATATCCCCATAGAGTAGAATGGGAACCTCCAAAATGTAATGCTTGAGTAGTACCTCTCAAATACTTTATAATCCACTTTACTTAATTCCAATTCCCTTTTCTAGGACTATTCATATACCTACTCACAACTACCACTGCATATGCAATATCTAGCCGTGTACGCACCATGACATAAATCAAGCTACCAATCATTGAAGAGTATGAAAAATTAGACATTTATTTCAACTCTTATTTTGTGGCACACATCTCCTTAGTCAATTTGAAATGACTAGGCAAATGTGTACTAACTAGTTTTGCATCCCACATTTGAAATCTTTTTAACACCTTCTCTATGTATACACTTTGAGATAATGTTAATGTGCAATTTTTCCTCTCTTGTTATTCTTATAAGAAGGATTTGTTTTTTTTTGCACCTAAATTTGTCATATAAAATGACTTTGCTCATTTTTTCTTAAGATCATTTATATGTTGTATATTAGATCCACCAACAAGCATGTCAGTAACATAAAGTAAAACGATAATATAACTACCATTATACAATCTCTTAAAAAACACAATGATTAGAATGCCATCTACTATAACCTTGTTAAACCATAAAACTATAAAATTTTAAATACCATTGTTGATGTGCTTACCTTGGGCCATACAAGCTTTTCTTTAACCAACACACTAAGTCCTCCTTACCTTTTACCTCATATCCCTATGGTTGCTAGATATAAATATCTTTCTCCAAATCCCCATGGAGAAGAGTTGACTTTACATCTAATTATTCAAGATGAAAATCTTCACTTGCCTCTAAACTTAAAATAGATTATAATTGAGGTCATTTTAACAACAAGAGAAAACATTTCATCAAAATTGATACCTATTTTCTATGCAAAACCCTTTACAACAAGTCTTGCCTCATAACTCCAAATTACTCCATATTCTTCCTTCATCCGATAAAACCCATTTGTTTTGCAATTATCTTTTACCTTCAAGCAATTGAACCAAGTACCAAGTCTAGATTTGTATCAAATATTCCATCTCCTCTTTCATGCCTTGCTCCCACTTCTGTCTGATTTTTACTTGCATTGTTTCTTCATAACTGTATAATTCATCAAAATAAATCAACAAAACATAATACAATGAAGGAGAGTGTCACTTAGGGGGCTTACTTATCATAGTGGATCCTCTTACAAGAATTTGAGGTACTTGTTGGTCTAACTGTTGAATAATTTGATTTTGTAGCACCTTTGGAACTACATTTCTTGGGATTTCATCAAGAACCTTATATTTTATGTTTTCCTTTTCTTGTTTCTTTCCCTATTCCTTTTCCTATAACTGATCTTTATAAATAACGTTCTCATTAAATATCACGTCTACTCATAATGATTTTGTAATTTTCATAATCCCATAAACGGTAACCAAAACTATTAACCATATCCAATAAACGTATACTTCTTGGATTTTGTCTCAAGCTCCATTCTATTTTCTATTTCAATATGGAAAAATGCTTCACAAGAAAAAGCTTTAAAAAATGAGTAGTTTACTTTTTAATCTATCGATGCCTCCCCTGGAATACCACCATCTAGGAAAGATGAAGGTCATCCTTTTGTTAAGTATACACAAATATTTGCCTAAAATAATACAATCCAAGATAGAGGACAAGAGATTGAGAATATTAGAGATCCATGAATTACTAACCAAGAATCTATTAAACCATTCATCAATGTAGTTGTTGGTATATGGTGACTGATCATGTTGCTATACAAGTTTCAATGACTTTTACATCCTTGTTTCCTTCCCAATTCAATTAACGAGGGAGTGTATGAGGGTAGAGCCACAAGGGGATCTAGGGCAATGCTTGTTGTGAGGTTTCACAACACGCTCCATTTATAGCATGTGAAATGGGGACCACCATTTTTATGAACTAAATAAGACTAAGATTGAAAAATAACATTCTCTAAAGTAGCAAATTGCCTTGAGAATAGTTTGGAGGCTTTGAAATTGGATTTGTGTACCATGAACGAGGTTGGAGTAAAATAAAGTCACAGTCAATACTTAAAAAATGTAAATATAGTTTGTCCCACAACTTGCAATACAGTTTAAGAAAAATATAGGATCGGATGGTGGGACACTTTTAAAAGTGAGATGGAAAGAAAATGAAAGATAATCGTGATAATCACTCTCTAAGCTGCAACCTGCTAAGACTAATAGTGCGACAAGTGTTAGAGGCCCAAATTCTGCGGATGTCGGGAGAATTAGGGAGATAAATCACATAAGTTTTGAGTGGAAATGAAATAGTCCCAACACATTATACTTCCCAAAAAGATGAAATGTACGAATTTGCAGGCGGTGGAGAGAAATTGAACATGGTGATAGTCTAAAATAAAAACGTGAAAAACATAATCACCCCTGCATCCCACCAATCGCAAATTTTAAAACATAGAATACTTCTTCATTTGGAAAATGTCGGATGAAAAATGATGTTTTAGTTGCACTTTACAAAGAATCAATAAACAATAAAGATAAATCTTGATCCTGAACTCCGAAAAGTAACCAAATAAAATAAATTGTGACAAAAGATGTGAGGGTAAGTCGGTTTCAAGTCAATAATGGAAAATAATTATCAAATTCATCTATAAATTGAGCTGAATGAAGCCATAACCCCAAAATGAAAAGATACATTCTGACAGGAAGTACTGACTAAATTGAAAAGATTTTTTTTTAAAATTTATTTCTCATCATTAATGGTTTTACAGATCATACATTGTGAATATTTTCTTAGATTTAATTGCAAGTTACACATTCTACGCATTTTTGAGCTAAATAATCACAATGGTAAAGAAAGCATTAAGGTACAAGATTCGAGAACGTTGAAGTAAACAACAACAATATTGTCGAGCAATATATATGAGAAAATCTAGGGTTTAGATTTCCCTTGAAAATGGGAGGATTGATATGTGATTCTCTTGCATGTGCAAGGAAAGCAACAGAGGATGACCTTTTAGCTAATCACCTACAATATTTTGATTTTCAAAGAACATCCTTTGATCTGTTGGGTGAAATGTACAAGCTTATTTCAAAGAAATAGTGCATGTGCCTAATCTGGAATACTATTGGATAGATTGTAGGGATGACAAGGAAGTAAGAAACAAAAAATATCAAAGATTGACTCTAGGAAAAATGCAAACTCTTGTCTTTGATATCCCACCCCAAATAAATGAGGATGATGAGGAGGTGCTGCATCCAAATTATATAAAAATAAATATTGAAGAACATCCAATCTCAAAACCATATTGGAACCAGCTTGAGATAGTTGTTAGCAACAATCAAGAAGGAAGAATGAGAGGAGGGGTGGGGGGGGGCGGGGGGAGGGGGTTGAATTGGTCTTCACTGGATCAAAGCAAACATAAACTGCAACAATGAATCAGATAAGAAAATTAACAACACAACACACAACACCAAGATTTTTGACGTGGAAAACCCTGTTAAGGGAAAAACCATGATAGGAACCTGCCCGCTATAAGATGATACTCTGCAGTAGTATGTGAAAATATTACAATGGTGAATGCACATGCATTCAGGCACACTGCCTACAGCTCACTGCTCAAAAGATATATGCCTGAAAGGCTACAACCCTCATGGAAGTCTCACCGACTTACAATATGATTCAGACTACAATTTGGAAGAAATGAACTGCGATGATAACATCTACAAATGCCTGATGACAGTTTCGGTTAAGCTCAATTGTCTGCTCTGCAACACCAATCACACCTCAACACTACACTGAACGATAAGTCTCTTGCTCGCACAATCACTTCTCTCTAATAATGTAGACACAATACCGATACCTAAATTATACAAGTATCTAACCTATAAATAAAAATCATCAACCTTGATAACAAGGTCAGCTAAACCCTCAACCCTCAACTCATAATTATAAAAATTATATTAAATGATACAAAGATCGATCACTAGACCAATATAATGATTTACATTACATAACATGGACTTGATTCAAATTCCCAAATGATCACATCCACTAGAAATCATGCCAAGATCAACCGCAACATGCTACACCACCATAAATACCACAAAACACGAAAATCATCACCGGTTCACATAAATCACCAAAAAATTGCACAATGATCAATGCAGATCACCAAAACAAATAGGAAACAACTAGGAAACACCAACAAGCACGTTAGAACCATCCAGAATAGTTGCACCAACCACTTTTTAAATCTTCATCGATCAACATCTAGAAAGCTCAAGAACACAACCAATTGACAACTGTCACGAAGAAAGATAACTTGCGGAGCACCAAATCATGAACCATCAGAAATAAAGATACACAAGATCATCCCAAACAATATCCCAAAGTCTCAATATAAGATCTGATCGCACTAGAATATACTAGAGGAAATACCGGATTCTGCAAAACAGTGATTAGCAAAACCAAACTTCGAAACCGGATAAGAAACTCTTTCCAATCTCACCAGAATAAATCACAGGAATATGTTGACATCAATGACAACAACATATCCTAGCAGCAACAATGACAACAACCAAATCCAACAATCTACCCAAAAATCCAGCACTAGTATCTTTGGATATAGTAAATGAGCTTATACCGAGGGCTATCCAAAGGTGGGTGGAAGAATATAAGTCTGATCTAAAGTAAAGGGGACATAAGGTAACTACTTCAAAGAAGAGGAAGAGAGGAGAAATAAGAGATAAGGATTATGACAATTTTATGATTTGCAAAAGAAGTATAGAAATGGATAAAATTGTGGACTCAACATCTATGACGAGATATCCAAAAAATTATATGGTTGGGGTCAAAGTTGTTACAACTGATCCAAATTTGAACCAAAATGGATATAAGTAAAACATCAGATCCACAAGATCAAGCTAGTCAAACTTATATTAGTGAATCTTCTACTTTCAGACAACTTATTATTCAATTGGCGGTCATACAAGCTACATAGGTGATGAGGGACATACCAATATTAGCATCACAACCCGTAGTGAGCTTGTTTGCTTCTCTTCCCTCTATAACCAATGTGACGAGCAGAATAACGAGAATGCTTCCCCTTGAGAAAGGAAGCAATGATCCAAACATGCTTAAATTGTACCAAGAAATGAATTGGGTGATTTCAAAATATATAGCGCAAGAAAAAGTAGGAACATAACAGCTATATAAAGAGAAAACCTTGTAAAATTATGAAGATGTGGGGGAGCAAATATATCATGAAGAAAGAAAGTCAAGGCCATCCGTAGATGATATCATAGATGTTGAGCAAGGAGGTTTCATGTACACTAAGGAAAGAGAATCATCATGGTATGGGGATACTGAGATTGAGATGAATACTGAAGTAAATATAGGATCAAACAACAAAGAGTCTCTAGCTTCACCAATAGTAGTTGAAGAACTGGGAGACGAGGAAAATAACACTAATACTAAAGAATGGTTGGAGGAAAATGCTCAGAGTAAGTCTATGGAGATATTTGAACATAAGGAAGAAGAAGTCCTGGGTACTCTCAACCAAAGCCAAATGGAGGCATAAAAAATCTTGCTTGAAGGTGAAAAAGATATATTAAATCAAGAAGACCTCCCCATAAAAGGAGGTGGAAATGGCAAGAATGATAGAATGGAAGAAGCCTTAGGACTAAAAAAGTTTGTGACAAGAACTATAGGCCCTGACACATTGCTTTGCATTTAGAAGGAGGCTCCAATCCTCATAATAATCTTTTTAGGTTTTATTTCACATGGTTAAAAAGAGGGAGATCTTGAGACAATGTTACAATAGATGACACCTTAACATGAGACTACCATATTATGTATTCTTCATAAATTATGTTATGTTTATTATAAAATGAAAGAACATAATTTCTTTGTTTGTGGTAAAATTTTCAAAGAAGAAGAGAAGTACCGATAGAGTAGGTAGAGGTCCAATGTTTCATCCACGAATATGGATAGAGTAATACAAATAAAGACTCCAAAATAAGTTTAAAAAGTAAATTCAAGAAGAAATCACGTGTCAAAAAAATCCCTTGCCATTTGGTTTAGGCCAAGTGACCCAACCACAACAAGAGGGTCCTCAAAGATAACTTTCTGGACAATGCAACAAGATTAACACAATAGAATCAACAACATAGGATAGAGAGAATTCCATATCAGGCTTTAATTATATCATGAATTCAATTACAACTGGCCAAGAACATCTGAGCAACAAAATAGGCGAACAAGCCTGGTCACAGAATACACAATCAATCCAGAACCAAAGAGATGTTCAAACTTAATCTATCTCTATCTGATCATCATCCCCTTCCAATCACTACTCATCTAGGATCAAATACATCAATATATAGCATCCATAACACATTCAGGTCGGCCAAAGAAGATTACAATCCCCAAGGCAGGAAAGTGTAATGAGCAAATAGGTTGGCCCAAACCATGAAGAAAATCCTCTAAAAAAGAACTAAAATGTAATGCAGACCAAAAGGAAGGTCGGCCAAGCATATGGGAACATCGTATGAGGCTCTAGTCGGCTCCACAAGTCAAGGAGATGCTCCACAAGGTAAGGAAACACCATCTAGTTGTTAAGGTTCAAACTAGTTTAGAGATTGAGAACTGCCAGACTTTCTAGAAGTGAAATCCTACTAGAAAGATATCCAAATGAGTTGCAAACCTAGGATAGGGCACAAGAACATGTCTACAAGCCAAATATAGCTCCACACAGAAAATGAGCAATTTGAAGGGGTCCAGTGTGAAACACAGAAATTGAATAAAACAAAAAATAAATATTTTTGTGATGCAAGATTGCCAATGAACCAAGGATGCTCCTGCATTAGATATCTGGGGTTTTTTGAAAAGTGAGTCCCTCACTTTGATGGGGATAGAGGGAAACCAAGATGGTCTACCTCATCTTGAGATATCCAAGAAGAATCTTCCATTGGTATATCTTTCCACTTTCCAAGATATTCTTTGTACTGTCTTCTTCGTGTTCTCTTACCAACTTTGTTATCCAAAAACTCCTCAATCTCATCTAGTTTTTGCTCAGGAAACCGCCTTTCTAAATCCGATCCACTGTCATCACTGAATTCTACCTCATGATACTAATAGAGATCTACAATGTTGAATATAGGTGATATATCCAAGGTATCTGGTAACTCAACTTCATATGCATTACCTGAATCAAACTTCTTCAAGATCTTACAAGGTCCAAATTTTCTCATCTTCAACTTATTATATGTTCCAATTGAAAATATTCCCTTTCTTAGATACACCATCACCTCATCTCCCACCTCAAAATCCTTATGTCTCATCTTCTCATCTTCCTTCTCCTTATACTTCCAGTTCATATCTTCCAAATTTTGTTTCTTTATTATGCAATGATTTCATGTGGTCTGCAAACTCCTCTTCTTCAACACTACTTTTGTCCTCATGATTGATGTCTCTCAACTCTGATATACCTTTAGGATCCATTCTAGTAACAATCTAAAACATTGTTTTTCCAGTACTCTGGTTCACAGAATTGTTGTATGCAAATTTTGCTTGTGCAAGAATCAAATTCTAACCTCTGGGTTTATCTCCAACCAAACATCTCAACAAATTTCCTAAACTCCTATTCACTACTTTTGTCTATCCATCTGTCTGTGGGTGAAATGTAAAGATGAACTTCAATTCCGTCTTCATCTTCTTCCAAAGTGTCCTCCAAAAGTAGCCAACAAAATTAGTATCTTGGTCTGAAACAATACTTCAAGGTAACCCATGCAATCTCACAACTTCCTTGAAAAATAGGCCTGCTACATGCATTGCATCTGTTTTCTTCTTACAGGGTATGAAATGTGCCATCTTTGAGAATCTATCTACTACCACAAATATAGAATCATTCCCACTTTGGGTCTTAAGCAATTCGAGTATGAAATCCATGCTTATGTCTTCCCAAGGTCTCTCCGGTACTGCTAAAGGTTTATACAATCCTACATTCTAACTTCCACATTTTGCAACTTGACAAATTCTACAACTCTGAATGAAATTCTTTACATCCTTATGAATTTGAGGCCAAAAGTAACCATCACTTACCAAAGATACTGTCTTGTCAATGCCAAAATGTCATGTTAGTCCTCCACTATGCTTCTTCTTTATCAAACTGTCTCTCATAGAACTTTGTGATACACATAATTGATTTCATCTAAAAAATTCTCATCTTGATTGAAATAATCCAACCATTTGCTCCAGTCCATCACAATAGGATCTTTACAATCTTTCCAAGGTTTAAAAAAATCAGGGTCTTCCTCATACAATGTCCTCAACTCATCAAACTCCAACACTTCAATTCTCATTTCGGTCAACAAATTTCTTCTGCTACTCAAAGCATTAACAAATCTATTTGATTTTCCACTTCTATGTTTCAAAACAAAAGTGCATCTCTGCATGAACTCAACCCATCTCATGTGCCTCTATCTCAACTTACCTTGACTATTCAAATATTGCAATGCGTGATGATTTGTATACAATGCAAACTCCTTAGGCAACAAATAATGTTTCCACTTCTGTAATGCTTGAATTATAACATAGAACTGATCATACACTGAATATCTTCTCCTTGCATCATTCAAATTTTTACTGAAGTAGGCTACTGGTCTTCCTTCCTGACTTAACATTGCTCCAATTGCATTCCGACTTGCATCACAATCTACTTGAAATACTTTACTAAAATCCAACAGGGCTAACACAGACTACTCTATCACTTTCTGTTTAACAACTCAAAACTTCTATTCACTCTAGATGTCCATCTAAAATCCTTCCGCTCTTCTCTCATTATCTTAGTCATAGGGCTACAAACAGAACTGAAATTTATAATGAACTTCCGGTAAAAACTAGCCAATCCATGAAATGATCTTACCTCTCCAATTATTTCCCGTGTAGGCCATTCAACAATTTCTTTTACTTTCTTTGGGTCAATCTTGAATCCATCCATAGATATCACATATCCCAAATATACTAACTTTCTTCCTTCATGAAATTACTCTTCTTAAAGTTTATTATAAATTTCTCTTGTCTCAATCTCTACAAAACTTGTCTCAAATGCAACAAATGCTCTTATTTTGTCTTAGTGAAAATTAAAATGTCATCCAGATGCACAATCACAAACTTACCCAAGAAATTCTTCAATAACTCATTCATCAACCTCATGAAAGTACTTTGTGCATTAGTTGGTCCAAAAGGCATCACCAACTATTCATACAATCCTTCATTTTTCTTGAATGCAGTCTTCCACTCGTCTTCTTCTTTGATCCTGATTTGATGATATCCGCTCTTCAAATCTATCTTTGTAAAATATCTGGCTCCACTCAAACAGTCCATTATGTCATCCATCCAAGGCAAAGGAAACCTGTAATTCAGTGTGATCTAGTTTAAGGCTCTAGATTCAATACACATTTTCTAGTCTCCATCTTTCTTATGTGCCAACACAACAAGGACTGCACAAGAGCTCAAAATTTCCTTGATCAAATCTTTCCTCAACAACTCCTGTACTTGTCTATTCGATTCTTCATTCTCTATCAGTGTCATCTAGTGTACAACTTTATTAGGCAAACTGGCTCTGGGGATTAAATCCATACAATGACTAATACTCCTTGTTTGGATCTCTTTCCGACATGATTTTGCTTCTAAAATGTTTGGCAGTTCTTAGTCTTCGGACTAGTTTGAACCTTAACGACTATATGGTGTTTTCTTACCTTGCAGAGCAGCTCCTTGACTTGTGGAGCTGATTGGCACCTCATATGATGTTCCCATATGCTTGGCCGACCTTCCTTTTGGTCCACATTACATTTCAATTCTTTTTTGAAGGATTTACTTCATGCTTTGGGCTGACCTATTTGCACGTTACACTTTCCCACCTTAGGGATTGTAATATTTCTTTGGTCGACCCAAATGTGGTTCTGAATTGATTGTGTATTCTGTAACCTGACCTATTAGCCTGTTTTGTTGTCCAGATGTTGTCGGCTAGTTGTAATTGAATTCATGATATGATTAAAGCCCGATCTGACATTCTCTCTATCCTGTGTTGTTGATTCTATTGTGTTAATCTTGTTGCATGGTTCGAACAGTTCTCTTTGAGGACCCTCCTTTCGTGGCTACGTCACCAAGGATAGGAATTCCTCCTCCCATCTTTTAGTGATGTCTTAGCGACAAACTAATCGTTTAAGATAAATATAGAAAGAAGATAGGTCAAAGGCTATTTATATTGATCAAGATATTTGACTTTAGGTTATTTCTCACTTCCATGAGATTTTTGGATCCCCCAATGAATATTCTACTAATAATAAACACAATACCATTGTCTGCACACCTAAAATCATAACCCCGATCCACTCTAGATAATCCTAGCTTGATGGTGAATTTGGAACAAGTACTCTTTCTTATGACAAATGTAAAATCCTTGGTCCTGATGGTTTTTTCATTGAGGTTTTTCAACCATTTTGGCCTCTTGTCAAAAAAGAAATTTTAGAAGATTCTAAAGAGTTGTGTATTTCGAAGAAAATTTTAAAATATCTAAATAACTATTTTTTTATATTTTTTACTCTATGGAAGATCATGTTACAATATTCTTTTATGTTTGACTCATAGCTCTCTCTAATCTACAATTTTGTTAATCAAACTATACAACTAATTTTTTTTTGTCCTTTAACATCTCCTCAAAACAGGATTGTTTTTTCAAGGGAATCAAATCCAATATAAAATTATGATTATCAAGGAAGCTGTCCATTTTATGTAGAGTAGAAAGAAAAAATACATTTTTACAAAACTTAAACCATATTAAACATTATGATAAGGTTTCTTGGAATTTTTTTGAAAGATATCTTTCTACCTTTGTTTTTTATGATAACTAAATTAAATGGGTTACGGTTTGTTGTACTTATTCCTTTTCTTTACTTAGAAATGGGCACCCTTTCCAAATTTTCCATGCTAAAAGATATCTACATTAAGGGAATCCCCTCTCTTTATATAAGGTGAAACTACAATAGTGAGTCCCACTTCTAAAGCATCCTAATTTTTGCCTAAAATCAATTTTTTTTTAGAAATACATAAAAAAATCCTATTGATAAATATATTAAACTACTATAGTGAAATCATAAATAAATAGTGAACGAATCAAATTAATAGATTTAGTTAGCATTTGATTAACCATTAAAATTATATGGATGACCATGTAGGAAATTATATCAACACACTAAAATTAACACATAACACTTGACTACACATGGAGAAACCTATAGGAAAAAATTTAACCACCAAGTAGATCTTTGAGTTTGTATTAATCAAATTGACATTGTTAAATAATATATCTACTTGAATCCCTATTCTAATAATATTCTAGTAACATAATAGTACGTACATCTATAAATTATTAAATATGTGCATCTAATACAATTCAATTTATAGAGAACTAAGGATAGAAAACCACAAATAGTTTCCAAAGATTAAAAAAAATAATAATAATGGTCTTGGTGAAAATACAATGCCCCCAAAACCAAATTCATCAATACACTAAAAACAAATCTTATGAATATGTCTTTGACCCATGAAGAAGGTGGACACACATTCTCAAATTTGGCACTCCATAGTGAAGTAGCCAACTAAGATAGATCCCACATGTAATAACAAGATGATCCACCACTCTCTATGCAACTTCTAAGTGCTCCATTTGAGAGATGGTAAAACCTATTGATGATGATGGTTGCATTCCTCGTGCCAATTGTAACTCTCCTTGTAAATAACATTACAATAATATTCAAGATTATTGAGAGAATCACACTAAAAAATAGCTTCCATCAACATATTAAGGGCATTGAAGTTCCCATTCAAGAGTGTTTGAGACACACAAATACTGGACATAGGATTGTAAGGTTAATATTTGACATCATATCATACCATTCCCATAGTTTAAATTGTATATTGAAATAACATAAATGGGAATAGGGTATGGAAAGGCCCATGGCCTCCTTGCACCACCACAACTTTTCCATGCTCAACAATTATCAAGAGTATTTACCTTTTATTTCACAACCTTACCATTCTCTATTAGGAATAAGGTGTCTCAGCCTTTGATTTCCTAGCATTAATTATTTAATTATTAATATCGATAATATGTTGATAATGTGCCTATGTAATTAATTTGTGTGCACCCAATGATGTTATTTGTGGGAGTGGCAACTTGAGTTTTCTTCATACATGTGAAAAGGAATGGGTGACATGGTTCCTATTTTTAAGGAGATAGGAGTCCCACTTTGTATGATTTGACTAGAGTCATAGTTGATTGTTAAGTCATGTTGGATTATCAGTTACTATTGTCAATCTCTATTTCCAATGAGTCAAGTTTGAAAGTTGTTATTACACATGGAGTTGTGCATAAAGGCAATTTCTATTTCATGTTGAATTTGCATGAAATGTGGGTGCCTTTGGTGTAGTTAAATTTTTGTAGGTGCAAGTTTAGTAATAAATGGTAGTTGCATATTTGTATGAGTTATCAATTGGAAAGTTACTATTTCATATGTGTAGTGTTTTTGGCACATTTTATGTTGCATCTTCATGATTGGGTGTTGGATTTAAAATCTTCTAATTTATGCATTGTAAGCTCTATAAATATAAGGTTGGGGTCCCATGGAGGGGGGCTTCCTAAAAAATAGAGTTGGAGCTGATGAGATTTTTTAGGAATATTTTAAAGTTGGCAGTCTCATGAATTTTGTTTTGCACTTCAGCTTAAAAATTTAAGCTCCTAAATTTAAGGATACCATGAACTTTGTAGTGTAGATCAACTTAAGTTTTTTAAAGTCCTAAATTTAAGTAAATTGGTGGTAAATAAATTTAGTTTTTTTAATAAAATTCATATGATTGACACATGGTATAATATATTCCCAAGTTGGTGGGGAAATTTCTATCCCCACCCCATTTTCACCAGCTTAACTTTTCAAGCCTAAAAAGTAGGGGCTCTATTTTTTTGGAAAAGATTCCAAATAATCTTGTAGCAGAAAAATATTTTTTCCATGGGACCACCTCTGCCTTAAAAAGAGAGCTTAATCCCCCTCCATGAGACCCCTACCTAAGTATATTTTTGAGGATTTGTGAGGAGAGTTATTCATTTGTAGTAATTATGCTACCATATTTCCTCTAGAGAAGAGCAAGATGTAAATCTCCATGTTAAGGCTTAGAGAATACAAGTGTATTTTAACGATGTTTATTTTTTATTAATGCATTGGTTTGATGCTTTGGAGTGTGGGTTTTTACCCAAAAGGGATTTCCTCATATATATTGGTATTTATTCTCTTCTTTCTTATTATTCTTCTTTTGTGTTGTAAAGTAATGAATTTACACGTCGTTATGCTATAAAATTTTTTAGATCTGTAAGTTGCATTATCTTCCTGTATTGTCATAAAATTGCAACACTTGCAATTTTTGACCACATTAGGGTCCCCACGTTGGCGAATCGAATCCCCAAGCTTGATTGGAGACCCGAGACTTGCTCATCCTTGAAAACTGCACTTTTTCTACCCTCTGCATTGCCTAAACCTACTTCCTATCCTGACAGGTGTGGTGCCCCTGTCCCTGCCCTATCTTGGGGCCCCTTCATTCAAGCTATGCATTTCCAATGGGAAAAATTTCCCTATGTCGGCCTATGATGAAAAATCAGTCTATTAACCCTAATTGACGAATATATATGTCGCATTTGCCCTCCCATTTGCATAAGTTGGATGAGGTGAAAATAAGTGCATAAGTTTGAATACATGAGATCGCACATTCAAGCATTCAAGAGCATTCAAGCATTGAGCATTCTCAAGTCTCCTTTCAAGGCTGGGTGTTGCATTCAAGTCAAGGATTCAACCATTCAAGAGGAGATTCCTTTCAACATTCAATTACATACAAGCAATTCTATCTACATTCCTATTGCAACCTCCCTTGAGGTGATTTACATTTCCGTATTTCGTTTATATTTAATTGCAAGTACTTTCTTTCATCATTTGGTTAATTTCAAAACTGGGGTTTGACCTAAAGGTAAACCCCCAATCCCAACCCCTTTTCCTCTCTTTTTTGTGTGTAGGTTGTAGGTGCACAACTGTATTTGCAGATCTGGACTCCATTTACAGAGGCGAAAAAAACCCTTTTCATTTTGCGGATTTTTCAGAGGATCGTGTGCATTTTTAACATGGTCCTGACAACTTTTCCTCAAATTCATAGGACAACTTCATCTCGACATATTATAACCATATCTAGGTGTACAACTTCATCCCACGCTTCTATCTCGAGTTATAATCAGTTCTTTGCTACTTTTACACTTAGTCCCAAAATACATAATTCAACCATTACCCATTCTTTGTCATTTCACACCATTATCAATTCATTTAGTTTCCAATCTCTCTCCTTAGAGATTGGATCTAGTGATTTATCCCCCCTCTTTTAAATGCAATGTGCATGAGGTGATTGAAGGGAAATCAGCAGTGAAAATTTCATCTCTCCTTGGAAGGAAGAAAAGGTTTCCTCTTGATCTCTCCATTATTCACTTTTCACTCCATTACACTTCCTACAAGAGTTAATGGATGGGAAATCAACTAAGTCTATTTCTGCTTTAGCGACATAGTAGTATGTGTTTGTATCAAGTTTTTGAAATATGATTTTAAAAGAAAACATAGAATATTGAAGATGCATACTAATTTTTGGAGATCTTTCTAGGATGTTCTTTTCCTCTTTTATTCTCAACCATCTAAAAAAAATTGATACTAAACATCTATATGATTAGTACAAGCATGCTAAATAGGGTTCTTGGCAAATAAATACAACTCTATCACAATCAGTTCTCACAATATTTCAATAAAAAATAATATTTGATTGCAAATATGCTATAGTCAATTTGTCTCCTTACATATCTGTAGAATCCACATGCTCTAGTTTTGTAATAGAAAAAATAACTTTGTGTTTCCTATTACTCATCCAAATAACAACACCCTTGAATAAAGAAAACACATAATCACTTTTGGACCCACAATGGTCCAAGTTATTAGACCAATCCAAATCAATAAGGCCCTATATATCCAATATATTACCCACATTAGTAGTCCCATAATAATATAAACAATAATGACAATTTCCTCAAAATATTTAAATAATATCATAACAAGATGCTAATGCTCTTTATTAGGGTTGGACATAAATATGTTAATAAGCTTTAATGCTAGGCAAATATCTGATCTAATATAAATCATTCTATACATCAAGATGCAAAAAAAAATAGCACAAGGAACATTATAAATATTATTTGACTTGGGACATTGTTCCAATGTAAGGTTCCCTAATGCATATAGGTAAAGGAATACTCACAAGCTTATATTCCTATATAGAAAGCCACTACAAAATAGTCTCAATATACTTACTTTAATTGAGCCAAAGCTTTCTATGAACTTGATCCATGTTTTTGATTAAGGTAAAAGAAGGTTTTGAAGGGACCCCGAAACCCTTTACAAAAGGAACTTAAAAGATATAGCGTTAAGAAACCAAAAGGAACAAACCAATGAAAAGCCAACAAGAAACCATAGAAAACCGGCTAAAGCCCCAAAAAACCAACAAAAACCAGCTAGACCTGAGAGAAGAAACTAATTGAGCTTTTTCAGGGCATTAGCCAGGGTATTGCTAATCCCATACAGGTCTTTGATATTTTCCCTAAGATTAGGGATATCCTTAGCAGAAGCAGCCGCAACTTTCTTGACACTTACCTTGGTCCTCTTTGTAGCAACACCTGGAGTAGCTTCCCCACTGCCAATCTCGATAGTATCTTCATCCATGTCAAGGTCCACCACCGGTTTAGGAGAGCTAGAATTATCGAGGACCTTATCAATATCCTCAAGGTTTTTAGTGACAACTGACAGGATATTCGGGATAATGCCCAGCAAATTTTTTATCACCATATTCCCTTCTTCCAGCGATTTAACCTTCTCCTCCATATCCTGCTTCCATTTTATCTAATCCCTGTCATAATCCTTCCTTTTCTCGTTCGTCTATTTCCCATTTTTTTCCAAGTTCTTCAAAAGTTCATATGTCCATCTGTCATAATCCAATCTAGGCTCAGTGAGTTTTTTAAGGTTATCCAGGAATAACCCTTTACCAACACTTTCCTTATCCTCACTTAAACTGTCCTTAATCAAATCCTACTCAGGTTCCTTGTTCTCCTCCCTCTCAGAATTCACATCTTTATTCTCATTATCCTTGTCTTCTACATCCACCATAGGTTTGTCATTGTAATTGCCAGGACTAGCACTGTGGATTGGGCTGTCATTATCGGACTCATTCTTGCCACCTTCATCCTCTACACCCACCTTCTCATCTTTCCAGCTATCTTCACCATCAAAATCATCCATATCCATTTCACTGTCGTCTTTTCTAGTTTCCTCTGTATCATTCTTTTCTTCATGGGTTTCTATCCCAGAGGCACTCTTACCTTTTTTGCTAGAGGTCGCCTTCTCCTTGCTGGATTCACCTCCTTCCAGTTTTCTCTTGGCTTTCCCTGGAGAAGTTGATAAACTCTTGTTTTCCAGCATGGTGAGGGTTTTACAGTGCTCATAAATGAGTAGCAAAAGCCCACAATGGAGAACCAGATTTGAGGGATTAATATTGTGTTTGTTGAGGGACCTTGAAAGGGACCTGAATAGATAGTAGGGCAGGGATACTATTTTGTAATGTCTGAAATGGTTTAATAGAACAAAGTGATAAGTGTGGGCCCTGGAAAAGTGGCCCTCAATAGTTATATATTCCATTATGGCATTCAAAACCCAGCCCCAGATTTTCTTGATATTGGAGGCTTCATAGTAACCCCCTGTGGCTTTGCCAATTTTAGCCCTCTCTTTTTCCTTACGCGGGAAAAGATTAACCGCATTGTTGGAAACTTTAAGGTCTCTAAAAAAATTGAGCTTAGAGTGGGGCATACCAGTCACAGTAGCTATGAGTCCCGCGTCCAATTTGAACTTAACCCCATAGATTTTAAAGGACCCATTACACCAATTTTCAGAAATTTTGGAAACAACAAGATTTACCCTACCTTTGTCATAATCCACTAGCTTCTCCATAAAGCTTGTGAGGGACCCTTTTTCCAGCTTTGCCCACACTTTCAGCATCGCCTTCCATCTTGACGTATTGTCTAGTTCCTCCCTCCTTAAATCTCCTCCCATTTTTGAATTCGGACTTTCAGCTTTGTTTCTCTGCAAACTCAACACTTCTTTCCTATAGTTACTGGAACCCACAAAGTGTGCGAAATAATATTAAAATTGGTTGGGATTCTGCCACTTTTCTAGGTAATCATTACCTTTCCATCAAAGCATAAATTATTCATATACCCTATCATGATTATGCGGTCCTTCTCTCCCCATAAATCTGTCCTTTCTAAGGAACTCTTTAATATTCATATTAATATCTTCCCCATGCCACATCATTTGAGAATCAAAATTAACTCCTAGGTTCGCCAGACAGTTTGCCACCATATTTTTCTCTCTAAAGGCATGTTGAATAATTATTTCTTTAAAACTGGTGATGATTTCCCTAGCTTTCAAAATAATATTTTCAATTGACCATGATGGCTCAGACTCCCCATTCAAGCACTTAATAATATTAAGTGAATCTCCCTCAATCCATAATTTATCATGATTAAGGTTCTTAGCTATAATTAGGGTATTTAGTGTAGCTAAGGCTTCGGCAAAATGACTAGTTTGACTCCCCAAAGGACTAGCCACCGCCACTATGCAACTTCCAACAAAATTCCTGACAATGCCCCCATATCCAGCTTTACCCGGGTTCCCCTTAGAGGCCCCATCAAAGTTAGCCTTAATCCATCCCTGAGGAGGAAAGCACCAAACTAGACCTTCTCTTCCCTTCTCCTTACTAGATATGGTAGTAGAGAGGTTCCACCTATCATTGAAGTCATCTTTAGCTGCTGGTCCATTATCAGTACCATAGATACATTCAAATATGCTCTTATAAATTTTATCCACCACCACTTCAGGAATGACACTTTTATCCCTAAAAATCCTATTGTTGCGCTCTTTCCATATATTCCAGATAACATTCTAGAGAGTAAGTTTCCAAGTCTCCACAATCTTTGGATTGGAATTAGGGCAATGCCATTGCTGCCAAGATTCTCCTAGGGAATTCAGAAAAACCCAACTCAATTTCTACTTGCTTAAGATGATTCTCTAGATTTCCTCACTAAATGTACACTGATTAAGAATATGGCAAGTAGTCTCTTCTTCCCTACAACAAAGAGAACATCTATTAGGAAAAATAAAACCTTTCTTTCGAAGGTTGTCTAGAGTTAAAACCTTGTTTTGGATGAAAATCCGAAAAAAGATAGTAACCTTAGGAACTAACTTCTTGATCTAGACTTTAGCCCAAATAGGAATTTCTTCCACAACTTCATTTTGGATAGCCACAACTGAGGACACATAATATTTCCCATCCAAGGTTTCCCTCCATATCAATCTGTCTTCTTTGTTGTCTCTAGGAACTTTAGCAGAGAGCAATCTGAAGGAAATTTAGCTCCGGACATTGCTGGCTAAAATCAATCCATTTCCCATTTCTCCAGTAGTCTCTGACCAACTCCCCAAACCTACTTTTGAACCAATCTTTCCAGTCATTGAGGATTGGAAATTCCTCCAAAGTTTTATCCATTATCCACCTATCTTCCCAAAATCTTATACTCCTGCCATCCCCCAGATTCCACATTCGACCAGCAACGGCCCAACTTTTAGTCGATTGGACTACATTCCAAATTGCAGAACCTTCAACAACAAAAGATTCATCTAAAAATTCTTCCTTACAAGGTTGCATATGAAGATATTTATTTTTCCAGATTAAATTCCATTCTCTTTCCTCGCCTTTCATTCTCCAAATTTGTTTAGCTAGTAAAGCCTTATTCATAGAACTAATATTCTTTAAGCCCAACCCCCCTGAGGCCTTAGGATAACAGATTTTATTCTAGGCAATAAGGGGAATCTATTTTTGACTTCCACCCCTGACCAAAGAAACTTTTTTTGGATTCTTTCAATTGCTTCTGCAAACTTTCTGGGGATTTTGAACAAACTGAGAGCATAAACAGACAAGTTTTGGAGAGTGGCTTTGAGCAGAGTTGCTTTGCCCACTTGACTTGGGATTGCCCCTTTCCAACCAGCCAATTTTGAGTTAAATCTATCCACCAACTTATTCCAGAAATTATCTGCAGGCTTAATACACAGAGGAAGCCCCAGATAAGAAGAGGGAAGCTCAGCTATTTTACAGCCAAGAATTCTTTCAAGCCTTAATTGTCTTTGAACAGGGGTATTGATGAAGAACAAAGAGCTCTTATCCCAATTAATTTTTTGACCAGAGGCAGATTCATAAATATTCAACATATTCTTCATATTTTTAGCTTCCCTAATGGTAGCTTCCCCCATAGTGATAGAATCATCAACAAACTATTCATGAGTACAAGTGAAATTGGATGAAGATGGTTTCAGACCTCTAAGATTGCCTTCTTCCACATTTTTAAAAATAAATCTACCTAGACTTTCAGCTAAAATAGTAAACAAGATAGGGGAAATGGGGTCCCCCTGTCTAAGACCTCTAGAACTTTTGAAGAAAATTGAAGGGGATCCATTGACGATAACAACAGAAGAGGAAGTTTCAATAAGTTGAGAACAAAGTTGAATAACTTTTTCACCAAAACCAAACGCTTTCATAATCCTTAAGAGAAACTGCCAATTCACTCTATCATAAGCTTTAGCCATATCTAACTTCAAAAAGAAACCCTGATTATTAGCTGCTTTCAGAGAATGGATATTTTCATGAATAGATATAATGGAGTCCAGAATCTGTCTACTTGGGACAAAACCATTTTGCTAGACAGAGATAATTCTTGGAAGAATTTCCAGCAGTTTAGAAGTAAGAACCTTGGATAAGATCTTGTAAACAGAGTTATAGAGACTAATAGGTCTAAACTTATTGAGAGAGTCAACTCCTGGGATCTTTGGAATTAGGACAATGAAGGTAGCATTCAGTTCTTTTAAAAGCCTTCTAGAGCCAAATAATTCTTTAACACCTTTACAAATGTCAGTCTCCACAATATACCAAAATAATTGGAAGACGAACATTGGAAAACCATCCAGTCTAGGAGACTTATCTCCCTGAAAGGAAAAAACCGCCTTTTTGATTTCCTGATTAGAGGGACTTCGGGATAAATAGTTATTGTCTTCCACAGTCAGGGTGGAAGGAATAGCTTGCAACAGGATGTTTTGATTACTGGTATCTAGGTTATCCACTTCACCCAAAAGGGTGCCAAAATACTCCAAACCTTCCTTTCTAATATCATTGTCCTCCGTTAAAATCCCTTTATTACAGAATAATCTGGATACCCTGTTAGCTGCCTTATGCTTAAGAGCGGTTAAGTGAAAAAATTGGGTATTTTTATCACCTTCCTTCAAGTACAAGGCTCTAGATCTTTGTCTCCAGAATGTCTCTTCATTAGAAATAATGGTGTGGTATTTAGACAATAGACCATTTTCCACAACCCTCAGTTCATCAGACAGCCCATTCTCTTGGATTCTATCCTGAACATCTTTTATTTCAGTTTTAATTTGAATTTTACTCTTGAAGATATCCCCAAAAATCTCTTTGATCCAGATTTTAATTTTAGCCTTTATAATATTGAGCTTTTTAGCTATTCTAAAGAGATTCGTACCCTCAACCTCGAAATTCCACCATTCAGCAACACAAGCTTCCAAGGAAGAATGGGATAACCACACTTTTTCAAATCTAAAAGGGAAGTTTCTCTTAGCCGAAAAAGAGTTGGCAGTAAAAGAGATTGGATAATGATCTGAACCAATTTTGATAACAGATGCAAGAGAACAACTATACTTGGCTAACAATTCAGGAGAAATTAAGGTTCTATCTAACTTAACTTGAATCAGGTCAGCTCCGGTTCTTCTATTAGTCTAGGTATAGTTAATCCCTTGAAGATCCACATCCATAAGAGCTTGATCATTAATGAACTCCATAAGGTCTTGTTTACCATCAAGCTACAAGGGGAGACCTCCCATCTTCTCTTCCTCTTTTAGCGAAGTATTGAAATCTCCCATTATTATCCAACTTTGATCAACAAACTTAAGTCTGTCTTCAGCAAGGCTTCTCCAATATTTAGCTCTCCCAGCTTTGGTATTAGGTGCATAGACATTAGTTAACACCCATACAAAGTTATCCTTGATATGATCAAGCTGCACAAAGTTCCTATTAAAAGTAGAGATGATTTCCTTAACTTTAATGGTTTTTTTGTTCCAAAAAATCGCAGTTCCTCCAGAAGCTCCCTTCGAGCTAGATCCTATAACTCCATTATTTTTAGAAATTCTAATCTTTTCCACTTTATCCTTACACATCTTGGTTTCCTGAACAAGGACCACATCCGGTTTATGATCTCTTATGATGTTTCGTAACACATCCTTCTTATGAGGGGCATTGAGCCCTCTGATATTCCAGGAGATTATCTTCATACTTTAACTGGAGATAGGGTTGACTTGATGGAACACTGTGTTCCATCAACACGGTTCTTCTAGCTTTCTTGTTCCCTCTGATGTTTTAGAGATGGTCTTCCCTTCTTTTTGTTTTGACTTCCAACATCTGCCTTTTTCTTATTCTTGCTTCTAGTTGAGATACCTCCATTGGGTTCCTCCTTATTCGATTTACCCTCTTTCGTACCAAGAATCCTAAGATTTCCTTCCAGGATATCCACTACCACACTATGTGATGGGGTTTTACATTGGAGAGGCTTTGGGTTTCCATTGGTTAGAAGCAATAAGGGCTCAATATCATAAGGGTTAAACTCTTGAGCTTCATTAAAGTTTTCCTCAATTGATTTTAAGAAAGAAGAAATAGGCACAACTTCTTTGGGACTTACCTCTTCCTTCTCCTGACTAACAGAACCAACCTCCTAGTCCTCTGGATCATTTTTGTTGTTTAACTCTCTTCCTTGCTCCCCTTCTTTAGTACTCTCTGTTTGGTTATTAGAGCAGACACAATCTTGATTTTCATTATTACTATTCTCACCCTTCTTAACCTCATTTTCTGGTTCCATTACTTCCTTATTTGGATCACACTCAACTGATGGGTCTCCTTTTTTCTCAATCGTTTGCCATTTCTTTTTATACTTCACATTGTTGTCGGTCTTGTTTTCCTTACTCTTCTTAAGCGGACATGATTTTGTCCAATGCCCCAATTTTTTGCAATGAAAACAGGCAAACAGGAGCGATTCATATTCAATACCTTGGGTCCATTTCCCTAGTTTAAAAATAATCTCAATTGATTGGGGCATATCCGTCATTTGATTAACATTTACACAGATGTGAGAAAAGACTAACCTTTATTTAGCAACCATCATTGGGTCAATCGAAAGAAGTTCTCCAAAAGAGTTCGCAATACACTTAAAGACTTCCTCATTTCAAAATTCCAACGAAAAACCCGAGAGGCGTGTCCAGACAAGCGCCGATACAAAGAAGGATTCATCAAGGGAAAGGTTAGGGACCCATTTTTGAAGAGCCAAATTTGACTTGCCGAACATCCATGGACCTTCACATAGAGCCTTATTCATATCTTCTTCAGAGTTAAAAGCAAAGGAAAAAACCCCCTGGGCAGCACTGCCACGTCCACTTGACCTTTTAAAACCCATTTCCTCCTTATGAAATTCTTAACAACATCAATGTTAGGCCTAAAGCCAACAAATTGACCAACTAAAGTCATAGATAAACTAGCGACAGTCAGATCTACCAATTTGTCCGGAACAAAAATAGCAACCAACCCTGAAGCTGGATCAGAGATATTTGTAACTTTTGGAAGCCCCGATTTAGCCAACAGCTTCACTCCAAAAAGTGAAGACCATTTTTTTCCTTTACCTCTATCATGTGGGTCCCCAGTTCTGGAATCTTTGTCCTCCACCGATTTGATTGTATCCTTGTCTCTTCTGTACCTTGAGACACCTGTTTGCTTGCCTAATTGCTAGTTCTGACCCCAGAGAGATTGCCTTCCCCAGGAAATCTGCCATTCCCAGATTTGAAATTTGGGATTCTCGCTCACCGGTCTCCTTGTCGCTCTGCACCCATTCCGCTCATTATAAGTCTCTTTGGTATGTTGTCATTAGGAACTTGATCCATGTTTCCTTCTATTCTTAAAATAAATTTGTTTAGGCTCTTAATATTTCATGTAAAATTCACCAAAAAGATGAGTTCTAAGCTCTCTAAACATTTCCTTGCTATATTAATAAAAAAATTATCGACATACACGCTAATAATCAACAATATCAATAATATTTTAAAATATACACAATGATATTATTCACACTAACAAAACCAAGTTTTAGTGTAAAAGAAAGGAAATTTTAATAGAATATACATGAGAACTAATGCAAACCATGTAATCACCATTTTAAGTTGCAAGCAAAAATTTCCTTTTCCTTAAACAAATAACCATTAGGCCATCAAATAAATTTTCCCTTTAAAATCCCCATACAAAAATTTAGTATTAACATATATTCCTCTACTTCAAAATCACAAATAATAGCAATGGAAGGAAGGAACTTAATGAAGGTTATCTTAGCCATGGGAGAAAATATCTTACCAAAATTATCTTTCTCTTTCTTTTGTGTGTGTGAAAAAGTGAACCTGTAGCTACAAGCACAACACTTCAATTAAGTCATTATATGCATGGTTAGTAATCAATAATCAATAAGAAATAAACCATAGCAAAGCGACTAATTGCCTTCTAAAAGATGCGAGAATAAGATTGCTCTTAGATTTTTATAAGCAATACCAGTGACTAGACTACACCAAGATGAAGGATTTAATCTATATGATATTAAGCTATATGGATGCAAGATGGATGAATAATTCAAGGAATAATAACCAATTTAAGCAATAATGGATGCAAGCAATAATGAATGTAAAATGGATGCAAGTAATCTAAAAAAGCACAATGATTTCAATGACTCCAGAGCGAAATTAGCATGGTAATAATCTCCAAGCATGTTCTGAAAAATCTCTAGGGTGAATTGGAATGAGAGCTAAAGACTAAATTTATAGAGAATCACAAAAAGCTCAATTTAGGATTAATTGAAAATAATTGAGAAATCGGGTTGAGTTAACCTTGAGATAGATTCCAATTATAGTTTAATTGAAATGCATTCAAATTAGAAGTCCAAGTTGCATTGGAAAATAATAATAAATTAATTCCATGCACATCTGATAAAAATAGACAATTCCATGCACATATTTGATTCATTCAAGAAAAAGGTCTTTTCAATGCAACTGAACTTCTTTTTCTGAAAAGCTTTGAGTTCCAATTTTAGAGAATAATTCAATAATTCAATTAAATTACTTTTTTGATTTCTAGTTCTAAATTTAGAAAAAGAAATAATATCTCAAGTTTGATTTCTCTCTTAATTCAATTCTTTTTTTGATTTTTGTTTTGTTTCAATTCAACTTTTTGTAATAAATTAATTCATCTTTTGTAATAAATTAATCTTTTTTGCATGATTGAATGACAAATTTATTAATTTAATTAAATATGCAAATATATTTAATAAATTAAAATCGGATAATTGATCAAAATGATATTCTTGGAAATGATTTGATTAATTAAATCAATATTTAATTAATGTTGAGTAGTTGATTTGCCATGTGATTTTTGATAATTAAAGAATTAATAATGTCCTCAAGATTAATTTAATTGCATTTGGTTAGGACCTTGGTGATGTTGTCGAGATTAGGGGCCCATGGTTTAGATGACCAATTTTAGGGTATCACATTTGCCCCTCTTTGAATTAATGTGCGAGTAGCGCTTTGATTCAAAGAATGTGTGATGTCTAGGAGATGCCAGTTTTGAACTTGATTGATCACGAACTAGATAAAAAAGCAAGGTGTTTAGCTTGATTTGAAGCAACAAAGCTAAATGAGGTCTGATTAAAGTGATACTGATCCCGAACTTGATTGAACTGAGGAACGATAGAAAACAAAGATATTGAACTTGAACTTGATTGATCAAGAAGCGGATCTTACTGATCTAGAACTTGATTGATCTTAGATACAGTGAGTGATGATAAAAATTGATCTTGAACTTGATTGATCAAGACATGATGAGCGAAGAATGAACCATTTAGCTTGATCAAGAAACGAATACTGAACACCTGCTTAGATTTAGTGTGATCAAAGAAACTCTTTAAACTTTTGATTGAGTTTAAATGAATAATCAATTTGATTTGAAGCAATGAAACTGATTAACGTTAAGAGATTAATTCAGATGAAAGACAAATATCAGCTTGATTTGAAGCGATGAAACTGATATGCGCCTTAGCGATTGATTGATTCAGATGATCGAGAGATCTCAACTTGATGTGAAGCGATGAAGCTGAGATGCCCCTTATCAATAAGGATTGATTTTCTTTAATTGAAAAGATTTTGCTCAACTTTTGAAAAAATTTCTCGACTTGTGAGATGTGAAGTCATAAGGTCATGAGTATGCCCCCTCGGGAGAGAAATCGAAAGATAGTGAGGGATTGATTATAGGCAATTGTGTGACAAAAAATAACTTATTTGAGCACAAAATTATCATGAGGATTTTTTTGAAAATTTTGGCAATGATTGATAAGAAATTGAGCGTAGAGTTGATTGTAATGTTGAGCGTAGAATGAAATTGAATTAAGACTCAGTGTTTGAAATTGAGCGCAATTTGAAGAAAGAATGAACATTTGATGAAAAAAGAAAAAAGTGCTAAGTGGTCAAAGTTTTGAAATTGACTAGTAAAACGATTTCGAATTTTGATTCGATCCCAAAAATGGAATCAGAGCAAGCATATTAGCTAAGGGTACAATTTTCGTGACTATTGGAGCAAGTTGAAAAATTAGGTTTTAGGCTATATATAGGACAAAAGTGTCATTTTCAATTCATTTTAACCCTCCAAGTTTGAAAATTCAAAAAGCCTTCTGCGAAGAAAAAATGGTGGTCCCTACTCGTCAGCATCGATTTGAGCACCAGAGACGTCACAATCGACCCCGAAACTATGAGCCAGTGGTATGTGATCGATCTTTAGCCTCGTTATGTTTCCAATTTTGATTTTTTTTGTTTATTTTTCACATTTTTCATGGGTTGTGGGTTAGGTGTCGCGGTTTATCATGCGAAATAGGATCTTGTCTCCTACAAGAAACTGGAAAATTATCTTTTATCATTTAAGACCATTAGATTTGTCGTACGGGAGTAACCCTTGTGTCGTACAACAGGTCGGTTAGGAGACCATTTTGTCATGCGAAGTCCAATAAAGTGTTGTTTGAGGCTGTTTTCTCGTACGAGAGCCATTCCTGACTTGTACGAGATTCTGTTTAACTGTGTTTTGTCATTCGAAAAACAGTGACTATTTTTGAAAGTGTAAACATGAAATTTTGCTTTTGCATTTGACTTATTTGGATTTGCGTGATGTTTAACTTCTCTTGTAAGCTCATGTGGAATGTTTTCTGATGATCGTTGTTGGGTTTTTTGTGCAGGTGTGCTTACCTCTTGTGCTCTTCAGATGTATATATCCTCCCACTATGGCTTTGGTTCGTGATTTGTCTGAGGTCGAGTAGGCTCATATTGATATGCATGGCTTTACTCACCTGATGAGGTTACTTGATATCCATGTGAACCACGGGATGCTGACAACGTTGGTAGAGCAATTTCATTCAGAGCATAATACCTTTCATTTGCCAGTTGGGGAGTTGACTATCACTCTCGAGGATGTGTACAGGATCCTTTGTATCCCTTTTGTTGGGGATAAGGTGGATTATGATACTGCATTGTTACCTAGACTACAGGCTCTTAGGAATGTATTCAGGGATCCTGATATCTTGACTCGTTCTATGAGTTGGGATATATTGATGGGCAGGTACAGTGAGGAGTATTTGTTGGCATGTGTCCTAACAGGTTTCATTGGTTGCTTCTTGATGCCAAACAGAGGGCAACAGGGTTTTCAGAGTGGATGGGGCTGTATGCTGGAGAGGTTGATAGAGACCCCTCAGAGACTTGGCTGGGGCTCTTTCTTATTGGCCCACATGTATTGGGAGATGCATGAGATTGTCTATAGAGATGGGTGGAGCATGGCTGCAGGGGTTTACATTTTACAAGTGTGGGCTTGGGAGCACCTTCCCGTTTGTAGGCCGATAGTCAATGATACCAGAGAGCCTGGGCAGCCTATTATCTACAGGTATGACGGATATATTACGTAGCCCCATCTGGGAAAGACAGACTTCTGGTGATGACATCTGGATGATTTGATAGCTGTTATATGGAGACCGTACAGGGGGTTGGAGTCATGGGATGACTGGCAGGCGGTGTGGAGAGATCTTTTTGTTACACGCCCACTGATTGGGAGATCGCAAACATTGTGGAACGATTCATCATTTCACAAGTGATGAGGCAGTACGGTTGGCCGCAGGGGATCTCTCAGGAGTATACGACGTATGCTCGATACGCTGATGAGGAGAGACAGGGATGGTCACCTAGGCTATCCTATGCTTTAGCGATGCAGGAGTTGATAGGTTTACACCGACTGAGGTGGGATTACCTGGAGGATATAGAAAATGCGAGGGTATTGCCCCAATACAGGGATTACTTTTAGCAGCATCCATTCCCTCGGTTTATGGATCCTAGAGAGCATGCTCCTCACATTGAAGATGATGTCCCCGCACCGGCACAGGGACAGGCACAAAGATAGGGCCATAGGCAGGGACAGGGCTAGAGACCAGATGCTCCACGATGGACTAGTGGTGATCCTGGTGCTAGCAGTAGCGGAGTGCGAGCTGATGTTGGACAACAGAGGGGTGAGGGTGGATCCCTTGGGAGAGTAGGCGTGAGGTTGGGGGTAGAGAGGAGGAGCGAGCAGCTCCGAGGTAGGTCCAACAGCGGCGGGATGAGCAGGGTGGAGCCACAGGTGGAGATGGTGGTGGAGATGGCGGCGGAGAGCCTGTAAGAGAGCAGGGGGCTGACACGGGTCGGTTGATGAGAGCATGCCTTGCAGAGCTACAGTCATAGTTGACTGTGGCTCAGACTCAGCTGGCAGAGCAAGACCGACAACTAGTCGAGGTTAGGGTAGAGCATGATCGCCAGATCACAGCATTGAGAGCCGTGTCGAGAGCAGAGATAGAGTCTCTTCGACAAGAGGTGCTGCTCCAGAGTAGTAGGGCTGCATATTATGTGGCAGCATATAGTGTCGCAGTTCCTATTGCACAACAGGTGCAACCCTATTCACAGTATATGGCTAGATCAGAGGGAGCACGAGCACCGCGCCAGGATCCTGGGCATCAGGCTCCTCCTCCTCCACCAGGCGATGAGGGAGAGGGAACCAGTTAGATGATTATTTTTGTAGCTAGGATATTTTTTGTAGACACACCCTTTTTTTGTAGCCGATACGATTCTTGCTCCGATGGGAGTTTGTACATGTCATTGGACATCATTTTGTACTCTTAGACTTGAGATGATATATATATATATATACGAGATCCGATTTGACTTCATTATACTTGTGTCAATTCGATTATAAGATGTTTCTATATGTTTTATTCTACATGTATGTATTTCTTTCAGCATGAATGTATGTATTGCAAATGATAATGAATGTCTATGTTTTTGTTTCTTTTCATATGCAAATAAATGAATGAAAATGAGTAGTGCAATTTTTTTGTTTTTTTCTATGCAATAAGATGAAAGTAAATGATTTAATAATAAAATGAATGAATGAATCTATATGAAATGTTATGTATGCAGCTAAACATCTCAAAACACAAGTACTTGATCAAAGAAATAATGATAAAAAAGACCACCTAGCATAAGAAATGATGACGCTCTCAGCTCTCATTCATAAGATAAGGAGATTATTACTATACCGAAATCACTCTAGATTCACAAAAATGCAGAATGAAATGCAAAATGATGTGCAAAATGAAACCTAAACCTAGTCAATGGATTTAAAATACTTAAGATTCATCACTGAGCATAACGAACACAACAGGCAGGTTAGAGTTCCTTTCTTTTTCAATGTGCAATATTAGTTATCTTGTCCGCAATGACCCTTTTTTTGTTCACATCCTTGGACAGATTTTGCAGGGACCCGAATTGCATCATAAAGAAATTCCCTCAAAACAGACAAAGAAATGATATGGACCTCCCTGTAGCATACAAATAAGTGGAGTCGAGGTATGTGAGGTGATTTCACCTTAATGTGAAGGCTCTTATCATAGACATCCAGCTAATTTATATGTTTCCAGATCATCGGGATCATTCCTACAAGCAGAAAACAAAGAAAATATTATGCCCCAATCCTTTCTTCTCTTAGTCACAATAGACTTCCTCGAGTTACTCAGAGGGACAATAATCAAAAATTAATATAAAAGACAACATATAAAGAAAATTTTCATTCATAGCCCAAACTGTTTAGTAATTATTTTCTGTTATGTTGTTTTGCTTGTGAACTCAGTGATAAAAACTCTGTAGTAGTCAGGAGACAAGTAACTGACTTGGAGTGGACGACCAGGTTTCACTGATGGAATAATGACTTGGTTGACACTGCTTAGGATATGTAATGTGCTTTGTCAAGTAACCTAAGACTAGGACATTGATCAGTTTCAATTAATGAGGGTTCCAACGAGCCAGGATGTCACAAAAGTGACTAAAAATATGTACAAGCGAAAGCAAAAGATACTTGAAAGTGCGAAATGCCAATGTTGCGTTGATAGATGGAGTGCTTGAGTACAAGAGGCGCCTATTTGCCAGGTTTTCACCTACTTGGCGGAGATTCAATTTTTTTTTACCAAGGTGCCTATTTGCCAGGTTTTCACTAGGGCAATTTTTTGTTTTTTTTATTTTTTTATTTTTTGTATTTTTTTTTGGTTTCTTCAAGACTTTTTCTGATTTTTAGGATTTTTTCAAGAGTTTTTTTGATTTTTAGGATTTTTTTTAGGAATTTTTCCAATTGTACAAGTTTGCTGGAGCAGAGAGTGCTAAGCGAAGAATTTCTTCAAGTGGATCATGTTAATTGGTTCACGGAGCTGTTCTCCTTCCAAGTTTGAGAGTTGATAGGCACCAGAGCTGAATACTATAGTAACAATGTAGGGACCCAACCAGTTGGGTTCAAACTTCCCTTTGTTGTCGCGAAACTGTTGAATTTTTGGATTTTCTCTCATAAATAGGTCACCAACTTGAAATTCTCTTTGTCAAACTTTCTTGTTATACCCTCTGGACATTCTCTTTTGATACACTCTGAGATGATCAAACGCCACTTGCCGATGCTCATCCAACAATTCGAGTTCTTGCAATCTAGATATTCTATGATCTTCATCAGTAACAAGACCTTGCAATGAAACTCTTAGAGATGATATTTCTACTTCAATAGGTAATACTGCTTCGGACCCGTACACGAAAGAAAAAGGTGTAGCCCTAGTAGGTGTTCTGATACTGGTTCTATAAGCCCATAGTGCAGGATTGAGTTGCAAATGCCAATCCTTCCCAGACTTGTTCACTATTCTGTGCAAGATAGTCAGTAGGTTTTTGTTAGATGCCTCAGCTTGTCCATTACCTTGAGGGTAATATACTGATGACCAGTGTTGCTTTATTTTGAATTTCTCACAAAGCTCATCCAGATCTTTATTTTTGAATTGTCCTCCATTATCAGTCACGATGGATGAAGGTATCCCATACCTACAAATTATATAGTTTAGGATGAACAAGGCGACTTGTTTACCAGTTGCTTTGATGAGCGAAACTGCCTCTACCCACTTGGTGAAATACTCAGTGGCAGTTCTGATGAATTTATGTCCATTGGATGAAGTCGGATATATCTGACCAATGAGATCAAAGGCCCATTTCTTAAAAGGCCAGTGTGTTATAAATGGTATGAGGTCCCTTGCTGGGGCATGTATGAGATTTCCATGAAGCTGAAATTTCTCACAAGTCTTAGCAAATTTAATGACATCTTTTTCCATATCTGGCCAGTAGTAGCCAGCCTGTAATAGTTTCTGAGCTAAAGTAAAACCATTCAAATGATATCCACAAATACCTTCATGGACTTCTGACAATGCACGTTTAGATTCTTCAGTTTCTAGACATCTAAGAAAAGTACCATCTAAACCTCTTCTAAATAAATCGTTAGCTATGATAAGATACCGCGAAGTGTTTCGAGTTAGGTTTCTTTTCTCATTACGAGTAAGGTTTTCAGGGATAATCTGATCACATAGATAGGAATAGATGTGGCTATATCGGGATGAGTCATGTCCAATAATAGAACAGACTATTTGGGTCTCAAGAGAATCATAAGCAAGGTAATATAACTCTTCCACCAGGAAATCAAAGCGAAAATTGGACTCCCGTAGCTCAGTTATAGATGCCAAGGTAGCCATAGCATCTGCTGCTCTATTCACTGATCTCAGAATTTGTTGGAATGCTACAAAAGCAAAATACTTCTTGAAATGATCTACCATCCTCTTCTAAGGCATCAATTTCTCATCTCGAGTCTAATATGTATCGTTGATTTGATTGATGACCAGTTGAGAATCTCCATAAATATGTAATTCAACAACCTTCCATTCAATGGATAGTTTTATTCCATTCACCAAAGCTTCATATTCAACAATGTTGTTTGTGCAAGGGAATAGAATCTTATAAGACTTTGGAATTGAGTACTTCTAAGGAGTAATGAATAGTATGCCAGCACCTGAACCATTTTGAGTAAAGGAACCATCAAAGAACATCTTCCAGGGTTGTTGAGTAAGATGCATTATTGATTCATCTGGGAACTCAATGTGTAGTGGTTGAGTATCCTCAAGTGGAGCTTCAGCAAGTTGATCAGCAATTACTTGTCCTTTTATGGCTTTGCGTTGCACATATTCAATGTCAAACTCTGTAAGGATCATTACCCACTTTGCCAATTGTCTGATGAGTGTTGCTTTATTAAGAAGATATTGAAGTGGATCAATTTTGGCCACCAACTTGACTGAATGTGCGAGCATATAGTGCCTCAGTTTTTGTGATGCAAAGACTAATGCCAAGCATGCTTTTTCTATTATACTATAGCTCATTTCATAAGACACCAATGTCCTGCTGATGTAATAAATAGCTCTTTCCTTTTTGTTGTCATCCTGTTGCGCCAGAAGTGCCCCCAGTGATGAATCAGTTGCTGATATATATAAGATTAGTGGCCCACCCTGAATAGATGGCATCAATATCGGTGGATTAGACAGGTACTCTTTTATCTGCTGAAGATGTTGTTCACACTGCTGATCCCAGTTGTATATTATTCCTTTTCTCAATACTTTTGTAAAAGGTTGAGCCTTGTTTGCTAGTTGAGAAATGAATCTTCTGATGGATTGGAGATGTCCCTGTAGACTTCTCATTTGACTAATGTTCTTTGGAGGCAGCATTTCCATTATAGCTTGGACCTTTTCAGGATCAACCTCGATGCCCTTCTTTGAAATGATGTAGCCAAGTAGTTTACCAGATGTCACTCCGAATGCACACTTCTTTGGATTTAATCAGAGTTTGAACTTTTCCATTCTGTCAAGTATAGGACCTAACTCTTGAATATGCGTTGATCTTTTCATAGTCTTCACTAAGGTGTCATCAACATAATCTTCCATATTCTTATGCATCATGTCATGAAAGATAGTTGTAACTACTCTCTGATAGGTCGCTCCTGCATTCTTTAACCCAAATGGCATAACGTTCCAGCAAAAGGTTCCCCATGTACAGGTGAAAGCTATCTTTTCTTGATCTCCAGGAGCGATTTTAATTTGATTGTAGCCAGAAAATCCGTCCATTAGTGAGTACATCTCATACCTAGCTGTCATGTCGACTATCATATCAATATTTGGCAATGGAAAGTCATCTTTTGGACATGCTTTATTGAGATCTCTAAAATCTGTACAAACTCTGATAGATTTATCTGCGTTCGACACAGGTACTATGTTGGAAATCCATTCAGCATAATCTATTGCTCTGATAAATCCAGCTTTAAGTAGTTTCTCTAGTTCAGCTTTGACCAATAGTGCGACATGCGTGTGCATCTTACGGAGTTTTTGTTTAACTGGTTTTACTCCTGGTGTGATTGAGAGATGGTGCATAATGAGATCAGGATCCAAGCCTGGCATATCAGAGTACATCCATGCAAAATTTATTTTCTTCTCTAAGAATAGCTGAGTGAAATCCTTCAATTCCTCTGCCGATAGTGATTGAGCAACATGAATAATTTGTGGTGTCTCTTGATTCCCGATATTTACTGGCTGTACTTTACAGAATCAACCCATGGATATACCTACTTTTGCCAATGACTATACATTATCCTATTATCTCAATGCAGTCAAACCTATGAACTCTTCCACCAGTGAACGAAGTGAAAATATGACTGAAGAGGATATCAAGTATCTTAGTCGCAAAAACAAAAAAAATAAAAATAAAAGATCTGATGGCGAAAACCATATAGTGGTGGTGTTAGAATATAAAAAAGAGAAAATAAAGGACATACCTAAAGGTGAAAACCTCTCTGAGGCGCCTGAAGGTGAGATACTTGGTATACTACCCAGTCATTTTCATGAGCGGTCTTCCAGTAATACCCTAAAATTGGCCATCTAAACCATGGGCCCCTAATCTCGACAACATCACCAAGGTCCTAACCAAAGGCAATTAAATTAATCTTGAGCACATTATTAATTCTTTAATTATAAAAAATCACATGGCAAATCAACTACTCAACATTAATTAAATATTGATTTAATTAATCAAATCATTTCCAAGAATATCATTTTGATCAATTATCCCATTTTAATTTATTAAATATCTTTGCATATTTAATTAAATTAATAAATTTTCCATTCAATCATGCAAAAAGGATTAATTTATTACAAAAGATGAATTAATTTATTACAAAGAGTTGAATTGAAACAAAACAAAAATAAAAAAAAGAACTGAATTAAGAGAGAAATCAAACTTGAGATATTATTTCTTTTTCTAAATTTAGAACTTGAAATCAAAAAAGTAATTTAATTGAATTATTCAATTATTCTCTAAAATTGGAACTCAAAGCTTTTCAGAAAAAGAAGTTCAGTTGCATTGAAAAGACCTTTTTCTTGAATGAATCAAATATGTGCATGGAATTAATTTATTATTATTTTCCAATGCAACTTGGACTTCTAATTTGAATGCATTTCAATTAAACTATAATTGGAATCTATCTCAAGGTTAACTCAACCCGATTTCTCAATTATTTTTAATTAATCCTAAATTGAGCCTTTTGTGATTCTCTATAAATTCAGTCTTCAGCTCTCATTCCAATTCAACCCAGAGATTTTTGAGAACACGCTTGGAGATTATTATCACGCTAATTTCGCTCTGGAGTCATTGAAATCATTGTGCTTTTTTAGATTACTTGCATCCATTTTACATTCATTATTGCTTAAATTGGTTATTATTGCTTGAATTATTCATCCATCTTGCATCCATATAGCTTAATATCATATAGATTAAATCCTTCGTCTTGGTGTAGTCTAGTCACTGGTATTGCTTACAAATATCTAAGAGCAATCTTATACTCGTATCTTTTAGAAGGCAATTAGTCGCTTTGCTATGGTTTATTTCTTATTGATTATTGATTACTAACCATGCATATAATGACTTAATTGAAGTGTTGTGCTTGCAGCTATAGGTTCACTTTTTCACACACACATCTCTAGGCAATAAGATGAATGCAAATGATTTAATAATAAAATGAACGAATGAATCTATATGAAATGTTATGTATGCAGCTAAACATCTCAAAACACAAGTACTCGATCGAAGAAATAATGATAAAAAAGACCACCTAGCGTAAGAAACGATGACACTCTTAGCTCTCATTCATAAGATAAGGAGATTATTACTATACCGAAATCACTCTAGATTCACAAAAATGTAGAATGAAATGCAAAATGATATGCGAAATGCAACCTAAACCTAGTCACTGGATTTAAAATACTTAAGATTCATCACTGAGCATAACGAACACAACAGGCAGGTGAGAGTTCCTTTCTTTTTCAATTTGCAATGTTAGTTATCTTGTCTGCAATGACCCTTTTTTTGTTCATATCCTTGGACAAATTTCGTAGGGACCTGAATTGCATCATAAAGAAATTCCCTCAAAACAGACAAAGAAATGATATGGACCTCCCTGTAGCATACAAATAAGCGGAGTATGTGAGGCGATTTCACCTTAATGTGAAGGCTCTTATCACAGACACCCAGCTAATTTATATGTTTCTAGATCATCAGGATCATTCCTACAAGCAGAAAACAAAGAAAATATTATGCCCCCAATCCTTTCTTCTCTTAGTCACAATAGACTTCCTTGAGTTACTAAGAGGGACAATAATTGAAAATTAATATAAAAGACAACATACAAAGAAAATTTGCATTCATAGCCCAAACTGTTTAGTAATTGTTTTCCGTTATGTTGTTTTGCTTGTGAACTTAGTGATAAAAACTCTGTAGTAGTCAGGAGACAGGTAACTGACTTGGATTGGATGACCAGGTTTCACTGACAGAATAATGACTTGGTTGACACTGCTTAGGATATGTAATGTGCTCTATCGAGTAACCTAAGACTAGGACATTGATCAGTTTCAAGTCATGAGGGTTCCAATGAGCCAGGATGTCACAAAAATGACTAAAAATATGTACAAGCAAAAACAAAAGATACTTGAAAGCGGGAAATGCCAACATTGCGTTGATAGATGGAGTGCTTGAGTACAAGAGGCGCCTGTTTGCGAGGTTTTCACCTGCTTGGTGGAGATTCAAATTTTTTTTTACCAAGGTGCCTGTTTGCCAGGTTTTCACCAGGGCAATTTTTTCTTTTTTTTTGGGGTTTTTTTTTTTTTTTTTGGTTTCTTCAGGACTTTTTCTGATTTTTAGGATTTTTTTCAGGACTTTTTCCAACTGTACAAGTTTGCTAGAGCAGAGAGTGCTAAGAGAAGAATTTCTTCAAGTGGATGGTGTTAATCGGTTCACAGAGCTGTTCTCCTTCCGAGTTTGAGAGTTGATAGGCACCAGAGCCGAATACTGCAGTAACAATGTAGGTACCCAGCCAGTTGGATTCAAACTTCCCTTTGTTGTCGCAAAACTGTTGATTTTTTGGATTTTCTCTTAGAACTAGGTCACCAAATTGAAATTCTCTTAGAGATGGTATTTCTACTTCAATAGGTAATACTGCTTCGGACCCGTACACCAAAGAAAAAGGTGTATCCCTAGTAGGTGTTCTGATACTGGTTCTATAAGCCCATAGTGCAGGATTGAGCTGCAGATGCCAATCCTTCCCAGACTTGTTCATTATTCTATGCAAGATAGTCAGTAGGTTTTTGTTAGATGCCTTAGCTTGTCCATTACCTTGAGGGTAATATATTGATGACCAGTGTTTCTTTATTTTGAATTTCTCACAAAGCTCGTCTAGATCTTTATTTTTGAATTGTCCTCCATTATCAGTCACAATGGACGAAGGTATCTCATACCTACAAATTATATATTTTAGGATGAACAAGGTGACTTGTTTACCAGTTGCTTTGATGAGCGGGAACTGCCTCTACCCACTTGGTGAAATACTCAGTGGCAGTTATGATGAATTTATGTCCATTGGATGAAGCCGGATATATCTGACCAATGAGATCAAAGGCCCATTGCTAAAAAGGCCAGCGTGTTATAAATGATATGAGGTCCCTTGCCGGGGCATGTATGAGATTTCCATGAAGCTGACATTTCTCACAAGTCTTAGCAAATTTTATGGCATCTTTTTCCATATCTGGCCAGTAGTAGCCAGCTTGTAATAGTTTCTGAGCTAAAGTAAAACCATTCGAATGAGATCCACAAATACCTTCATGGACTTCCGACAATGCACATTTAGATTCTTCAGTTTCTAGACATCTAAGCAAAGTACCGTCTAAACCTCGTCTAAATAAATCGTTAGCTATGATAACATACCATAAAGCATGTCGAGTTAGGTTTCTTTTCTCATTATGAGTAAGGTTTTCAGGGAAAATTTGATCACATAGATAGGAATAGATGTGGCTGTATCGGGATGAGTCGTGTCGAATAAAAGAATAGACTATTTGGGTCTTAAGAGAATCATAAGCAGGGTAATATAACCCTTCCACCAGGAAATCAAAGTGAACCTCTAGCTGCAAGCACAACACTTCAATTAAGTCATTATATGCATGGTTAGTAATTAATAATCAATAAGAAATAAACCATAGCAAAGCGACTAATTGCCTTCTAAAAGATGCAAGTTTAAGATTGCTCTTAGATTTTATAAGCAATACCAGTGACTAGACTACACCAAGATGAATGATTTAATCTATATGATATTAAGCTATATGGATGCAAGATGGATGAATAATTCAAGCAATAATAACCAATTTAAGCAATAATGGATGCAAGCAATAATGAATGTAAAATGATTTCAATGACTCCAGAGCGAAATTAGCGTGGTAATAATCTCCAAGCGTGTTCTGAAAAATCTCTAGGGTGAATTGGAATGAGAGCTAAAGACTGAATTTATAGAGAATCACAAAAAGCTCAATTTAGGATTAATTGAAAATAATTGAGAAATCGGGTTGAGTTAACCTTAAGATAGATTCCAATTATAGTTTAATTGAAATGCATTCAAATTAGAAGTCCAAGTTGCATTGGAAAATAATAATAAATTAATTCCATGCACATCTGATAAAAATAGACAATTCCATGCACATATTTGATTCATTCAAGAAAAAGGTCTTTTCAATGCAACTGAACTTCTTTTTCTGAAAAGCTTTGAGTTCCAATTTTAGAGAATAATTGAATAATTCAATTAAATTACTTTTTTGATTTCAAGTTCTAAATTTAGAAAAAGAAATAATATCTCAAGTTTGATTTCTCTCTTAATTCAATTCTTTTTTTTATTTTTGTTTTGTTTCAATTCAACTCTTTGTAATAAATTAATTCATCTTTTGTAATAAATTAATCCTTTTTGCATGATTGAATGGAAAATTTATTAATTTAATTAAATATGCAAAGATATTTAATAAATTAAAATGGGATAATTGATCAAAATGATATTCTTGGAAATGATTTGATTAATTAAATCAATATTTAATTAATGTTGAGTAGTTGATTTGCCATGTGATTTTTGATAATTAAAGAATTAATAATGTGCTCAAGATTAATTTAATTGCCTTTGGTTAGGATCTTGGTGATGTTGTCGAGATTAGGGGCCCATGGTTTAGATGACCAATTTTAGGGTATTACATCTTGTAGTACAATATGCTACAAATCTCATCTAACATCATTCCATATTACCATCCATTGTCAATTTATTTTTTAACACTTGCAAACAATAAGCTTCTATCCTTTAGAAAAACCCACAAGATATTAACTACTGCATCCATCTAAGGCCATTATTTCCTCTGACATGACCTCCATCCAAGACTCATGATATTTAAAATAAGGAGCTTCATTTGAAGATATACATTTATAATTAGTCTAACATTAAATTAAAAAAAAAAAAAAACATAATGCAGGTTTGGTGGGCTATACCTATCAACTAGGTTAAATATCTCATGTATCTCATCAAGGGAAGAATAAGAGATTTTTTTTGTTCTTCTACATTCTCATCCACATGAAATCATCCTATGAATCTTCATGTAGCTCTCCATCTTTTGATCCAACTTATTATTCTCTAACATGTGCATCTTTTTGCTTCCCAATCTCTCTCAAAGTGCACTATATTCCTTTATTTTAACTTTGGTTATATTGGATTAGACAATATTCTAAGTTTCGATTGATTCCACAATATTGTTTCTAGTTTTTCACCAAAGTGGGACATTGAAATCAACATTTTAAACCAAACTTTCACCCTTTGTCACCTATAGCAACTATTTTTTTAAGAACTTGAAGATGATGTGAACTAATTTATGAGATTTTATGTGTAAATTCTAAATATATATTTATGAGAATATATAAAAATAATTTGTGAAGTTTTGTATAGGATTTTTAAAATCTTATTTTTTATAGTTAATGATATTAGTGGGACAACTATAGTGGGTCTACCCTTCCTTGAAAATCACATCTAAAACATAAATTTAAGGTTAGCGGATTCTAAATGTTATAATTGTTAATGTATTGACATATCCATTAAATATACTACTACTAAGTTCCCTGTGATCCAACTTAAACCATTTTTATTTTGATACATGAACACAATCTTCATTAGAGAAACCTATTAAACATGAGATAGATGATTTATTACCTATCCACACTTCATATCATTTATTATCAACCATATCAAAATATGGAGATTTATTTGCCAAGTAGCATGTAGTAATTAGAGTTTTGATACAAAAACAACAATCCAATTGTGTACCACTCAATATCCTTCTTGATCTATTTATTAATAACGAGTTCATCTATTCTACAAATCCATTTTTTTTATATGGTAATTTTCTATCATGTAATTTCACATTCCTATAGAATTCGTCAAATTATCTAGAACAATATTCACCTCCCTTGATTAGATGTGAATTTTTTTATTTGCATGTTTGATTATTTCTCAATAAAAACTTTAAAATCCTTAAACATAGAGAAAATTTTGAATTTCTCTTCGAAATTAAATTTAGGTGAACCTTGAGTAATCATCTATAAATGTAACATAATAATGAGATTTTACAATAGAGTGAAAATCTACTAGACCAAATAGATTTAAATGACTAATAACATATCTTACCTCTTGTAATTCTACAAGGAAAACTAACTCTATTCTAATTGAAAAACACATAGTGCTCATGAAAATCAAACTATATATATATATAATAACTCATTTATTAATCATGGTATAAAGACCCTTTTCGCCAATGTGATCCAATCTCTAGTGCCATAACATATGTAATTTATTAGAACTATCAATTATATTGGGAGATTTACAATAACTAACAACTTCAAGCTTAAACATAGTCTCACATAGAGATCTCTTTTCCAACACCAAATTCCCTCTTTTCATACTACAAAAATTAGCATCAAAAGTCACATATAGTCTATAATCATTCATCTTAAAAGTACATCAAATAAATTTGTCACATATGTATGCCATACAAAATATTGGTGAGAGTTTTCATTCTTTTATCACTAAAATATAGTTTGACCTTCACTTTAGCAACAATTTGAAGAAAATTGTCACTAAAGAATTCGTCACTACTATCATAAATAGTGTAATAAAATAGTTTCTCCTTGGGAGGTTTCATGTGATATGAGGCACTTGAATTAGTAATGCAAGTCATCATTAGACAATTTAGCATAAATAAACAATGCATCATTAACATTATTATTAGAGGATTTTTTGTGTGGAGGATGTGCATTAATATAGAATGAAGGGGACTACCCCCATCACATGAGTGTAAGGTCTATATAGAACAAGATTTTATGAGAGATTCCCAAGTGTGACATGAATTAGGGTGGGTAGAATGCTAAGACTAAAATAAATAGGAAAAGTAGTAGTTTAGAGTGGAGGAATGAGGTTCACTAGTCTAAACATGCAAACAAGGAATCAAACCCATTCACAACAAGATCACATTAAGGTAAATGAAATATAATAGGCCCAACCTCAAACCTATTAGAAAGGGTTGGGCATACTATTGGACTTTATTCACCTTGTTTTTGTTGAATTGTTGCAGTTGGATAATAGAGAATGATGAAATACAATAACTAGGGCTAGCAATGCAAATTTGAGAGTAATAAAGATAAATAGAGGGTTTCAAAATATATGTGTAGACTCAGAGTAAACATCTGGAAATGGGAGCCAAAGAGGAACACGCGTTTGAAATCTAATCTTGATAATGTAGGACTATGGGGCTAGACAAACTAGTCCCGAAGGTGTCAAACGTGGATATCAAAAACAATTATTGGATCAAAATGTCACTCAAAATCTCTTTCTAAAACTTAGTAAAAAAAGTGTCAAACAATGTTCACCAATTGCCAATGTCTAGTTTTTTCTGGTTCTTTAAAATTTGGTTCAATTTGCCTCAGTTTGTACTTTCTAGATTTGTTTTCCTTCTTTTTTGAACTTGTCACTTGCACACACAAGAAGGAAAAAATGTTGTTGGGTTGGTAGGGTTTGCCTAGTTCAAACCCTAGGGTTGGAATTAACCATATGATAGATGAAATAGAAAAGAGAGCCTCCCCTTGAGGGGCAGAGGCTAGATCTGGGAATAAAATGCTTAATTGAAATGCTATACCTTCTTTATGAATCTCCTTTTCCTTGATGTCTTCTTAAAAAGGTTGATGAATTATCATTTAACAACTCATGAATGCCTTCACATAGAATTGATGATGGATGCCATCTTGAATGCTTGAAAATTTGAATACTTGACCTCTCTTTCACTAATCCAATGATGCTTGATTTCTTGCTCACTTGAATTTGAATTGTGGAGTGAATTTCCTTTATGAGAGATGATTGAGAGATGTTTCAAATGAGGGAATTATTTATTTTTTACCCATCCTCATAAAACATGTTGAAAATTACAAAGAATGCTGATATAAAAAATCATTTCCTTCTTAACTTTATCCAGCCATTAGAGGATTCAAATTTGGGCTCTTTTGGTTTGGACCATGTGGTGCAAGAGCACCTAGTCCAAATGAATCAATTTGATGTGAATATGGTCTAGTGTTGATTTTTTGTGTGGTAAGTCATATGTGGTGTAATAAGGTCTATTTAGACCATCTTATGTGCAATGAGTCTTATAGGGTCATGTTTTTGTCAAAGTTGTAAAGATGTGAAAGTTGTAATGCAACATTAAGCAATTTTGGGTTTGTTGTGGAAGCCCAACAATCAAGTCATTCAAAAATCAGTTGGAGACTGCTAGTTTTCAAGTTGTTTGGGTTGGTAGACATATAAATATGCCTCACAAACTTGGAGGCGGGTTGTTGAAGGTTTGTATAAAGGAAAATCAATAAAGATATTAACTGTTCTATGCAAAAAAAATTTATGCTACTTCAGAGGCCTGTATAATCATGTACAAATTGATATTGTTGCAAAACCATGTGCATTCATTAGGGCCTCGAGTCTACTCTCATTTGCAACCATTTTGATTGAATTGCATTTATTGGTTGTGATACATCAAGTTTTCCAAAAACTATTGAGTAACGTAGGGTTTGTGGACTAAATCATGTTTTTCTACCCACTTTGCCAGTGAAAAATTATAAAACATTTGGTGGAATATTGGGATGTAGGATGCTTTTAAATATTCCTGAAGTTATAAAGGCAGGGAGTGTAGTTGGGTTGATTTTGAAGAAGCCCTAGCCTAATATTCCTTATGTAATAGGCTTAATTTGCTAGATATCAAGGGAGTTTTATAGAATGGCGGTGAAATTATTCCACAAGTTGTTGTAAAGTAGATAATTAGAGCCTATAGGACCTGCGAAAAGACCAGAGTAGAGATTGGAAGGCTGGAGGGAAGGTTTCTCATAGTTTCTTTTGAAAAGTGGCCTAATTAGGCCTAATCACTAGATTACCAGTCAATTTTAGAGGCATCTGTTCCAAAATAACCACAACCACAAATTTGATTGTTTTAGGGTTAAAATCATCACAACTAATCAGATTATAAGAGAGAATCACAAACTCTAATCTAGTTAGAATTAATCCTAAATAACAATCGAATAATGTATAATCAATTGAATTGAGCAAATGAATCTAATTAAAACTCCCTCAATTGATTTGACAAAGCTTCCATTGCTCTTCTCCTTAGTTGTTGTTGAATTGGCTCTCAGGCATTGCATTGATTTTCTACATAGATTAGACAACTATTTTAAATACTGTGATTCTAGATTGAAATGAGAAATGAGGTTGAATTTATAGATTTTCAACATAGAAGGGGTGAGGATTTGAACTCAAGTGTTGAGTGATAGACAACTAAATTTGATTGATCAGTGAACTCAATAGATTGATTTGTTAACTCGTTTGATTAGGGAGTCAACTAAATAGATTAGCTAGTGAATTGAATAGATTAGCCAGTTGACTGAGTTGATTGAGAGATGACTGAATTGATTGAGAGATAACTGGTTAGTCATAAAAAGGTGATTGAGATTAAAAGGGGGATTGATTAGTTAACCGAGTTAACTGATTTGATTGCTCAGTTATGATTTTCAACATGTGTTGTAGGAGATTGACTTGATATTCAATTTCATTTTGATTTCATCCTGAATTTGGGTTTTCGAATGCTGAAATGCACATGAAATTAACTGAAATTCACATTTGGTGAAATATTAATTTGGAAGAAATGAAATTAATTGAAATTAGAATTTGAGAGAATTGAATTTGAAAATGTGACATTAAATGAAATTAATTGGAAATTAGAATTTGGGGATTTGGAAGAATTAAGTTAATTAATTAAATAATTCAAAAGATATTATTTAATCATAGGAAATTGAATTAATTAAATAATAAAGATTATTTAGCTAAGAAAAATGTCGCATTTTATTAAATAATTAATATTTGAGATGGGGTTAATTGGTTAAAATGATTTAGAAGGTGAAATTGGGCAATTAATAATGATTTGAATTAATTAGAAGAATAAATTATCTTAATTAAATAATTATTTAATTAATAAGGTGATAAATTAATATGTGATGAAAAGGACATTTTTCAATGTCTACATTTGCCCCTCTTTGAGACAATGTCGAGACGACGTTGTTTCAAAGAAAACAAGAAAAATTTGCCCCAATATGCCCCAATATGCCCCAACGACACTTAGGGTGTAAATATGCCCCCTCGGAAAAAGTGGTCAAAAAATTGTGAAATTAATACCATTTTTTCGAAAATATGTTAGTAATCGATAATGTGAAGTTTGGTGAGGTTTCGATCTCATTTGATATGGCTACAACTGTGTTTAAGTTGGAGGGGACCATGACCGTTAGGGTGTCAAAAACCCTAATTTTGTGGTATAAATGGGAAATTGGTTTTGATTTTAGCTCATTTGCACTCATTTGCTTTGTAGGAGATCCTTTGAGATTTTAGTGCTTTTGACATCCTTGGAGCGAGATGGTGGGTCACAGAGTGAGGTTGCACTTGTCTGAGCGAGTGCGATCATATTAGAGACCTCTCGAAACTGGCAGCATGGTGAGTCTTTCAAAAATTTTGCATGTTTTTGTCTAGTTTTTCAATTTTTTCATCGATGTCATTCAGAGCAAAAAATTTCTAATTCGCAATTGCTATTCGAATTGTTCGGAATTGATAATATAAATGCACAATTTATAATATTAATTCGCAATTGATTTTATTTCTCGTATTTGAATTTTATAGTTCGCAATTGAAAATATTATTTTGCAATTGGAAATATTTATTCACAATTGATAATAATAATTTGCAATTGGTTTATCTGATTCACAATTGTCATTAATGATTCGCATTTGATTTTGTCAATAATATTTTTGTTTTTCTTTTGATGTGAGCAACGTATCTAATTTTTTACATGTCTCAAATGTAGGCGAATTATCTAGTCTCAGTAGCGAGACAAACGAGGCTAGATGGTCTTGATTGATGCCATGAGTTAGATGTCGAGGATACAACTTTTCTTTGACAGGATGTATTATATCATATAGTGCACTTGACTGAGGTTACGACCAACAGGGCCATGATTACTGCATTGATTGAGTGGTGGCATTCTAAGACTTGCTCATTTCATCTTCTGACAAGTGAGGCATCCATCACACTTGAGGATGTGTGGTGTATTCTACACATTCCCATATATGGTGCATGAGTTACATTTGATCATAGTGAGGCATCCATATGCAGGGTCATTATGAGATTCAATGGGATGATTTAGATTATGATGATTTGATCGTTGTTCTTTGTTGCACTATTGCTGGATTATTGATCCCCGATAGACATACCCATGGTTTCCCTATTGGATGGGGATGAGTAATTCATGATATGGTTATTGATAGTGATGGACTTGAAAAGCACTGAGAGGGGGGGGGGGTGAATCAGTGACACCAAAACACACACTACTTTAATCACTATCTGGTAGATGAACTTAACCAAGCAGTTAAACAAAATACATGCTATCCAAAATGAAATAACAACATCCACATAAAGTAGAACATCCACCATAACACAAGTGTTTATACATGGAAAACCCAAATAGGTATAAACCATGATGAGATGGAACTCACAAGTTAACTATCTGCAGTAATACAAAACTGGCTGGTTAAGGTCTTAGAAAGATCTCTGCTAGGAGAGAATCTTGTTAGAGATCCCAAGCTTGATTAGAAGCTTATACCCTATGAAGAGTACTACCCTGTTAAGAGTAACCTTCCTGGAGGATTTTAGAATCCAAACTAATGGATCACCTTGTTAGAGGATTTGTACAATGAAGCATGTTAGAGCTTACCTGGTTAGGGGATTTAGTTATATTGTAATGATTAGAAAACAACAAGAAATATTTGATCTGTTATGAGTAGCACAAACTTGCTTGATCAGATCATTCTAAGTACATTCAACATTGATCTCCATCTAAACACTTATCACTCTTCAGCAAAAGTATTCGCATAGATCACCTCTACTATATCTGTTCTCTCTTTTTCATCTCTCTTTGAATGCTTCACTAAAATATCTTTAAATAGGCATTCAGACCTTATGTCGGCCATAGGAACACAATTTCCTAGGTGCAGTGTATCTAGACATTTAAACATAACTCATCACAAAAATGACCACCAAACAAACGGTGCTAGTAACACATCAAAAAATCAGATACCAGTTGGAATAAAACTAGTGAATCATTGTCCAAGAATCTTCCACTTGATCTTCACCTTCAACTTTGATGTCGAGTTAGTGTTACCTCAGGTTATCTCTTAGGCACATACCAGTTGACACAGAGTACCGGTTAGATATAGACCTTGAACATACCGATTGGTAGTAAAAACCAATTGAAGTTATACCGATAGTCAATGTAATCATATATGTGTGTGTGAGACTGTTTCATCAATGATAATAAGTGATGAATACATTACAATCATCATCAAGCCAACAAATAGATGGGTGTTTTCTTGGGGTCCCTGTCTTCTTACCACTTTATATCATTAGATTCATGGGATTGTATATTTGCAATAGAAATCCATTGGATGTGGTGTTACTTTGCTCCAAATATGGGCTTAGGAGCACATATCTATATTTCGTCGTATGATACATGTAGATTTACAGCCAGAGCAACCATATGCTTATAGATACACTATTGGGGTGAGACATAGGGCTTTAGTTAATACTTTGTAATGGTGTCATTAGATTGATACCTTATAGTACTTCTCATGGAGACCTTATCTTACTTGCCTAGGTTGGGCTAGTGATGCCCAACATCTTCTTTTATTTTGACATCAAAGATACCGTATTGGGCGAGATATGGGTGGTCACAGAGTTATTGATATGCATCTTCCTAGTCATGTACTCAGACAGTTTGGGGAGATAAGGGGTGCTCTAGATGTTACAACCTATTTTGCTTGTAATACTCATGAGATCGGTGATTGGGGTACATGTGTGCAACCTCATGTTGCCATTACAGAGTTTGATGTGCTTATTTCTATTCAGTGGGGCTAGTTAGTTGGTGTTACCAATCTAAGGACCATACCATAGTATGGTACATGGTGGTTATAGCATATGCCCATACCTTTGACAAATCCGACAGTTCTGATTGCAACTCAATAGATTAGGCCCAACAGGGGTCCTAGGGGAAGAGGGAGAGGACGAGGGAGAGATAGGGGGGATGAGATGGAAGAGGGAGAGATGGAGGGGGACAAGATGGAGGAGGGAGAGATGGAGAGCGAGGAGGATGAGATAGGGGTCATATAGATATGATAGCAGCAGTTGTAGAGTAGGTGGGGAGTGGAGAGGAGGATGTGGATATTGATGGAAACACTGCATCTATGAGCAGTTCTGATGGGAGTGATAGTGAGAGCAGTGAGTCGGTATTAGGCTCATTGAGAAGCGATGGAGATGAGGGTGGGGATGGTGGACATGATATCGATATTACCCAGGTCACGGAGACAGGAGGTGTGGAGGGAGGTGATGAGGGGGGAGATGATGAGGAGATACTAAGGGCCCAAGTTAGGAGTTTGGAGGACTTGGTTGCTACTTTGCGACAACAATAGATGGAGGATAGAGATCAATATCAACGGGCAATGGGGGATCTGACTACATAGAGGGATCAGATAGCCACTGAGAGAGATCATCTATAGAGGGAGAGGGATGATGCAGTCAAGCAAGCTTAGATCACCATGGATGCATATGATGAGTTATTTGGGTAGTGATAGAGGCACAGAGCCAGACATATAGATATTTTTCTGCTACACAATAGGTCATATACTATAGTCAAGTTTATGAGAGAGCCATTCTTGAGGACCAGAGAGAGCCTAGGTTTAGCGCTTTCATGGGGAGGATATTGAGTTGGTCTACCTCTCGACATAATAGTAGTGGAGGTGTGATGGGTACACCTAGGGCGCCGTCGGGACAGACTGAGGCTAGGTGTGATACACCTATTGATAGAGGTAGCATCGGTTGAGATGCTTTGTTATTGATGATATATTATAGATACGATGTATTTTGACACATTGATGAGATTATGATATTAATTTTTGGCAATGAGTTATGCCTTATTTCATGATGCATTTTATGATCTAATGTGTTTTCTTTTATTGTATGCTTACTTGATGATGCAACTAATGTGAATGTGATATGATGCAATCTATGTGATGTGCCTTTATTTTATGATGTATGAATCTATGTGTGATAATGATCTAAAATTGATTAAGTGAAATGCTTGTGATAATGCTTTTATTGTGAAAATAACCTAATGCAATATTATATGCAGATGTGAAATGATTTATATGAAAATGCAATGTGATGTTTTGTTGTGTCAAAATAGGTGTTAAAATTCATGAATTTTGGAAGAAATATTAGTTGTTAGATGGAAAATGGATAATAAGTTATGATATAAAATGATAAATCAATTGAACCAACCTTTATTTATTCCAAAAGTATATTTGATAAGAACAACTAGATTGATAAAACTTTGATGAGAAAGTCTTCATTGCTTTATTCATAGTGCAATACATTATCATCATTGAGCCTTATTATGTAACAATGGAGCTTATTACACCAGGGTATGAGGAACCAAGATGTATAGATATCTCATTGCAAGAAACAAACACGTAGAAAACAAGGAATGAACCATCCATTTCAAAAATTATGTTGGGAGTCGAGGTATGTGCGGCATTCACAGAGCGAATGTACTTATCACAGACACCCACAACACAATTGTGCCAAAACTTCATTGGTTCAAACCACAAACAACAAACAAAGAAAAGGATCATGCATATCATGGCTCCTCTAGTCACTTTTCAGATATCCTTGAGTAGCTAGAAGCAACGATCTTCTCCAATTTGATAAAAAGATTCAACCAAAATAGACAAATCTCGGCAGTTGGATTGACTGTGACTTTGCTTTGATATGTTTGATGTGATTTTGATAATGTCTAGTTTCAGAAGTTTTGGATCTCGTATAAAACTGACCTATCTAGTTTCGAGTCTACCGATGTTGTATAAGACAAGATGTTGATCACATTGATAGTTTGATAGTGATTCGATAGATTAGACAGTTGATTGGCTTGCTTGCAGATGTTTTGATAAGATAGTCGTATCCTTTGTTTAACTTCATGCAAAGTGTTTGTTGGATATTTGCTAGGGTGTTGGATTCTTGCGAAATAATTTATTGCAAGTTTTTAATTGATTTTTCAATGTTTTTGTATTATGTGGATTGATATTTGAATGTTTTTGGTTGATTTTTTTAGGATCGTATATGGATGTTTTTTGTTGATTTTTAAGGACTTTTTACGATCTGTAGGATTTTGTTTTAGGACTTTTTACGATTTTTTCATGACTTTTATATGATTTTTAGGATTTTTTTCATGACTTTATATATGATTTTTAGGATTTTTTCATGATTTTATATGATTTTTTCATGACTTTATATGATTTTTAGGATTTTTCAGCTATGCCCCCCAATATGCAGACCTATGATGACATGATGATATGCAGAATGTGGTGGAGACAATGAATTTTAAAATGCAAATGATGCTAATGTAGTATGCGAAATGAAGATGCAGTTCATATTCAAACAAGGATGAATGTGTGTGTCCTTCATTCTGAAATGCACTGATTGGATTGAAGGTGTGAAACATTTTAGAGATAGGAGTTTGATTCATTCTCTGAAGATTTTAGACCATCCATCTAACACACTGTGTAACCAAGATTTATAAATGGAGGCGCGAAAAACTTCTCCATCAATTCTTGAAACTTTGATCTTCTTTTGCCAATGTGTGTGCATTTGAATTCATTCTAACTCTTATAACCATCAAAGACCCTTGGAATCCTATGCGGCTAGCTATGTGAGATATTATAACTTCAAAAGCATCTTGGATAGAGCCTCACTACCAGCAATCTTTTAGGGCTCCGATGAGGTTATGCACTGTAATCTCTCAAATATTGCTCCATTTCTAGTAGGCGTCCATAGCCCTAATGGAGTTACTTGCATGTTCCCATAGTCAAGCTTTTATTGCACATGATATTTCAATTATATATCACTGCTTATTATGCTTTTAGAAGGATTTTATATTGGCATAGCATTTTTCTTTTCTTTTCTTCATTTTATTGCATTGACATGTAAGTAATGAAGCCTACGTAGGTGTGACAATCACAATGGCACTGAAGTAGAATTTAGGATTTTTCACTAGCCACATGACCAACTAGGTATCTGTAATGATTTAGAGCTTACTGATTAATGTGTGAGATATAACAATTGATAGATTTTGGGTAATCAAGGTTCAATAGTGAAACCTCTACACAACCATAGATAAAGCTCAATGACAAGGCGATGTTGAAGATGAATGACTAAAGGCCTCTAAGGACTTCATGATCAAAGATATAGGAAAAGAGACCACCTTCTTTCCTTTCAATGTAGACAGGTGAATAATTTAGACATCCATCCTTTGTTATTGATGCAATGACATTCACAAGCAAAACTGGTATGCGATGAATACGATGCATTTTATAAAGGAAACTATATGAGATGCAATACCTTAAAAATAATATGCAAGTACAAAAAGTACATTCTAATTAAAACCCAACTCTTTAGATGTAATATCTTTTTAGGTGCATGTTGTTATTGGGATCTGGGAGTGGATCTCCCTCCATTGTTTACAAATTATAAGTGATGTTTCCAACTACTTTGGTTATGACAAAAGGACCAAACCAATTAGGCTCGAACTTTCCTGGTTTTTCGCGTTCAACGAGATTCCTTTGATTTTCTTTAAGAACGATGTCTCCTACTTCGAAGTAATGTGGGTTTACTATTTTGTTGTAGCTTCTTCTCATTTTGTTGATATCCTTGTAAATGATTCAAAGTGCTTTGTCATTTTTCGTCTAGGAATTCTAGTTCTTGCAAACGTGCTATTATGTAGTCTTCTTCTGATATAATGTGTTTCAGAGAGACTCTTAGTGATGAAAATTCTACCTCAATAGGAAAAATAGCTTCCAAACCATAAACCAAAGAGTAAGGTGTGGTACCAGTGGTTGTGCGGACACTAGTTCAATAGGCCCAGAGAGCTGGATTTAGCTAAAGATGCCAATCTCATCCAATGTCATTGACAATTTTCTTTAAAAATTTTAAAATAGTCTTATTTGTTGCCTCATCTTGACCATTTCTTTGGGAATATTAGGGCATCACAAAACATTGCTAGATGTGAAATTGGTCGCAAGGTCCACTCACTTCTTGATTTTTGAAGGGTCACCCATTGTCAGTTACAATACACATGGGCACTCCATATCTACAAATGATGTAATTCAAAATGAACTTAGCTATTTTCTTTCCTATTGTGAAGGTCAGCGGGATTGATTCAACCCATTTGGTGAAATACTCAATAGATGTAAGTATAAACTTATGTCTGTTGGAGGAGGTAGGGTGTATTTTCCCCACAAGATCCAATCCCCACTATGAAAATGGCCATCGTGATGTTATTGGCTAAAGATATTGAGCAGGTGTATGGATCAAGTTTCCATTTATTTTGCACTGCTTGTATCTTTGGACATACTTGTAAGTGTCCTTTTCCATTGTAGGCCAGTAATAACCTATTTGTAATAGAGTTTTTTCTAGACATGGTCCATAAGAATGCGCCCCACATATGTCGTCATGGACTTATTTTAGGGTGGTTTGTGCCTCCTCAACATTGAGGAATTTGAGAAAAGTGTCATCTAAAATCTTTCTATACAAAGTGTCAACAATGATTGAATGTCTTGTCGATTGTTGGATGAGTGCCTTTATTTGATTTCATGAAAGATCGGGAGACATATATTGATCATGAAGGTATGCGTATATATCTCTATACCATGGGGACTCAGGTCCTGCTATCATACATATATATTTAGTGGATGGTATTTCATAAGCTGGCACAATCAGTTGTTCCACTTGAAAGTCAAAGTGAGTCCCATTGTTAGACATATCCAAGAGAGAGCCTACTATTTCCATTGCATCGACTGCCTTGTTTTGTGCTCTTGGTATTTGTTCAAATGTTACATTTGTGAAGTGTTGTTTGTATTCGTCCACCAATTGTTTGTAGGGTGTCAACTTATCATCTTTTGTACTATAATCATCATTGAATTGGTTAATAATAAGCTATGAATCTCCGAAGACTTTTAGTTCCATGATTTTGCATTGTAGTGCAGTACAGAGTCCTATCACCAGGGCTTCATATTCAACAATGTTATTGGTACAAGGGAAGTTGATCTTGAATGATTTTGGAATGGAATCTCCTTGAGGATTTATGAATATAATTTTTACTCCTGCTCCATGATTTGTATGAGACCCATCAAAGTATAGTTTCCATTTTATTTGTGTTGATAGTGCAAATACTGATTCATCTGAAAAATCTACCACCATCAGATGTCAGTCTTGTAGGGGTGCCTCTGCATTGATCTGCTATGATCTGCCCCTTGATGGATTTTTTGTCGATATATTCAATGTCAAATTCACTGAGTATCATGACCCACTTGGCAAGCCTTCCATTTAATGCTTCTTTGTTCATCAAGTACATGAGTGGATACAAGTGTGCAATGAGCTGGACTTTATGACTCAACATATAGTGTCTCAATTTTGTGATGAAAAAATACTGCAAGACATTCTCTTTCTATTGGTGTGTAATTGAGTTCACATCCAATGAGTGTTCTACTGATGTAGTAGATAACTCTCTCTTTTATTTATTCATCATGGTGTGCTAGAAGAGCACCTAAGGAGGAATTTGTTGCAGCTATATACATGAGTAATGGTTTGTCGTGTATGGGTGGAACTAAGACAGGTGTGAATATAAGATATTCTTTTAGTGTCTGGAATGCCTCTTGGAATTTTTGTGTCCATTTGAATGTGACACCTTTCTTTAAAAGATGTTGAAATGGTTGGCACTTTTCTGCCGATTGGGCGATGAAGCGCCTTATGGATTGTAATCTACCCTACAGACTTATAAGTTGCTTGAGTGTAGTGGGTGATGCAATGTCTAGAATGGATTTTACTTTCTCTGGATCTATTTCAATGACGCGATTGGATACAATGAATCCCAAGAGTTTGTCGGATGTTATTCCGAAAACACATTTTTTTGGTTGAGTCGTACATTGTATTGCTCAAGTCTATCAAAGATCTTAGCCAATATTTCTCGATGATCATCCCTTGTGTTGGATTTTCCTATCAAATCATCTACATAGTCTTCCATGACTGTATGTATCATGTCGTGGAATAAAGTGGTTATTACCCTTTGATAAGTAGCGCCTACATTTTTAAGGCCGAACGACATCATATTCCAACAATATGTTCCCCACGGACAAGTGAATGTTGTCTTAGGTTGGTCCTTTGGTGCAATTTTGATTTGATTATAACCAAAAAAACCATCCACGAGTGATAGCATTTCATTTCCAGCTATCAAGTCCACTATCATGTCTATGTTAGGGAGTGGAAAATCATCCTTTGGACAATCCTTATTGAGATCTCTGAAGTTGGTGCATATCATGATACCTCCAGTATGCTTGGTTACTGTGAATATATTTGAAATCCACTCAGCATAGTCTATGTGTCTAATGAAACCCACACCCAACAATTTTTGTAGCTCAATGTTGACCAACAAAGCTATGTGAGGGTGCATTTTCCCGAGTTTATGCTTGTATGGTTTTACTCCTAGAAGTAATGGAAATTGATGTAAGACCAATTCAGGATCCAACCCTAGCATATTTACATAAGACCATGCAAAATTGATTGGTCTTTGTTTAAATAATTGGATAAAATTCTCTTTTTCTATTGGATTCAGGGACTTTGCTAGGTGTATATTACAAACATTTTCAGCATCACCGATGTTGATTTCTTCAGTTTCTTCTACTAATAATGTTGATTGTTCTTTATCAATAGGAAGAATGTCCATTTTGTTATGGGTAATGCATTCTGTTTCATTATCATTATCTTGATTGGAAGAGGATCTTGCTTCTCTAAAATATGCAGATCTGTCCAAATCTATTGCAAAGCCAGCCTTGTGATCATCATAAGGGAGTTCGTCCCTTGCACCCAAGAATTCAACTATGGCTTCATCATTTTGAAACTAGTCTATTTGTACTTTTTCTTTTTTCCCCCAATCTATTAAGTGAGGGTACATGAGACAAAGATCTCGTTCTTCTGCTGGAGAAGATGTTGCTAAGAGCATACAAATTCTATTATGGTCATAGAAATATTTTACGGATGGTGGAAAGATTGGTATATATTCATATTTAATGCCATCATCTTTGTCTGGTTGGTTATCATAATCTCTAAAACTGAATATGTGCAACAATTTTAGATAGATAGGAATTGATAATCATGTGAATCAGTAGTTACACTTTCTGCATAGGTTTCTCTGTCGAATTATTCTTCATCAATTTCCTCAATTGGAGATAGAAGAGTTTCATTTGTGTTGATGATATATGGGAGAGTAGTCTAATTTGTATCTTCCTCTTCCATGATAGAGACCTCATTAAGTGCTTGAATGAGAGATAGGGGCAATATGGAATCACCATCTCTTGTTGGTGCTATATCTATTTTGATTAAGTAAAAATAGTTTTTTGAAAGGAACCCAAACCTTAATACAAAGCAGGAGAAAGATAAAGCATTAAAGCGGAAGAAAATCATGTCTGATCACCCAAACAAAAAGCAATTCCCAACCAAAACAAAAGGGAACTCAAAACACAGAAAGCCGCAGAAAGACAGCTAAAGGATAGCAAAAGGACAACACAAAGACAAATACAGAGACAAAGACAACTAAATATTTTTCATAATATCTTCTGCATAGATCACCATCTACTTCATGTTATCCACAGAGTTCTTCAATTCATCCAACTCTAGTCCCTTGATATCACCCTGTTTCCTAGTGTTGGCCCTAGTTCTCTTCTCATGACCCTTTTTCTCCATCCGGTCCTTGTTGCCCTCCTTGTCTTTAATGTGATCAAATTTGTTGATCAGGATATTCATATTATCCATAGAGGCCTTAAGAATCTGGAAACTTTGTTCAGCAATCCTCTTCCCAATTAATTCTATCTTGTTGACTCTATTGACCGGGTTGTTCATGGTAGTTTCCAGCCCGTTCGCCTCTGTATTCCCTTCCATTTCCTTAACCTTCTTTTTCAGTTTCAAGAATTTTACCAACCATGGCCTCAATAGCTTTAGCATTGTTGATTGCAACCACTAATTCTTTAACATTTTCAGAAAGAGGCTTCTCACCTATCGTAGCATTTTTTATAGAATTAATATCATTCTTCAGGTTGTTAATATCTTTCACAATTTTGCTGATAGTTTCACAAAATCCCTTAATGCTATCATTATCCCCATGATAGTCACTAGGATTTCCCATTTTATTCTCTTGGCCCTCATTCTGCAATCCTTGAGTACTCATATCCTCACCACGATCCACATCTGGAATCTCATCCTCCTACTTACCCTTCGTATTGTCATTTTTATCCTCCTCTGCATCCTCATAAAAAATAGTCAATATATACCTTTTTACCTTGTTATTCCCCCTATATGTATTCTTGTTCCTCTGGGTTTGTTTTCCCATTCCCTTTTCTTTTTGGATTTTGATGAATTTCACATCAAAGAAATCATCCTAGGAGTCCAAGAGATCAGAATCAAGAACAATCCTCTTTATTTTCCCCTTAGCCTTCCCCTTTTTGCTGAGATCCTCAGACTCACCTTCAGTTTTAGAGTCGAGGTTGAAACGACTATACTCACTTTCCGTTCATCATCCCTAGTATTTTTACCTCTAATGGGTTACTCAATGGATTTCCCTTTCAACTATTTGTAAACTAAAACCATAAGACCCTGATGAAGAGCATGGTCACCTTGAGGGTCTTTCTGCATTTCTTTAATTGTATGATCCATAGAACAAGCTAAATAATAAGGCAGGTTTACCTTTTCACCATGGCGGAAGTGGTTAAGCAACACAAAATGGTGCCCATAAGCCCTCGTGAATCTTCCATCCAGAGTAATGTAGCTGATGGTAGCAAACAACACAAACCTCCATGGCCTACAAATATGCTTAGGGGAGTGGTAGGAGTTATCCACCTTCACCAATTTCCTTTTTTCACCATTCATGATAGGAAACCTATCTGCCACCTTGTTAGAAACACTTCGATCTCTATAAAACTTAATGCCATCTTTAACCATCCTTGTGGCTTCAACAATGATATCTTCATCCACCATCATCATTTGGGTGCCAACTAGAACCTTGTCATTCTTCCAATTCTTTATGAAATGCTTGGTAATTGTAGGTTCTTTGCCACGGAGCCTCTCCATGAAAACACTTAAGCCTCCCTCTTGAAGAATCTCCCATGCCTCATTATTTTTCTTCCAGTCTGAGCAAGAAGTTGGTTCAAACCTCTTTTTGTTCCCTCCCATGTTTCCCTCAAAATCACTGGAATTCCTAATCTCGGCTCTGCTATTTCCTCTCTGGTATCTATCATTGTTTTGAAAAACAACCTATAATCCATGCCCTGTTAATATGATATGACTATTAAATAAAAATTCAACACCGCCGCTATGATCAGTCATCAAAAAAAGGGGAAAAGGCATTAAGAATTATGATTAATGATTCCACGTTGCTTCATCTAGATATGATCTAGTTCAAACAAGGATTTCGCCTCACACACAAGATTACTCTCACCATAAATGGTAATGATTTTCTCAGAATGACAAGCCAGGTTCATAGCCTAGTCAGCACACATGTTGGCTTCCCTGTAAACATGTGTAAAAACACACATATCAAAGGTTTCACTAATTTCCTTCACAACTTTGATGGCATTGTGTATAGATCAAGAGGTCGGGAAAACATTATTCAAACAATTTATAATGTTCAAAGAGTCACCTTCACACCAAACTCTGGTACAATTGGCTTCCTTAGCTATAACTAGCCCATGATAAGTAGCAATGTCCTCAGCAACGTGATTAGTTTGACTGCCAATTGGAATACATTTAATGGTTTTGCAATTTCTCCATTCATCCCTTAAAACCACACCACACCCCGCATTGCCAGGGTTACCCTTGGAAGCGCCATTGAAGTTAATTTTCATCCATCCATGAGGAGGGATTTCCCATTTCACATCTTCTCTAGGGTTAGCCTGAAAGATGTCATTTCCCTTTAATCTCCAATTCTTGAAAATGATATGATCATCCTGATCTTTGGGGTTGGCTATTCCACTTGTGATGTAGATATTCTCCACCATATGTCATTTGATTTTCTCAAAAATTATTTGAGCTTTTGATGCCTTATCTCTGAACACTCTTTCATTTATCTCTTTCCATATTCGCCAGCAAATATGAGGTAAAGCCAATCTCCATAACAGAATTATAGACTTACTCCTTGAAGTGTGATGCCAGGAGTTAAAAACATCTTGGACAGATTCCAGAAAGACTCAATTAATATTGAAGTTATCCAGACATCTAGTACATATGTCAGCAGAGAAGGGACAATGGAAAAACAAGTGATTAATGGTTTCCTCATTCTGCATACAAAGATGACAAACACTAGGCATACATAATCCTCTAGTTTTGAGAGTATCAATAGTCAAAATTTTATTTTGAAGGACAATCTAGAAAAAAAATATTAATTTTGGGAATAAGGCCTTTAACCCAGGCCTTATCCTAGCAAGGGCTCTCTAGATTAGAGAATTGCTGATTATAGAGAGAGGCGACAAAAAAATTACCATCTGTAGTAAGTTTCTAGATTAGCTGGTCATCATCATCCACCACCACCATAGAATTTATAATTTTGCTCAGATTATCAAGGGAAGGGTCAACTGAGGATAATTCCTTCCACTGTCCAACATTCCAGTAGTCACCCACCATAGTACCATATTTTTCCTTACAATGATCCTGAAACTTTCCCCAATCAAGACTATCACTTAGCGGGGAGTCAAACAATCAAGTGTCTTCCCAGAATTTAATGAGATCACCCTTCCCCACCTTCCATTTCACACCTTTAGAAATTATATCTCTAGTTATTGTAACATTTTTTCAGATGTTAGAACCAATCGGGATATCTTCAGCATTGAGGAAAATTTGAAGGGTAGGGAACTGTCTTTTATACTTATTGTCTCATATCAATTTCCATTCTCCCTTAGTGTTATAACCTCTCCGTATCTGCTTAGCCATAAGAAACTCATTCATGTCTCTGATTCTTCTAAGCCCTAGTCCTCCCTTTCTTATAGGTTTACAAACCTTAGCCCATGCAATCAGATTCATTCTCTTCTTTTCCTCAACCCTTGTCCATAGAAAAGTTCTTTGAATTTTTTCAATAGCCTCCGCAAACTTGGTAGAGATTCTAAAAATACTAATGGAATAAAGAGGAATAATCTGAAGAGTAGATTTCAAAAGATGGACCTTACCAGCTTGGCTGAGCAGAGAGCCTTTCCATCCAGCTAACTTCCTATAAAATTTATCCACAAGAGCACCCTAGAAAGTATCAAGAGGAACTTGACATAAAGGGAGCCCAATTTAGGAAGCAGGAAGATTCCCCAATTGGCATCCCAAAATGTTACTAATCTTTAGTTGTCTTCTTTTTGGAGTGTTTATGAAATAGACAAAACTTTTAGACCAGTTTAACCAGTAGCTATCCCATATCTGTCAAAAGCTTTCTTTAAGATCCTAGAATCTTTCACTAAAGAGTTCCCCATAATAATAGAGTCATCCACAAATTGTTGATGGGAAGAAACTTGGTCCGCCAATGAAGGTTTCAGCCCACAAAACTCTCCCTTCTCAACAAGTTTACCAATAAATCTTCCCAAACATTCCGCCATGATAATGAAAATAACAGGGGATAGAGGATCTCGTTGTCTAAGACCCCTTGAGGATTTGAAAAAGGGGGAAGGAGACCCATTGATCAAAACAAAAAAATAAGCCGAGGAACCAATTGCATAATAAGACAGATACTTCTAGAGAAGAAACCAAAAGCAAATAGAACATTCATCATAAAGCCCTAGTCAACTCTATCATAGGCTTTAGATAAGTCAAGCTTCAAAAGGAAGCCTTCTATTTAACACGAGAGAGAGTAAATGTTTTCATGGACCGTGATTATCGAATCTAAAATTTGTCTCCCAGGGACAAAGCCACTTTGCTGGGGAGAAATGATAGAGGGGAGCAAAGTCAAGATTCTAGAGGTCAGAACCTTTGAGATGATCTTGTGCAAAGAATTGCATAGGTTGATAGGTCTAAAAAGATCCTTAGTACAACACCCATCTTTTTGGGAATAAGAGAAATGAAAGTACCATTCAGTTCTTTCAAAATTCTCCTCGCACCAAAGAATTCTTTCACAACACTAGATACATCACTTCCAACAATATGCTAGTACATTTGAAAAAAGAACATAGGGAAACCATCCGAGCTCAGGGCCTTGTTACCTTCAAAAGAGTTGATAGCTTTCAGAATCTCATCATTAGATGGTATAGCAGTAAGATAGGAATTATGATCAACATCCATGATAGATGGGATATAGTCTGTAAGGTCCTTTTGAGCCTGAAGGTCCAAGTTCTGATCCTTAGTCAAGAGGTTGGAGAAGAACTCCAGGGTTGTCTTCGTCATAGAATCTTCATCTTCAATATTTCTACCATTGACTTTAAGTTGAGATATCCTATTGAAGGCCTTGTGTTTCAAAGTGGACATATGAAAGTATTTGGTGTTTCTATCCCCTTCCTTCAACCAAATATTTCTCGACCTTTGTTTCCAGAATGTTTCTTCTTTAGCTATAATGTCATGATATTTCATGAGAATCTCATCTTCAACCTCTCTAGAGACCTTTATGTAGCCATTATTCTGAATCTCATCCTGGATATCTTTCAGATCTAAGAGAATGGTAGCTTTGGAAACAAAAATGTTCCCAAAGGACTCCTTATTCCATCTTTTAACATTTTCTTTCACAAACTTCAAAATTTTGACCACCTTATACATAACATTTCCTTCAATTCTAAGCTGCCACCATTCTTTGATTTTTCTTTCCAGGTCTGGGTGTTTTGTCCACATTCTCTCAAATCTATAAGGGAAATGTCTTCTTCCCTTCTTGGCATCATGCGTAAAGGATATAGGATAATGACCCGATCCGACCCTAATATGAGAAGATAAAGAACAAAAATGAGAATTAAACCAATCCAGAGATATTAAAGCTCTGTCGAGTTTGACTTGAATTAAGCCTTCACAACTCCTTCTATTGGTCCAGATATATTTAACCCCTTGCAAATCCAGATCATGGAGAGCATGATTAATGATGAACTCCATCAAATCTAATCTATCATCCAGATTGGTTTGGCTCCCTCCCTTTTTCTCATTTTTCATCAAAGGGGTATTGAAATCCCCAATAATAATCTAGCTATCTTCAGCAAACTTACTTCTAAGCGAGGATAAGCTTTTCTAGAAATCACTTCTACCAGTTTTGGTGTTAAGGGAATACACATTAGTCAAGACCCATGAAGCTCCCTCTTTCAAATGCTTAAATCTTATGCAAGCCAAGTTGTTATCTTGAATCAACACTTCTCCTTTTACATTATTTTTATTCTAGAAAGTAGCAATACCCCCAGATTCCCCTTTTGAACTACCACCACTAACTCCACCATTACTAAACATTTTCAAACATTCCACCTTATCCTTAGGCATTTTGGTTTCATGAATAAAAAAATATCTAGATTTTTGTCTCTAATCATACTTTTTATTAAATCGTGTTTGTGAGGATTATTCAATCCTCGAATATTCCAGGAGATAATCTTCATGATTTTTTAGAAATACCTGCCAAAAAGATGCTTCTTTGAGAATTGTCTGCTAAATTCTTGTTGGTTTCCATAGTCCTCTTCTTTGCATTTGAATATCTTCCAGGTGATGTATGTTGAACCCCCACATCCCCTAGTTTGCTTCTGGTATTTCTGGTGGAGGTGTTATTGTTATTGCTATTATTATTATTATGTTCTTTTTCTTTCTTTTATCCTCCATTACTTCTTCCTCCTCCTGCTTTGTCCTACTCTTTCCTAGAGCCTTTTTTATATCTTCTTCATTTCCCCATCTTGGTTAATTTTCCTCCGGGAAAGTCAACTTGACCTAGGCCAAAGAGGCTAAATATATCTCCGAGAGCCTTTGCTCAAGGATATTGTCAGGTTGAGCATCTTGGATCTAGCTTGCTCCATTTTCTGACTTGAAAGAAATTCCTTCTGAGTTAAAATTGTCTCCCTCTTCCTTATTGTCTTTGGATTGACTATTTCCCTTTTCCATCTGACTACTATCCCGTTTCTCACTATGAGCTAAGTTTTGTTCTGTCATATCCTTTTGAATATTTTGATTGTTGTCTTGTGACTTCCTTTCTCCATCATTAGAATCCCTTCCACTTTTCTCCTGCTCATTTTCCTATTGGGAGATCTTATCTTGCTCTCCTTTCTCCGTTTCATTTTCTGATTCCCTGACTAATACCTCCTCGATTCTTCCAACCTGGGACTGTTTCTCCTGATCTGAACCATCAGCAGGAGAAGATTTCAAAGAATTTTCTATCTTGGTATTTGGGTTCTTTTCCACCTTTTTCCAAACTTTAGTTTGGGTTTAAGTTTTGACAACATTGCTTGGGAATTTTTTAGCCCAATGCCCAACTCTCTTACAGTGAAAACAAGAAAAGGGGATTGATTCATAAACAATATTCTACATCCATTTGCCAAGTTTTGAATCTATCTCTATTTCCTCTGGCATATCTGTCTCAAGCCCAACCCCTACACAGATTCTATCATAAATGAGTCTTCTTCTAGATGTCATGACCAGGTCAATGGAAAGAAGCTCCCCAAAAGCATTGGCTATCCCAACAAACACATCTTCCTCCCAATATTCCATAGGAAGCCTAGGCAGCTTTATCCAGACCGGCACTTGGACCACAAAATTATCATCCAGGCCTGCATTAGGGTTCCATTATGGATATACATTGGATAATTACCTATCAACTAGGTTCCATTGCAAAGGATTTGTCTACAATCTTCCTCACATGAAAAAGAAAAGGAGAGACAACCTTTATTCATAGAAAGCACATCAACTTGTCCTTTCAAATTCCATTTTCTCTTGACAAATCCACGAAAAACCTCAATGTTAGGTCTCATCCCAAATAATTTACCTATCAGGGTATTTTCCATCCGAGCAATATTTTGATCTATAATTTTATCCGGAATGGAAATGGTGAACTTTCCCTGAGAAATATTCGATGTATTTTTAACCGAAGGAAAGGATGACTTACCTTTGGGTTTGATGCCAAATAGAGAGGACCATTTACCAATGGGTCCACTCGATTTGGGGCCCCCATTTAGATCCCCCAAATTCAAAGAGGCCTCGAGATCCTTCCCATTAGATTCTTTTCCCTCCATAGGGCTACCTGAACTGCTTACCGCCTGATGTCCTGATATTGCTTTAGGTTTGCCACCCAACAAGTTTGAATTTTGAACCTGACCATTTCCCTTGTCTGCTTCAATCCACTCCTCGTGTGATATGGGTCCCCAGAATCCAAATGGGCATCGGGTTCCTTACCATCTAAACTCTCTCCCTCCAGAGGGCTCCTTGAGTCACCTACTACAAGCTGTCCTACTGCTGATCTAGTTCTCCCGCCCAAAAAAATTGAATTTTGGGCCCAACCATTCCCCTTCTCCTCTCCACCTCTGCTCCTCTCCATCTCTGAATCCACTTATTGAGGCTCTTGTTGATACTGATGATGGTGTAGATATAGCTGATGCTGGTGCAATCCTTGTTTCCATCATTGGTGCAATCCCTATTTGCATCATTGTATTTACATGGGAAGCTGGTTGAAAAATTGTTTGCAATGTGTTACTTGATGATTCAGAATTTTGATTTCCTCTTGTTTTGTCAAACTTTGAATTGTTGGGAATCCAGTCGGGATATTTTTCTCCGCCTTGCTAATCTAGTGTATCCCAAACCCCAATTCTTAGGATTTTGTGTAGGAAATATGGGATCAATGATGACTTGTGCATGTATCCCCAATTTTGTGGTTCTATCATAATGATGGTGTTTTAACATTTTGAAACCATGACCATATTATTCTAAGGGGAGCTGGACATTTGGAGTATCACTTTCTTCTCTATACAACCATCCATTTATATCTTCTTCTAAAGATTCTTCATTGAGTCCTCCCCACCGGATGAAGGAGAAATCATCAGAAAACTGGATGATTTCTTTTCCTTTGTCTTTTCCTGTTGATTATGGTAATGTTCTCCCGACAGACCAGGGAGATAGTTGCCCTACTGGTAATGTCCTAAAACTTGAGTACTTGCCACACCCTTCATCCTTGATTTGAAGAGGAGGTGTTGTGGATGTGCTAGGTATTGATGCTGGTGTTTCTGCAACCTTTAGGGATTCTATTTGTAAGTGGAATGGAGCTTCCTAATTTTTTGGTACTTGATTATCTATGCTCGCCCTTAAATAATTGCAGTGTTGAAAAGGGTTTGGGTCACCATGAATGGTGATCTCAATGCCATTGTATGGGAACTTAACACATTGATGAAAAGTTGATGGTACTGCCTACATGGTATGTATCCATGGGCAGCCTAACAACATGTTGTATCCCAATTCTTTGTCTAGGACTTGAAAGGTGATATCTGTTGTAATTGGTCCCACTTGTACTAGAAAAGTCACTACACCCTTAGAAGGGTGTTCCTCATCATCATAAGCTTTGATATTGATTCTCTTGGTAGGATCAATATGATGTTCAAAATATCCTAAAGATTTAATCAAATGCAATGTGTATATGTTAAGGCTAGCTCCACCATCTATAAGTACTCTTCGAACCTTCTTTCGGTGAATCAAAGCTTCCAAGTGTAAGGGATCATTATGCATGGGTCGGTCTATAGGTAAACCCTATTTAGTGAATGCGACCTTTGAAGCTACCAAGTTTCCAACCATGGACTAGAATGTATTCTCATCAATATCTTTGGCAACAACTGAATCTTGTAATGCTTTGTCAAGGACTACTTTATGAGTTGGCGAGATGCGCAGTAACTCAAATAATGAAATTTGAGCCGGAGTTCATTTCAACTAATCCACCATATTGTAATTACTAGTTTTTTGGAGGGGGGTTTGATGGCACCCCTTGTAATGTGACCTTTGGTATTCTAGTGATGACAACATAGTCTCTGCTTTTTGGATTTATCATGATTGTATCCACTATTTCATCTCCTGTACTAAGTGTGTTTATGGCATAATCAAATGCAACATTGGTATAGTTGGCAGTGTTGTTTTGTGCATTGGAACTAGAAGCCTTTCCTTTGTCATGTTTGACAAAAGGATCTTTGAAGATGGTATGATATGTGTTTGGTGTTTTATTAGCATCCATAGTAATGTCACCTTGATCAATAAGATCTTGTATGAGGTTCTTTAGCTTGTAGCAACTTGTTGTCTTGTGACCTTTATTGTGGTGGTATTCACAAAAATCATTGTCATTCCACCAAGCAATCTTGAGTGGACCCAATTCATACATCCTAGCTTCTAATAAAGTTATGGCATTACTTTGTATTAACTTTTTGAGTGTTGATTCAATGGGTTCACCAAGGGGTGTAAATTTTCTTCTGGGTGCACCTATCCTTGGTGGTCTTGGATTGCTTGACTGAATTGCATTGGCATTGTTTATCTGAGTTTGATTCTTATTGGCAGAATCAACTGGTCCTTGTAGATATACTGCTGGTTGAACTCTATTTACAACATGGGCATCAAAAACTCCATCACTTGTGACATTTTTATTCCTAGGCCAAAATGTTGGCCTTTCATTGTGTTTACTTGCGGCTAGCCCATTATCTTTGTGGTGTTTCAGTATCGCTTTTTCTGATAAACCTCTTTCACACTTGATGCCTTTCTCCGTGATGTCCTTAAAATTTCTTAGGCACTGCATTTGCAATGGATACTAAATTTGAGGCACAAGATTTTCATTGAAAATGTCTACTTGCTCAGCTTCAGGGATATGACTAAGACATCTACGGTATAGGCCCCTCCATCTTTGTAAGAATGTAGAGAAGGTTTCTCCTTCCTTTTTCTTTGTTGCACATAAATCCATCAAGGTAATTGGATTATCTATATTGAATGTAAAGTTAAATATGAATAACTCAGCCAATTCACCCCATGAAGCAATTTTGGGTGGGAGGTGTGAAAACCATTCCAATGTTGTCCCTCCAAGAATTTTGGAAAATAGCCTCATTAAGTATGTATCTTCGTGGGCTACCTCAATACATGTCATGAAGAATTCCCTGACATGATCTCACGGATCACCTTTCCCTCTATGCTTGTCAAACCTTGGAGTTTAAAAATGAGGGGGAAATGGTGACGTGTACAAATTTTTGTCAAAAGGATATGGACAAAGATCCTCCATTGTATAGCTCTTTTTGTCATTAATTGTTTGCATACTGGCAACCTGCTTCTGAAGATTCTCCATTTGTTGAGCTAGGATCTTTGTTTGAGTCAATGGTGTACTGACTTGATAAGTGTTTCCCATGAAAGGGATAGTGTTGGAGTATCTTAGAGCTTGCTAAAATGTGGACTGACCAGGTAATTGTGCACCATAAGTCCCACCAGGTAGTGTAAAGTATGCAAATTGTGTATTGACATTCAACTAGGATGAGCTATTTGTCCCTTGATTCACATTTTGGCTACCATAGGTGGATCGAACTGAAATTGAAGGTTGATTTATACTTGTTGAAGTAGTCTTTTGAGATATTGTAGCTTGCATTGTTACATTGGGCATTGTTTGGGATGCAACATTAGTACTTGTTGATGCCACTATTGACTATGCTGAAGTTGTAGTCACTTGAGTATTTTGAGATACACCCTGGGTTGATGTAGCAAGTACTTCTTGAGTCTGTGTAACAATAGACACTTGAGTAACATTTTGATTCAATGTCACACCTAGTGGCAATATTGTCAAAATATCCACCCTCAAAGGTAACTTGGCTCCATTTTGGACTAAAAGTGCAAGATATATGTCCCTATCATTGTTGATGAGGGTATTGAGGATCATAAGCGTTGTTGGATCTTGTTGGGCTGCCTTCAATTCTTCTTTTGTCAGGTTATGTTATATCTCATCAATGGAAAGCAACCTATTTTTGTTTGTTGGGAAGGTTGTAGGTCTTCGACCTTGTGTTTTTTGATTCATGGACAGATTCATATTTCATGTGGGGTTAACCGAAGGGTCGTTGTTAGGATCCATCTGATGTTTTTCCTTTTGAGCACATGTCAATGACATGAATGTTATTCCAAAGTGATCTTGACTCTTTAAGACTCTCTAAAATATGAATTCAAGACTCAACTAAATGCAAGTTCCTATAAAGACACACTATTGAGGTTGTTGGGGAGGATCTTGTTTTTGTATTGTAAGCTTGTCGAGCATTTGCCGAATTTCTTCTTGTCTTCTTTGCTCATTAATTTCGATAGCAAGGTAAACCTCTAGATGTAATGATATTTTGATTTCTCTATTTAGGATAGCTTTGATTTCTCTATATGATGCAACATTAGTTCTTAAAGCCCAAGCAAAATCATCTAGGCTATCAACTATTTCTAATTGACTTTTGCTTGGTCGAGGGTTGGGTTGTTCAAATGGAAACTGACCATCTCGTTTCAAACCCATGCAGCTAGGTATGCTTCTAAGACTCTCAAAAGACTAAAATGCAGACAATGCAATCTATGAATGAAGACTTGCTACCAAGGATTTCAGAATTCAAACACAAGGCTTTCAGCGTATTGCCAAAATGCTTCTAGTTCTACCTCTTCTTTGATTTTATTTTCGAGGTCTATGTCAATTTGTACTGACTTCCAAACTTCATCATCTATGATAGTTTGAACTATGTCGTATTGGTCTTGATCAACTATCAACTCCTCAACAAGAGTATTCAAACCATCAATTATTTCTAATTGAATGCTGTCTGGCCCAAGATTGGGTTGCTCAAATGGGAATTTACCGTCTCCTTTCAGACCCACAAGCTAAAAACTACAATGCAGACTATGTAGAACTTAGGAATGATTGAAACTTTGCTTTAAGAACTCTAACAAGGATTTAGAAACACTGTTATGGTCTTTTTGACCAATTTTCTGATGGCTTCCTTTTGAGCTGCCTTTTTAATCTTTTTCCTCAATGTTTCATCAAGACGGATATATTTCTAGATCTCATTGTCTATGACAGTTACAACTATGTCATACTAGGCACGATTAACTTTTAATTTCCAAGTGAGGTTGTCCAAACTATCAATTATTATTAATTGGTCGTTGTTTGGCCCAAGATTGGGTTGCTCAAATGAAAATTTGTCATCTCCTTTCAGACCCATGTACTTAGGTACTCTTCTAAGACTCTAATGCAATACTGAATTATATATGAGTGGATGCAAACTTGATTGAAAAATACTTTTTTTTTTTTTTTTTAATGTGAGTAATTGTGCAAGGACTTTGTGTAGTATGACGACACTAAAGGATTATGCATGAATTCAATGCCTAGGACTTAAGATCACTTGAAAATGCCATGTTTTCCATCTTTGAATTTTGCAAAAGTTTTAGTTTAATGTTGATGTTAGTGTTGAAACTTGACTTTGTTGATGTGTTGACCTTGTTGAAATTTGGTATTGCAAATACATAGTAGCAAGCAAAGAAAACAATCTTAAACAAAGATAACACCTGCTTAAAGAACTTTTTCAAATCCCCATGAATGTTGAGATCTTTTTCAAGACCCCATTTTGTTTTCAATAGTATTTTGGCAATTCAATAGCACATCATTTAGACTCTCCTAACGTCAAAAGGTCACAAGTATTACCACAACCCATAGCTTGATACTCTGTCAGCTCAAACAGCCCTGTCACACCCTAGGATGCGCCCATTTTTTTGCCTTTTTCCAAAAATTAGACCAAAGCAGATCGCTCCTCAATTGGCCCGATATCTTGGGAGATATATGGTGAGTATCTTGGGGGAAGATTAGTCCCCACCCTAAAGTTTGGCACTGTGATAATTAAAGTATCTGGTTACTAACTTGGTTTGGCATCTAAATCCTAAAGTTTTTAATCAAGCTTCCATTCAGGTGATCATAATCAGCAGCATGTTACATTCCATTAAGGAGGTCTCACAGTCTGAAGAGGTTGCACTCTTCAGGTTTTTACGTGCCAAAGACACTAAAGAAGGCATAACTCCATTATGACAACATGTATCACCGGTTGCTTACAATTTTCATTGCAAACACATTTATTTTATAGTGAAACCATATTCTCGGCCCAGGGAATCATAGCCCATCCGAATACTTGGCTTTAGCCATTACCACTCAGGTCGTTCCCTCTCACTTGGCCTTATGGGCTACTTGGGAGGTAGGCCTTCTAAAGGTTTTATCCTAATGCAAAAAATGAAATAAATCATAGAAAGGTGATTCTAGCTTTTTGATCACCCAAAAGAGGGGAGAGAATATACCTATCACCTCACAAACACGCAAAACAATGTTATTTTTAACCCCAATTGCAAAATTGTCTAGTCTAAATGGAGATGTTGCTCCATAAAAACATGGTGGCAATTTTATCCCTCATAGCAATTGTGATAAAGAAAACAGACTGTTTGTGGTTTATTTTCTTGCACCAAATTGAAGTGTTTCTAAGCTACCCCTGCAAGAAAATTAGAAAATTTTAGTTGATATATGGTGGGCTATCTAGCCTAATTCTTTTTTTTTCTTTTTTTCTTTTCAGTTACAACTTTTGACCTCTCTATTTGCAGAGATAATTAATGTCATAGAACAAAAAAAAAGATTGAACATAACATTTTACCCCAATTATGAAAATGTGAACTACTTACTGGGAAATTGTGAGCTATTCTAATAGCAAATGTGAACTAACTACTGAGCAATTGTGAATTTATGTAACAACAATTGCAAATTACTGACAGATCAATTGTGAATTAGTTAAATTGGAAAATTTTCAAAAAATTAAGAAGAATGAAAAGACAGAAGAGAGAAGTTATTCCATGATGATATCACTCTAGATTATGTGAGCCATCACTTCAATGTCATCGTAGAAATCAAATTTGGCAACGAATCAATGAATGTTTATGTGGTATTGAGTGATTGCCTCTTCCTCTTCAAGTTCACGAAGTTTTCTCTCTACCTTTAGAAGCCTTTGGTGTGTTTTAAGCTGTCTCTTGTGTTGTCTCCTCCTCCTTGCACCTGAAACCTTGAATGTAACCCTTCCTGTCATCAGATTAGATACATCTCATGCAAAAAACTGAATTTTCCAAAATTAGAAAATATTTATGGGTTAGGTGCGCAAAACCAATTAACTAAGAAACGACAAACAAAAATTCAATTTTGACACCTTCTGGCAATTGCGGAGTAGTTTTAGCAATTACAAGACATTATGAAAGCAATTGCGAATGGATATGACACCAATTGCAAATTGATATTTGTGATTGCGAATTTTTGCAATGTCAATTGTGAACCTACATTTTTTGGGCTTGTACGGACCTGCAAAATCAAAGAAACCAAAGAACGAAGGTTATATCTGTTGCTTCACATCGGTTTCACCATTTGTTTTAGGGTTGAAATCATCATAACTAATCAGAGAGAATCACAAACTCTAATCTAATTATAATTAATCCTAAATAAAAATCGTATAATGTAAAATCAATTGAATTGAGCAAATGAATCTAATTAAGACTCCCTCAATAGATTTGACAAAGCTTCCATTGCTCTTCTCCTTAGTTGTTGTTGAATTGGCTCTCAGGCATTGCACTGATTTCCTCCATAGATTAGACAACTATTTTGAAGACTGTGATTCTAGATTGAAATGAGAAATGAGGTTGAATTTATAGATTTTCAACATAGAAGGGGTGAGGATTTGAACTCAAGTGTTGATTGATAGATAACTAAAATCAATTGATCAGTGAACTTAATAGATTGATCTGTTAACTCATTTGATTGGAGAGTCAATTAAATAGATTGGCTAGTGAACTAAATAGATTAACTAGCTGACTGAGTTGATTGAGAGATGACTGAATTGATTGAGAGATAACTAGTTAGTCAGAAAAAGGTGATTGACAGTTAAAAGGGGGATTGATTAGTTAACTAAGTTAACTGATTTGATTTCCCAATTATGATTTTCAACATGTGCAATAGGATATTAACTTGAAATTCAATTTCATTTTGATTTCATCTTGAATTTGGGTTTTCGAATGCTAAAATGCACATGAAATTAACTAAAATTCACATTTGGCAAAATGTTAATTTGGAAGAAATGAAATTAATTGAAATTAGAATTTGGGAGAATTGAATTTGAAAATGTGAAATTAAATGAAATTAATTGGAAATTAGAATTTGGGGATTTGGAAGAATTAAATTAATTAATTAAATAGTTCAAAAGATATTATTTAATCAAAGGAAATTGAATTAATTAAATAATAAAGATTATTTAACTAAGGTAAATTTCGCAATTAATTAAATAATTAATATTTGAGATAGGGTTAACTGATTAAAATGATTTGAATTAATTAGAAGAATAAATTAACTTAATTAAAGAATTATTTAATTAATAAGACGATAAATTAGTATGTGATGAAAAGGACATTTTTCAATGTCTACATTGATATGTTGAAATATCACCAAATGGGTTCTCGGAAGTGCCTTCATAACTTCCCAAAGTTGTCCATACAAAAACTTGTACTCCAAAAACCCTTATTGGAGGGCTACAAGGGTTGAGACCTAGTTGTGGAGTATTCACCATTGAAACATGGCAAAGGGTTTGAACCAATACATGATTGAGTTTGTCTTGTTTTCCTAGGTCATAAGGGAAGTCTACCTTTATTGTTTGATTGGGTTTGAGGCCTTCTCTAGGAAGATGCCTCAGTATAACCATGTTTAGTGACTACAAAGGGGATATGTGAGTTGGGGGAAAGATCACCAATGTTGGAGTTTTGAGACTTTGCAAAGTGAATTGCTAGTGATTGTTTGAGTCACTTGTCCTACTCTACATCAATTGGTATCAGAGCACAGGTTTTGATCATTTTAAGGAAAGAGGTTGAAGTTTGAAGAGGGAAAATTTGTAATTTGAAAGGACAAGATGCCTCCTAAAGGTAGTGTAGCCATTTCTAGGGAACTGAGATTGATGAAGGATTCTCAGGAAGCTATTTTAGCTAGACTTGCAACATTGGAAAAAAACCAAAGAAGAGGTAAGGCCGCTGAGGAAGAGAGTGAACGAGAAGAAGAGGAAGATTGTGAGAATGAAAACCCTCAAAGAGGATCCCATGAGCAAGAGTTGGATCCAAAGAGATGAGGATGGTCAAGATGCTAAAGGATATCAAGGGAGATGCTTTTGAGGTGAAGATAGAATTGCCCATGTATGGTGGTAAAATGGATAGTGAAGAGGTGTTAGATTGGATTGATGCACTAGACAACTATTTTGAATACAAGGAGGTAGCTGAGGAACAAAAGGTAAACTTTACTAAAACTAAATTGAAAGGCCCCACACTAACTTGGTGGAACTATGTACAAGAAGAGAGGGTGAAATATGGCAAAGCAGAAATAAATTCATGGGATAGGATGGTGTCTAAGGTTAAGAGCCAATTCCTACCAGGTGACTATGTTATCCAAACATTTAGGAAGCTTCAAAATATAAAAAAAAAGGAAATGGATGTCATGACCTACACAGAGGATTTTCACAAATTGATCCTTAGAGTAGGTCACATTGAGGATTAGGTGGAGAAGATAGCAAGGTACATAAATCTAGGTTAAGGTTCAATATACAAGATGAATTGAGTATGACTCTTCCAAGAATGGTTGAAGAATGCTTTCAATTGGTAGTTAATGAAAAGGAGAAGTTAAAGAGAAGGAAAGACAAGAAAAATAAGGGCAGAGGTATAAATTATAAAGGAAGAGGGTCATTTTATGATACAAAGCAATCACATGAGAGCCAAGAAGATGCAAGAAAAATACTAGACCAAGTTACTGATCAAAGAGGTGGATTTAGAGGAGGAAGATCAAGCTTTAGGGGTAGATTTGGAGGACAAGGCAGAGGCTCCAATACATTCATAGGAAGGTGCTAACAATGTAAAAAATTTGGACATCAAGCATCGTAGTGCCATGAAGGTCAAGCCTCTATTTCACATGGCGGATAAAGAAGGACTCAATTGGTGCAAGAAGAGGATAATGAGAGTGTGAACTATCCTAATCATCTTGCTACTCCAAAAATTGAAGAATCCTTGATGGTTAGAAGAACACTCCAGAAAGCATCCAAGGAGAAGGAGCCAACCCAAAGAAGAACACTTTTTAAGACCACTTGCAAGTGCAAAGGAAAGATATGCAATGTAGTAATAGATTCTGGAAGCATAGATAACATGGTCTCCATAGAAATGGTTGATAAACTTAAGTTCGAAAGGATACCTCATGAAACACCTTATAAAGTGTCTTGGTTGAATGAAAGTCAATCTATTTTGGTGAATGAGAAAGCTTAGGTTGAGTTTAATATAGGTGGCTACAAAGATAGGATTCTATGTGATGTGTTGCCTATGGATGTGTGCCACTTGTTTCTAGGAGGACCATGGTAGTTTGATAGACATGTGATATATGATGGTAGGAACAATACTTATGAGGTTGAGAAAGATGACATCTCTTTTACATTGACTCAATTGGTAGAGGATGATAAGGGACAAACTAATGCAGCTAAAGTGATAATGCTAGGAAGAGAGGAGTTCATCAAAGTAGAGAAAGGAGTGAACATGACATGTGCAACCACTACCAAGCATAGGGATACTAAAACATAGATTTTAAGAATGATTCAATTTTTTGAGGGAAAAGATAATGAGTTGATGTCCAAACCTAGTATGTTGAAGGTCAAGGATGAATTAATTGTGAAGTTTAAGAATGGGTTGAGAAGCACATTGAGGGCATGATAGAAAAATTGTTGTGTTCTTTGATTTCAAAAGAGGTTAGTGGGTAGTCCAATCTTGTTAGTATAGAGGTTTGTAAACCTGATGAAATAGAGGTCTTAGAGACAGAGAATCTGAAAGAAGAGATGAAGGAACAAGGTGGAGTGATTCAAGGGAAATTACAAGGGTATATGGGTAATTTCAAGCATGCAGAAAAAGTAGAGAAGAAGATAGTTCATGGTAAATATGGTAGAGGTATGTTTGTAGGTTCTCAAGCAGGTTTAACATTAGTTCCAAATGTAGAGAAGGTCCGACAACACTCATCAAGAAGGTTGTTCAAGTTGGAGTAGTTTTTAGATATCAAAGAGTTCACAAATGCAAATACCAATGCTACTTTTCAGTACTTGATCCAACATAAAGGGTTACCAGATGGAAAGACACTTGGTGAACAAAGCAAAGATGTGTACAAGTATGAATTGTTGTGGCACAATCCTCAAAGGGACTTGAGTTCTTCTTTTGTTCAGTTGTATGGTGTAAGAGCACCTAGTCCAAATGAATCAATTTAATGTGAATATGGTCTAGTGTTGATTTTTGGTGTGACAACTCACATGTGGTGTAATAAGGTCTATTTAGACTATTTTATTTGCAATGAGTCTTAATGAAACATTATGCAATTTTGGGTTTGTTGTGGAAGTCTAACAGCCAAGTCATTCAAAAATCAGTTGGAGACCATTGGTTTTCTAGTTGTTTAGGTTGGTAGACATATAAATATGCCTAACAAACTCAGAGGCGGGTTGTTGAAAGTTAGTCTGAAGGCAAATCAATAAAGATATTAAGTATTCTTTGCAATTTTTTATTTTTTTTATGTTGCTCCAAAGGCTTGTATGGTCATGTACAAACTGATATTGTTGCAAAACCATGTGCATTTGTTAGGGCCTTGAGTCTACCCTTGTTTGCAACTAGTTTGATTGAATTTAATTAAGTATTTCCTAAGATACGTCAAGTTTTTTGAAAGCTACTGAGTAATGTACGTTTTGTAGGGTTTGTGGACTAAATCATGTTTTTCTACCCACTCCACCAGTGAAAAATTATAAAAAATTCGATGGATGGTGGGATGTAGGATTCTTTTAAAGATTCCTGAGGCTACAGGGGCAGGGAGTGTAGTTGGGTTGTTTTGAAGAAGCCCTGGCCTAATATTCCTTATTTAATAGGCTTAATTTGCTAGATATCAAGAGGGTTTTGTAAAATGGTGATGAAATACTTGCACAAGTTGTTGTAAACTAGATAATCAAACCCTATAAGACCTGAGAAAATTCTAGGAGTAGAGATTGGAAGGCTGGAGGGAAGGTTTCTCACAGTTTATTTGGAAAAGTGGCCTAATTAGGCCTAATCACCAGATTACCAATCAATTTTAGAGGCATTTGTTCCAAAATAATCGTAGCCACAAATTTTATATGTTGAAATATGGAAAATGGGTACCTAGAAGTGCCTTTGTATCCTCCTAAAGTTGTCCATACAAAAACTTATGCTCTAAAACCCCTTATTGGAGGGTTACAAGGGTTGAGACATAGTTGTGGAGTATTCACCATTGAATCATGCCAAGGGTTTGAACCACTACATGTTTGAGTTTGTCTTGTTGTCTTAGGTCACAAGGGAAATCTACCTTTGTTGTTTTATTTGGTTTGAGGCCTTTTCTAGGAAGATGCCTAAGTATAACCATATTTAGTGACTACAAAGGGGATAGGTGAGTTGGGGGAAAGATCATGAATGTTGGAGTTTTGAAACTTTGCAAAGTTATTTGCTAGTGATTGTTTGAGTTACTTGTCCTGCTTTGCATCACTATGGAACCTAGTGTGTAATTTTAGGAGGATAAGGGCACTAGGTTCCCTAGTCTAGTACATTTGGGCTAAAACAAGGTCCAAGAGTCAAAGCATAGTGTAAATATCACATATTTAGCATTGGTGTGAGCAAAATCAGGCATAGAAGGCAAAAACATTGAAGTGACGCCTAAGTGAGTATGAAAATTGTATGAGGATACAATTTATGATACTATAAGTAGTAGCCAAGATCTAGTGGCCAACATTATGAAATCCCCTTGTTGATCCTACAATAATGTGTTTCCTTTATGGGGGCATATTGTTATTTTCTCGAAATCAGATTTTTTACATAACTTACTAGAATATAAAAAAGTTACTATTTTATGTACTCAATATGTATTATGCATAGTGGAGAGAAGGAAACCTTAGAGTACCAAAATTACTATAAAATACTTTACCATGATGCATTATCATTCGATTCAAGTGTTCATCCAAAATACTTGCAAAAAGAGATCTTGGAACCAAAATATGACCTTTTTGCGTAGTAGAAGATAAAAAGGGCAACAATAAAAATAAAAAAAGTTCCAAAAATACTATAATTGATGGAAATATTGAAATTAATAAGAGAGAGATAGAGAGATGCCCTCATGTAGTTATATCTCCATGAGATAGAGAGATACCCTCATGCAGTTATATCTCCATGAGATAGAGATAGAGAGATACCCTCATGCAATTTTATCTCCAAAAGGTCTTATTAGCTTTAAGGACAAGAAAATGGTTATAACTTCTTGATAGATTGTTGAGAATGATCAAGCCTCTATTTTAACATTTTCATTTTCATGGGAAATGGAGATAAAGATATAGAGAAATGAGTGTGCATTCTTATCCTACATGCATCTAAGACTAAAAACATGATATAAAAAATAAATCTTTAAGCATAAACTTCCTAGTCTATGGAGAGGTACATGCTAGTGTATGTATTTGATAAATAGGAAATGAAAATAGCAAATAGAATAGAAAAAATGATAAAGGAAGTTGTAACACTATGAAAAGAAATAAAAAATGTTTATCAATATTGTAAGCCATGAAAATGAGAAAAATCTGAGAGCATTGGAGCAATCTTCCCAAAATGCAACAACATAAAGATTCAACAATGAAGTCCTTTTGAAAAAATTTTGTAGCCAAGAATGGAAAGATAAAGAAGATGAAATCCACTAGGTTGACGAGGATTATTTTACTCTTGAAGCATTGTTGGGAAAATGTGTTATTTGGGTGGGATTGACTAGCATTAAATTTTAAATTTTCATGGATGCCAATGCATTATATAGATGTGCATGCATCACACTAGATTCTTAGAGAAATTGCCTAAAAAGTTGCTCATGGTCCTAGGTCAATAAGAAGAATTAGTCTATGATATAAGAAATTAGCAATTTTGGTGTAGGAAAGGTCAAAGACATAACTTAGTCAGCCCTAAACATACTGAGAGAGAAAATGCCAAAGGAAGTGCAAAATAAAGTATGAAAATTATGAGGTGTGCAATTTCTTCCCTTACACATTGATATTCTTGCTTAAATGGATTTACATGCACACTAAAGTGGGGGTAAAATGTACAAGTGAAAAATGTATACAAAAACACTTTTTCCTTGTGTTTTAGACCATTTCAGATACATATTTTATGATCTTAAGGAGGTTTTATGATTATATAATTGGCCACATGTTTATGTTTTTAATGTTAAAATAAATAAAAATCTTATTTATAACTATTTTTAGGGAGGATTTTAAAATATAGAAAAATCTTTTTTTTTTATCTGTTAGTTGAAATTGTTTCTCGAAGATTATTTGTTTTTAGTTTTTCCCTTGGTTGGAAAAGTTTCCATATTTTTCCATTGGTGTCTATTTGTTGTGATTCTTCATTGTGTATATATCTCTTATTTTTGCCAATAAATTTATGAAAGAAGTTTGTTGCATTCTCAGTGAAAATACAACAGTTTATATTCTCTACCTCTATGGTGTATTGGAGTTTTATTTTTTATTGCTATATTTTCTGATTAATTCATGTGTGTACTAGTATTTGTTTTTTTTCAAACATATGGTATCAGAGTAGGTTCAAAATATTGACAAATGCTAGCCATACGCAGCTGCAAATTCCCAAGTTTAATGGGAAAAACTATGACTTTTGGAGTTTTCAAATGAAGATTTTGTTTAGGTCATAAGATCTATGGGATCTTGTACATAATGGGTACTCGGAACTGGTAGATGCAACATCATTAGCAACACTCGCACAAAATGAAAGGGATTTACTGCGGGATAATTGGAAAAAGGATCAAAAAGCATTATTGTTCATAGTGCAAGGTCTTGATGAAAATCTCCTTCCAAGAGTTACAACCACTTCAAAGGCCAAAGAAGCACAGGATCTCCTTGCACAATCATTTCAAGGTATAAAAAGAGTAAGAATAGTTCATCTACAAATGCTTAGAAAAGATTTTGAACTTTTGCAAATGTGAGATTCAGAAATTTAAGGATATTTCTTTACTCATACAACGGGAATAATTAATCAGATGAAATCAAATGGTGAAGTTATGACTGACCAAAAAATTGTTGAAAATATTTTAAGAATTTTGCCTACAAAATATTATCCTACAATTATAGCTATTGAAGAATCAAAAGATCTAACATCTTTGTCTATTGATGAGCTTATGGGTTCATTGTACACACATGAGCATAGAATAAATAAATCAACAAAGGAGCCACTTGAGAAATCTTTAAAGAGAAAGGTATCCTTGAAAGAAAAACAAGTAGCACCAAAATCTGCTTCTGCATAAAGAGGAAGAGGGGGACATTTTTTACAAAGAGGCAAAGGTCAAAGAAGCAATAGAAGTGATGAAGAAAATTGTAGTTACACTCAAGAAAGAGGTAGAGGCAGAGAAAATTTTCAGCAAACAGGTAGAGGTTTTCAGAGGTATGATAAATCATCTATTCAATGTTATTACTATCAAAAGTATGGTCATTTTGCTTCTGAATGTAGAAATAAGATTGCAGATAAAAGTAAATAGGAAGCCCAATATGTAAATGAAGATGAAGGGAAGGAAGAATATGACTTGCTCACATGCAACACAAAGGAGGAAGTAAATGATGGAAAATGGTATATTGATAGTGGGGACAGTAATCATATCATAGGATGCAAAGAGATATTTCAGAATTTGGATGTCTATCAAATCTGAAGTCGGGATGGGAAACGATACAATTGCCCCAGTCATGGGGAAAGGGAGGATATTAATCACAACAAAACAAGGTGAGAGAAAATATATTGGTGATGCATTTTATGTCCCAGGCCTCAAGCATAACTTGTTAAGTGTGGGTCAACTTGTGCAAAAAGGCCACACTGCCAAATTTGAAAATGGTACATGCATTATTATCGATGGTAAAAACAAGCAAATAACTAAAATACCCATGACTGCTAATAAGATATTTTCTCTTTATATTAGAAACAATATGCTTTTAAGTTTCAGTGCTCTTGTAAATGACACATAGTGGTTATGACATCTTAGATTTGGTCATTTGAATTCGGGTGGACTAAATATTTTGCATAAAAAGAACATGGTAATGAGTTTACCATTTATCCAAAGAACGAATGAAGAATGTGAAGGATGTATTATTGGAAAACACCATAGAGAACCCTTTGTAGTAAGGGATTCTTGGAGAGCTTCAAAACCATTGGAGCTAGTACACTCAGATTTATGTGGACCAATTGAGGTTGCTTCATTATCTGGTATGAGATATTTTTTTACATTTATTGATAACTACAGTAGGAAACTCTGGGTGTATCCTTTGAAAAATAAATCAGACTTTCATGAAATTCAAAAAGTTTAAAGAATTAGTTGAAAAGTAAAGTGGCTATTTCCTCAGAATTTTAAGGACTGATAAAGGTGGAGAGTATATTTCACATGATTTTCATAATTTTTGTATTGAAAATGGCATTAAAAGGCAGCTAACAACTAGGTATACACCTCAGCAAAATGGTGTAGCTAAGAGGAAAAATGGTAAGGAGTATGCTTAATGTTTAGAATTTACCCAAAGTTTTCTGGGCAGAAGTAGTTTGTTGTGTAGGTTATATTTTGAATAGATTTCCTACAAAGTCAGTTTGGGTCATGACACCGAAAGAAGCATGGAGATGATACAAACCCCATGTAGATCATCTAAGAATTTTTTGTTGTATTTCTTATTCTCATGTTCCAGATGCACTCACAAAGAAATTGGATGATAAGGCATAAAAATGTATCTTTGTTGGATACAGTGAAGAATCCAGGGCATATAGGTTGTACAATCCAGAGAAAAAGAAGTTAGTGATAAGTAGAGATGCAAAGTTTCTTGAAGATTAGGAGTGGTTTTGGAAACTAAAAGAGAAATATCAACAAGTTACCATTGAAAATGAAGTTGCAAATCAACAATCAAAATTAGTTGTTAACACATGAACCAGTAGTAGTGGCACTCAACAATCCTCACTAAGAAGAATCTCTTCTTCATCAGAAGGTAGCCTTTCTCCACCAAGTGGTAGACATAGCATTTCTTCATCATCCACCTTTGAATCTCCAAAAAGGTGGTAGAAAACAAGGAGCTTGTCTAAAAAATATCAAAGAACAACAGAGGTAAATGAAGATATTTGTTAGTTTCCTTTTTTTGCTGATTGTGATCCTATTACATTTGAAGAAGCAATAAAAGATGATAAATGGGTTAAAAATATGAATGAATAAATTGCAACCATAGAAAAGAATCAAACTTGGGAATTTTCAGATCTCCCTAAGCATAGGAAGCCAATTGGAGTAAAGTGGGTGTATAGAACAAAGTACAATGAGCAAGGTAAAGTAAATAGACACAAGGCCAGATTGGTAGTGAAGGGCTACAAACCAAAAATAGGTATTGATTCTAACGAAGTTTTTGCACTTGTTACTAGAATGGATATTATTCGCATGATTTTATCTCTTTCAGCCCAAAAGGGTTGGAAACTCTTTCATATGGATGTCAAATCAGCCTTTTTGAATGGCGTATTGGAGGAAGAAATCTATATTGAACAACCACCTGAATTTGAAATTAAAGGTCATAAAGGTAAGGTGCTCAAACTAAAGAATTCTTTGTATGGTTTAAAACAAGCACCTAGAGTTTGCTATGAAAGGATTGAATCATATTTTATTTAAAATGGTTTCCAAAAAATGTCCTTATGAGCCCACCTTATTCATAAAACAACAACATAGAGATGTTATGATAGTATGCATTTATGTTGATGATTTTCTTTATACTGGGAATAATGAAGACATGCTTAGAGATTTTTTTGTGGCAATGAAGAGTGAATTTGAGATGACTGATTTTGGTTTGTTGCACTATTATCTTGGTCTTGAAGTAACTCAAAATAGTGATGGGATTTTCATTTCACAAGAAAAGTATGCAAATGATATTTTGAAAAGGTTCAAGATGGAAAATAGAAAACCATCAATTATGCCTATTGCTATGGGTGTGAAGTTGAGCAAAAAAGATGAAAGCAATAAGGTAGATTCTACTATGAATAAAAGTTTGGTTGGAAGCTTAATGTACTTAACAACAACAAGACCAGATATTATGTATGCAGTCAGCTTGATAAGTAGGTTCATAGAGGATCCACATGATACGCGTCTACAAGCAGGCAAAAGAATACTTAGGTATGTGAAGGGGACTACAAATCATGGATTTTTTTTATGAAAAGAGTGGTGTTTTGAAGTTAACTGGTTATACAGATAGTGATTGGGCTGGAAACCAAGATGATATGAAAAGTACTTCAGGATATTATTTTAGTCTTGGTTCAAGTGTAATTTCATTGTCTTCAAAGAAACAACCCATTGTTGCATTGTCATCAGCAGAAACAAAATATGTGGCAGCTACTTCAACAAGTTGTCAAGTAGTTTGGTTATGAAGAATGCTTGAAGCATTTATGCAGCCTCAAATGGAGGAAAAAATTATATTTTGTGATAATCAATCAGCCATTGTGCTTTCTCAAAATCCAGTCTTTCATGGAAGAAGAAAACACATTGATATCAAATTTCACTTTATCAAAGAACTAGTTAAAAATAAAGAGATCAAACTTTCTTTTTGCAAGTCCAAAGATCAAGTTGCTGACATTTTGACAAAGCCTCTGAAGGAAGAAGTTTTCAATGGATTGAAAAATCTATTAGGGATGAGAAGTTGTCCCACAAATCAGATTTTAGGGAGGACGTTAAAATAAATAAAAATCTGATTTATAACTATTTTTAGGGAGGATTTTAAAATATAGAAAAATCTTGTCTTTTTATCTGTTAGCTAGGATTGTTCCCAAAGTTTATCTATTTTTAGTTTTTTCATTAGTTGAAAAAGTTTCTAGATTTTTCCATTGGTGTCTATCCGTTGTAATTCGTCATTGTGTATATATCTCTTATTTCCACCAATAAATGTATGAAAGAAGTTTGTTGCACATTCTCAAAACAAATACAAAAGTTTATATTCTCTGCCTCTATGGTGTATCAAATTTTTATTTTTGATTGTTATATTTTCTGATTAATTCATCTGTGTACTAGCATTTGTTTTTAGATTTGTGTTTTTTCTAACATTTAAGAGGATCTGAATTGAATAATGTGCACACATGTTTATATGTTGGTCATTTGGAGGAATTGATTATATGTTGCATTGATGTTTTGTCATTGATGTCAACACTAGTTGTTTTGGTTGCTTTACCGGTATCCTTCTGGTCTCAGTAAGTTGCTTGGTTTCTGGTTGGATTAGATTGTGATGATCCGGTATGCTCCGGTATGTTCTAGCTTATGGAGTTGGTTTAGATCTTCTATTCATGCTACTCAGATTCATGTTCAGTCAGTTGGTTTTGATTTGGTGATCGGATGCTATTTTATATGTTGGTAAGCTTGGTTTGTTGTTCCAGTGAGGGTTTCACCGACAGAGCTTTGTTGAATATTTTTTATTGTTGTTCTGGTGAGGGGTTCACCAACACCACTTATGTTATGCATATGTGGTGTTGGTGCGGCTTCTAGTAGAGATTTGGGATGCTGATGGTGATTGTGTTCAAGACTTGGCTGATTGGGATCATTGCTTTAGCGTGTGTGGACCTGAATTGGGTCTTGGTTTATCTAGGTTATGGATCGGCTTAATGTATCGTGTGGATTGGACTTCTCAATGTGTTTCCGAGATGTCTTATGGGTTGGATATTATTTGTTTGGTCTCGGGACAACATGTTTTGTAATTATGTAATTGTTTTACTGTCTGGTGGTCGAACTTATTGTTTTTTGGTTGAGGGTTTGTATATATATGATGTAAGATCTCATTGTAGATCATATGTGTAAGGGATATGGATATGTAAGGAGAGAATAATGTAAGACTCATTCATGCAGAGGATTTAGTCGATCATTGGTGATCAAGTTGGGATTATGTAAGAGGATTTAGTCCTCTGGTATTGAGCTTAACCGAAACTGTACTCAGGCATAGGAGATGCTATCATTGTAGTTCATTCTTCCTTCCGGATTGTAGTCTAGATTTTTATGTAGTTAGTGAGACTCCTTTTGTGATGAGCAGTGTGCTCTAGGCTATTGACCTTCTTGCAAGTGTAGGCCCCTCTATTTGTAATCACATACTTACTGCAGAAGTATTATTTGACTATGGGTAGGCTTCCCACTGTGGTTTTTCCCTTTACCGGGTTTTCCACGTACAAGTCTTGGTGTCATGTGGATGGTATTTATTCTCTAATTGTTGCTTGTGCTTAATTGGTATATCTGCTATCTTGGTAATTGGTTTATGCATTCCGGTATTGATCTTTTGGGTTCCGGTATTAAAGTTTTAATTGCTTAAGGTTCCTATAATCCGAGACAACTAATTCACCCTCCCTCTCAATTGTCTTCCAGTTATTTGAACTGTCTATCAATTGGTATCAGATCTCTAGTCCTCTCTGCAAAATCTTAACCGCTTGAGGAAGATCCTATGGCGACTAACAGTTCAAGTTCATCTAGTTCATCTGTTGCTATCTTTTAGAGAGATATTCCTAGGCTTGATGGAACAAATTATAGAGTATGGAAGATTCGAATGGAGACTCATCTGAGATGTCTTGGTAAGGAAATTTGGGAAATCACAGAGAATGGTGTAACATCTTTCAATCTGACATCTAGAAATCCTCCTTTAGAAAACTTGGATAAGGAGCTTGAGAATGATTGTAGAGCAAGAGAAGCCCTCTTGTGTGCACTTTCTAATCAGAAAATAATGGGATTAACTGACAAATCAACAATAAAGGCTATATGGGACAAGTTGGAGACTCTAAATGAAGGTGACCCTATCGTTAAGATTATTAAACTTGATGGTTATCGGGTGAGATATAAAAACCCGAAGATGAAATAAAATGAAAGGATTACTGCATTCATGGAAAGGGTAAATGAAATTGTTATGGGAATTCAATGTTGTGGTGGAACTCTAAGTGAAGATGAAATAGTTTCTAAAGTTCTGAGAGCTTTACCATTGGCTTATAAGATGAAGGCTATTGCAATTAATGAATTTATAACAATGGCTAATACTTCTGTCAATAGAGATACCTTCATTGGGAAATTATCTTCTTTTGAGCTTGAAGAGTTTGGACCTTCTGGAGCTATGAAGTCTGAACCTTCTTTTCATGCATCTACATCATCAGTCAGCAAGCAAGATTGAAAAGCTTTGTATGCAAAGGAATTGGATGATATGAAGAGAGAAGATGAATAATTTGAGCAACTTGAGGCCCTATTTTCTAGAAGAGTACATAACGGATTAGTAGGAAGTAAGTATGAAAGAAAAGCACCTTTTAAATGTTTTGCATGCAATAAGATAGGTCATTTTGCATCTAGATGTCTTGAAAGGAATTCAAGATTTGAAGAAAGAGATAGAAGATCTTTTAAGCCTAACCCTGGTTATCAGAACAAGTATAAGTACAGGAAAACCATAGATAAATCATGCTACATTGTGGATGAGGAAGGTGTGACTGATTCTGATGATGAACTAGTACAAGAGTCTGCTAGTGGTTTCGGCAATGGAAAGGAATGGGTATTCTTGGCTATCAAAGAAGATGTTTCGGCACTGGAATAGAATGTACTTGAAGAGAAGGCCCTTGTTGCTAAAATTGAAGATAAGGATGAATGGGTAATTGACATTGGATGTTCACATCATATGACTGGAGATAAAAGAAAGTTTCTATCTTTACAAGAATTTGATGGCGGCCTGGTTAGATTTGGAGATGAAAAAGCATGTATGATCAAAGGAAAAGGAACTATATCATTAGATGGTAAGCACGATATTGATAATATTTATTATGTTGAAGGTATGAGGCATAATATTTTGAGTGTAGGACAATTGGTGGATAAGAGATTTCAATTACAATTTGAGGATGAAAAATGCAAAATCATTAATAGATCTGGATTGGAGATTGCAACCAGTACTCAGACAAAAGGTAATATATTTCATTTGAATTTCGGTGAGAAGACATGTTTGATTGCACAAATTGATGAGAGTTGGCTATTGCATAAAAGGCTATGCCATGTGAATTTTGATTGCATGGTAAATATTAGTTCAACTAAGGCAGTTACAAATATACCTAAGATTGTGAAGCCCTATAATCCGGTATGTAAGGAATGTCTAATGGGAAAACAGGTAAGAACCTCTTTTAAGAGTATACAAGACAAATCTAATGATGTTCTTGATCTTATTCATACTGATTTATGTGGCCCTGCTAAAGTTAAAAGTTTTCAAGGTGATAGATATTTTATGCTAATCATTGATGATTATTCTAGAATGATGTCGGTTACTTTTCTGAGGGAGAAATTTGAGGCTTTTGAAAAGTTTAAAATCTTTAAAGCTAAAGTTCAAACTGAGACGAGATTGAAGATTAAGTGTTTTAAGGTTAGATCATGGTGGAGAATTCACATCCAGTGAGTTTAATAATCTTTTGTGAGAAGCATGGCATAAGGAGACAATTTTCTGCTCCCCGGACACCTCAACATAATGGAGTTGTGGAAAGGAAGAACAAAACTATCTTGGATATTGCTAGAACAATGATGATGGAAGTTGATCTACCTCATATCTACTAGAGAGAATCAGTGAGAACAATAGTTTATACATTCAACAGAGTACATATGAAAGGAGAAACCGGTAAGACACCTTATGAATTATGGTTTGGCAATACACCTACAGTTAAGTATTTCAAAATCTTTGGTAGTAAATGTTATATCAGGAGAGATGATATCATTGGAAAATTTGATCCTAGATATGATGAAGGAATATTTCCTGGTTACTCTAATGAAAGCAAAACATATAAATGTTATAACAAGAGATTGCAGAGAATTATGGAGAGTGTTAATGTCAAGGTGGATGAGATGAATAAAAGTCAATTCAGAGTTTATTAGCAAGAACCGGCAGTTGAAATGATCATAACTGAATTGGAAACACCTTTACCAGAATAGAATGTTGAACCAGTTACTCCGGCAATATCAGAAAATTCAACGGTAACTGAACAATTGGGAAGAGGTACAGAGAGTCAGAAGACTCATAGGTATGTAAGGTTGAATCATTCAGAAGATCATATCATTAGGGATAAGAACAATGGAGTGATGACAAGAAGGAGATTGCCAGCTAATGAGATATGTTTAATTTCTCAAGTTGAATCGGTATTAGTAATTAAAGAATGTAAAGATGAATTTTATTTGAAAGGTATGGAAGAAGAATTAGATGAGATAGAAAAGAATAACACATGGACTTATAGCTCCCCGACCTAAAAATAAGAATCTTATTGGAACTAAATGGGTTTTTCAGGAATAAATTAAATGAAGATGGACAAGTTGTAAGGAATAAAGATAGATTGGTTTGTAAAGGATATTCTTAGAAGGAAGGAATTGATTATGGTGAAACTTTTGCACCTATAGCTAGGATTGAAGCTGTAAGATTATTTATTGCCTATGTTGCACATAAAAACTACAAGGTTTATCAGATGGATGTTAAGTGTGCCTTTCTGAATGGGGATCTTGATGAGGAAGTTTATATTGAGAAACCTGATGGGTTTTCACTTTCAGATGGTAAAAACATGGTTTGGAGGTTAAATAAAGCCTTATGTGGATTGAAACAGGCACCTAGAGCTTGGTATGCAAGGTTAGAAAACTATCTTTTGAAGCTTGGTTTCACTAAAGGTATTGCTAACAGTAATCTATATTATAAAGTCACTGATGATGATATACTAATTATTAAGGTCTTTGTTGATGACATTATTTTTGGAGGTGAAGATAAGTTGTGCATGGAATTTTCTAACAATATGGAGAAAGAATTTGAGATGTCTATGATTCGGGAAATTAAATTTTTCTTAGGTTTGCAGATTACTCAGACTAATAAAGGTATTTTCTCTGTCAAACTAAGTATGATAGGGAATTATTGAAGAAATTTGGTATGGAAGACTCTAAACCGGTAAGTACTCCTATGGTTACAACTAAGAAATTGACAAGGAAAGATGAATCTGCATCAATAAATCCTACAAGATACAAGTCTATGATTAGAGGTCTACTATATTTGACTCAGACTAGGCCTGATATAATGAATGTTGTTTGCATTGCATCAAGATATCAGAGTGATCCTAGAGAAAATCATTAGTGCGGTGAAAAGAAATTTTAGATACTTGCAAGGTACATCTAAATATGATTTGTGGTACCCTAAGGATGATGACTTTACTTTATATGCATATACAGATGTAGATTGGGCAAGTGATATTGATGACCGGAAAATTACTTCCGATGGAGCTTTCTTTCTTGGGAAGAAGTTGGTTTCATGGATCAACAAGAAACAATCATGTACTTCTTTATCTACTATTGAAGCTGAGTATGTTGTTGTTGCTACTAACTGTACACAGGTTTTATGGATGAAGCAAATGTTCAAAGATATAAAAGTGCATTTTATTGGACCGATAGTTATTCATTGTGATAACTCTGTTGCTATAGAAATATCAAAGAATCTGGTATTTCACTCTAAGACAAAGCACATATCTATCAAGTATAACTTTTTGAAGGAGAAGGTTGAAGAAAATGAGGTTAGACTAGTTTATGTGAACACTAAAGAGCAGATTGCAGACATTTTCACTAAACCTTTTCCTAAAGAATCATTTGAGTACCTCAGAGACAGATTAGGGGTTTCTGCCCCTCCAGCAGAAAACTGATTGATGCTATTTGGCATCAGTCTGGTATTATCAAATATATTGTTCATTCTGGATTGATGTGGGGATGCTACTACTCAGGGGGAGTAGTTAGCCTTGTGATTCAATGGTTTATGCTTTTGCTTTGATATTTTTATCAGATTTTTGGCATTGATGTCAAAGGGGGAGAGATATTCATGTGAAAAACTTAAGGGATACATACATTAGGGGGAGAAATTTCAGAACTTCATTGCTATATTCTTTTGTGGGAAATTTGTTTGGCATTTCTTGGCACTTGGATGTTTTTCACATCTAGTGTTGCCATCAATGCCAAAGGGGGAGATTGTTGGCCATTTAGAGGAATTAATTATGTGTTGCATTGATGTTTTGTCATTGATGTCAACACTAGTTGTTTTGGTTGCTTTACCGGTATCCTTCTAGTCCCGATAAGTTGCTTGGTTTCTAGTTGGATTAGATCATGATGATCTTGTATGCTCTGGTATGTTCTGACTTATGGAGTTGACTTAGATCTTCTATTCATGCTACTCAGATTCATGTTCAATCAGTTGGTTTTGATCTAGTGAACGGATGCTATCTTGTATGCTAGTAAGCTTGGTTTGTTGTTTTGGTGAGGGTTTCACCGATAGAGCTTTGTTGAAGATTTCTGATGTTATGCATAAGTGGTGTTGGTGTGGCTTCTAGTAGAGATTCATGATGCTAATGGTGATCGTGTTTGAGACTTGGCTGATTGGGATCATTGCTTTAGCATGTGTAAACCTAAATTGGGTCCCGGTTTATCTAGATTATGGACCGACTTAATGTAGCGTGTGGATTGGACTTCTCGATGTGTTTCCATGATGACTTATGGGTTGGATAATATTTGTTTGGTCTCAGGCCGACATGTTATGTAATTATGTAATTATTTATTGTCTGTTGGTCGACCTTATTGTTTGTGGTCGAGGGTTTGTATATATGATGTAAGATATCATTGTAGATCATATGATTAGGGGATATGGATATTTAAGAAGCGAATAATGTAATAATCATTCAAGCAAAAGATTTGGTCGATCATTGGTGATCGAGTTGGGATTATGTAAGATGATTTAGTCCTCTGGTATTGAGCTTAACTGGAACTGTACTCACGCATAGGACATGCTATCATTGTAGTTCATTCTTTCTTCCAGATTGTAGTCTGGATTTTTATGTAGTTAGTGAGACTCCTTTTGTGATGAGCAATGTGTTCTAGGTTGTTGGTCTTCCTGCAAGTGCAAGGCCCTCTATTTGTAATCACATACTTACTGTAAAAGTATTATCTGACTGTGGGTAGGCTTCCCACCATGGTTTTTCCCTTTACCGGGTTTTCCACATACAAATCTTGGTGTCATGTAGATGGCATTTATTCTCTAATTGTTGATTGTGCTTAATTGGTATATCTGCTATCTTGGTAATTGGTTTATGCATTCGGGTATTGATCTTTTGGGTTTTGGTATTAAATTTTTAATTGCTTAAGGTTTCGGTAATATGAGACAACTGATTCAGCCCCCCCCCTTTCTCAGTTGTCTTCCGATTATTTGAATTGTCTAACATTATATTCTTAGAGGGATCTTGAAAAACCTTAAGTTACATGTCTAGTGTGTGTATGTAAATAAGTTGCCCATAGGTTATTTAAATCAATCACTTATCATCCAATATCTCCTTATCATCTAGAAACTTTCACTTCTAACCTTATGCCACTCTAAATCACTCTCACCTCTATCATAACACCAATTTGCATAATCCCCTTGTCACCAAACTTTAAAACCTTAATTCTTGAATGTTCTTTTTCATAGTTTAACCAAGTTTTAATTTATCATCATCCCAATGTTAGTGTTTGTGTTGTTGCTTTTTGTATTCAAATATTTGTCAAAACATTGAATCACTTAATGTGGTTTATCTAAGGAAAATATCCCTATATTATAAAATCCCCAATTTTCACAATACCTCAAAGGTTTTAACTTGAAAATAGAACTAAAACCAAATGTTATCCCATATTATAAACATTATGTGGAACTTATTACAAATATAGTTGATTTGAAGATATTATAGTCAGGCCTATAATCACATCTAAGAATAAGTGAGCAACTTAGTTCATGTTTTATTATTCTAATTTAAAATTATCCAAGTATATCCAATTAGTCACATCCAAGAATAAGTGAGCAACTTAGTTCATATTTTATTGTTTTACTTCTAAAGCATCCAATCATAAGCAATTTTAAGCTATAATTTGAAAGTGGTGATCAAACTAACAGATGACTATTTATTTATTGTAAAACTTATTTGTTTTTTACTCCTCTCAATTTTCAAGTTTCTAAATTCTACTTCAGAATATGTCACAAACTTAAATTAAGGTAGTCCGATTGCACTAATTGTTGGATATTCATTTTAAGGATAACTTTGTAGAATAAATTTATTTTTTCTTTCTCGCATTTAAATGTCTCATGACATTTATTTTGACAAAATTTGGTATATTATTATCCCAATCTTTAAACTTAATCTAGCTATTATTAGTTACAAAGTGGTGTAGGAGCACCTAGTTGAGTTCATGCCTCCATGAGGCCATTTTGTCAAATTTGCTATGCCATTATGTTTTGGTCATGTAATAAGGTCTTTTAGACCATTTTGAACTTGGTTGTATCCAATTTGGGTCTTAGGAATTCATGTTTGGATCATATGTCAAAAATGGTAAAAGTTGTCAAGGCAACTTTTCTTGTCAATGTTGTCATTTAAGCACAAAAGGGCGATTTTGTTAGTTGTAATTTAAAATCTGGTTACCAATTATTTGGGAAGGTTGGAGCACCTATAAAAACCTTGTATCAACGACCAAGGGGGTTGGTTGAATCTTATTTGGAAGAAAAACAATAAAAATATCTTTGTTTTCTGCATTTTTAAGCATTTTGTTGTTGTTGCAGTGATTTGTATGGAGGATCCATGATATGAAACTAGATGGATTTTATAGAGGATTGAATCCCTTTTCTTTTGGTTCTGGTCTCATTGAATTTCATCAAGAATTAAGCAAGTTATCACCATTTTTTCTGGAAGAAGGTATAAAACCCTAGCTTTAAGGGTTTGAGTACAAAAAATAATGATTTGAAGTCCATTCTACTGGTGGAAAATCCTCAAACTTGGTGGAATGGAGGTCTTTGGAGTGCTTTTCATTTTTTTTGAAGTTTGTAGGAGAAGGGGATGGTGTTGAGACCAAGTTTGTTGATGCCTTAGCCTAATATCCTCATGTATTAGGCTTAGATTGACTAGGTAGGAGGAGGATTTTGTAAAAGGATGATAAAATGATTGTTATATTGGTGTAACTTATTTTTTCAAACCCCATATGACGTGTCTATGACTCATCACTAAGGATTAGTGATTTTGGAAAAATATTTCTTGGTGTTGCTTTGTAAAAATAGCTCAATTAAGCCTATTATCCAGCATAGCAATCAAAATTTGAGGCTTTTGTTCCAAAGTAATCCCATCTGCAAATTAAATATGTTGTCAAAGGGTGAAAAGAATATTCCAAACTGACCTTACATTTTGTATATTAGTTTTGCATAAAAAGTTATGACCAAAAAGGTTGATTTGCTAATCTTTTAGGCCTAATTAGCAGATAAACAATCAATTTTTGGAGTGTTTTGTACAAAACAACATACCTTCCTTTTGAGATATGTCAAACAAAACCCAAATGGGTATCTGGAACTTCTTTTACACTTTTTATGTCATACCTATACTAAAAGTTATGAGGGAAAAACACTGTTCGAAGGGCTATTAGAAGATTTGAAGGATTGTGAGAGAAAACCACCTTTGGGTGTTTTGGGTATTGAGGAATTGGTGTTTTGTGAGTGTTTTGATATTGTCTACCCCTTCTCTACATCACAAAGTAAGCACTCTTTTATTGGACAACTAAAATATAGATAAAAGGTATCATAGTGTAAAGTTACCACTTTTCACTTATGTTTAGTATCTACACCTAGCCTTTTTGCTTTAAAAATTGTTTGGCACTTAAACTATTCTTATTTTTGTAACCTACTTGGCATTTGACCCTTTTCAGACCTAACTAGCCTAGTTTCACTTTAGTCTCTATCTCTAGCCATCTCGGATGCCATTGTATCCATTTTTTTTTCCTTGGATTGTGAGACTTCATGCAATAGGATCCCAAATATTCAAGACCTATTTCTTTTTCCAAATTTGACACTAAATTTTCACTCTAGTTCACACCCTATTCCTTTTTACACTCAAATGATCATATATAATTGTGAAATTTTTTATTAAGTATAGGAAAATTGCATCAACATAATAAATGAAAATACCATATAGAATTAAGAAAAAAACACAAAATATAACAATTGGCACAACATAATCAAAGTCATTATTACATAACTCTAGATTTACAAAACACATACCCACATCAAACATTGAATATTTCCAAAGGCAATCTAGTATAAAAATATTTTCAATTTAGTAGGTTTTGTTCATTATTGAAGAAATTTTGTTGTTCATCCACCTTAGGACTTGAGGAGTTGATTGGTGACTCCTCAACACCCTAGAATCTTCGTAAGGTCAAAAAAACTTCACAAGGATAGCTTGCATAAATGATTGAGTGAATATGAAACATATTATGGCATACCTTGCTTATAAAGGCAATTTGTGATGTAGTATGACCAACTAACATTCAATGCCTTGGATTCAACCATGAGGTCCCTAAAATCCCAATCTATGCCCAACGAATTATTCAAGCCCCAATGATGTCCCTCAAATTTGAGAAATAATCTACAACATTGGAGCTCTGATACCATGTAGGAGTTGATTGGTAACTCAACACACCCATAATCCCTACAAGACCAAAACAACTTCCGTAAGAGAGAATGACAATAATAGTTTGCATAATAAAGGTGTGAAAATGATTGATTGAACATGAAATATGCAGTTAGATGCCTTGCTTATAAAGGCGATGTGTGATGTATAATGACCAACTAACATGAGACAAATATTAAATGCCTAGGTAACTAACAGTAAATAAAGATCATAAAGATAAGATATAATGTGTCTTATCTAGACAACTAAGACTTATAGAATGACACCTAGGACCTAAGTAAAGTTTAGTCATGTGAATAAGTCTGCACTAGGAACTAGCTAAGTACAACATGTTATTAGATACAAAACCTTATTCATACCAACAAAGACAAGTCCCCTTAAGATACAAAACCTTATTCACACCAACAAGAACAAGTCCCCATAAGGGCCTATTATACAATTATTTCCTTGATCACAAGTTGTGGAGTTGTTGGGGAGATAATTGCAGCTATCCTTTACCATACAACACACTACCATAGTCATATGGACTTCACTATATTAAAAATAATAATATTGTGCACATAATCTGTTGGCATTTTTGATGATTATGTTGTGATTGTCATTGATGGACACACACTTGCTATGAGATCACTCTTTGTATGTATGAGTTATGTTCAACCGGTATTTGTTTCAAACCGGTATTATGTTATAGTCTTTAGACTATCGATGTCTTGCAGAAAGTGTTTACCGATCTCAAGCGGCATGAGGACCTCAAGCAGTTTGAAGATCTCAAGCGGAATGGAGCAAAGGAACTAGAAGCGGCAGTTATCATTTTCCCAGTCTTCATTTTTGTCAACCGGTAATCTGCTAATCCGGTATTTGTTTCAAACCAGTATTACTTTGAGTTACCAACCGATAATCTGTTTAATAGTCAAATTGGTATTACTCTGAGTTACCAATCGGTAATCAGTAAAGTTGTATAAACTCGTAATACTCTGTGATGAGTTACCAACCGGTATATCTTTGTGATGAGTTACCATCCACCGACACTTTGGTCGTGATTTTGTGTCATGTTACCAAATGTGTCTAGATACAATGAACCTAGGAACTTGCAATGTAATCCTGTTGGACCGACATAAAATCAGATTCTTTTTAAGGACATCATGTCTAGGGTTTTAATATGTGTGTAGTTGTTAGGGTTTGAAGTGGTTGATGAGTTCTTATATGTGTGATCTTAACAGAAAGGATCAAGTCTGTGTACTGTAACAAAGTGTGGATTTACTAAAGACTGAAGTAATGTTGAAATGCATTAGCAATAAGCTATCATGGATCTAACCAAGTAGATTGTGCTATTTGCTAGATCATTCACTTGTTGATTACTCACATCTTTGACAAGTTAGAAACCCTTAACCGGGTAGGCCCAGAAAAGCCTTTGTAAATCCTCTAACAAGATGATTCACATCTATGGATCTAAAATCCTCTCACAAGGTAGTCTTTAATCGGACTTATCTCCTAACAGAGATTGAGATTCCTAACAGGATCTGTTCTTGTAAAGAACATTGTATGACCTTAACCGGTCTGGTTACTATTCTGCAGATAGTTACTTGTGAGTTTCATCTCATCATGGTTTTTCCCATTTGGGTTTCCACATCAAAATCTCTTGTGTTATGGTGATTGTGCTTATGTGGGTGAATGTCTTACTTGCTGTTTGGTTTGCATTTGTGTTAACTGGTTTGTTAGTTAAATTGTTATACCGGTTTACCACTAGACTGATAAAGTGTTTGAGTACAGTAATTTTTGGTATACTAATTCACCCCCCCCCCCCTCTTAGTATTCATCAATTGGTATCAGAGCCAACCTTTCTATAAGTCTAACTACTTGGAAAGAGATATGGGGGAATACACTATGAGGAAACTTACTCATCGACTCACTCAGACTAAGCAAGCCTATGATGAACTTAAAGTCAAATATAAGGCCTCTTAGGCAAAAAGAAGAGAGCATGCTGAAAAACTGATGGAGCTAACTGAAAACAGTTCTTCTGATGAAGCGGACATGGAAGCCCTAGTTCAAGAAGTTGAAAAACTGAATGAGTCCAATGCCAACCTAAGAAGGGAACTTGAAGGACTAACTATCAGAATGTGTCAAGAACTTGAAAACCGGAGGAAAGCTGAAGATCTGGTAAAAGACAAAGATCATGAGATCTCCAAGCTGAAGCAAGAGATCAGTGCACTTACCGCTCATCTTCATGAAAATAAAATGGAAAAGGAAGAAATGCAAGGTGACCTACACATGGTTGTTTCTGAGAATGCAACCTTGAAGGAATCCAATGCTGCTATCACCAAAGAACTTACTGAGTCAAAGGAAATACTTGCCAAATTCAATAAGAGCACTGTCAAGCTAGAGAAAAAGCTTGAGTCAACTAAACCGGTAAAGAATACCAATGGACTTGGTTTCTCTGAATATGAGGAAGGTGAGACCTCTGGAACAAAAGATGGAGCATCAAAGAAACAACCAGCGGCAAAGGATAAAGGTAAGCAAAAGTTCAAACCTATTTGCTTTAATTGTCTCAAGGAAGGACACATTGCTAATGTATGTAGAAGTAAGGCTTACAATAACTTTCCTTATTTTCTAAACGATAAGCCTAGACCTAATAGATTCAATGGTAATAGTTATGCATGCAGCAAGTTTGGGCATAGAGCATTTGAATGCAAGTCTATCATGCACAACACCAAAAGGTATCCTCAAAGGAGTAAAGGAGCTTTTTTTTAACCCTCTGGGAACCGAAACCCAAACCGGTTTAATACCTATAATTATCAGTCAGGAAGCAATGCCTATCAAGCGGCAACTGGATGGAGAGCAACCTATTTGATCTGTCATGGTAATGGTCACACTGCTGCAACATGTAGAAGGAAGAATGAAAACATGAACAATGGACCTTGGAGAGCACATGGAATGATTTGCTATCATTGCAACAAATCGGGTCATACAGCAAGATTCTGCAGAACGAGAAATAATATATCAGATGATATATCGGTAACTCCGGAAGGAAAGATAGATGTTGAAACCATTCAAACAGATATGAAAAAAACCTGGAAGAAGAAGCTAGAAGAAGTGATTCAAGAAGAACCGGTTTCTGCACCTAGTGTGGAAGTCGTTGAACCGGCAAACTAAGCATCAGAAAAGCTTAGGGGGAGCAAACAGTGAAATATCTCGAGCCCCCAGTTTAAACCAGTAAAAGACCTTAGCCAGTAAGTGATACCTATCAATTGGCAGAAAACTGGAAACAGTAAAAGGCAAATTAGGGTTTATGCCCTAATAGTGGAGCATTTATTATGGTAGGTGGAGAACTTGTTTAAAAGGATTTTTCAAGTCATTTTTTCACTTATCAGTTCTCGAGCGAAGAAGTTTTTTTTAAGCACTGAGCGACGAAAAGCGATTTGGATTGCGATTCGAAGAATTCTCAAAATTTTGAAGAAGAAACAGAAGCGAAAATCAATCGATCAAGTGCAGAGCACAAAGCGGTATTTTAGCAACCAAAGGAGTGAGTGACGAAGTGTAATTTGCAAGCCCTAAATTTTGAATTACGAAGGTATTTCTCAAAATCTCTCTATTTATCATGGCTTCCACATCACACTCTAGCTCTACTGCACCCGTTGATTCAGTAGACTTCATTCAATGGAAGGGAAAAATATAATGCCCTATCTCAAATACTCGCTGGTGTCATAGTCAAAGAAGGCATTTCCAATTACATTGACTGTAAAATTGAAGACTTAGGATCTCTTGTAATCCATTCCTAGTTGAGTTTGTTCTGCGAGAAGGACAAGAAGATTAAACCAGAATTTAGCATCCTGGAAAAGAAGAAGCTTCACAATGCAGTCTATTTCCTTGAAGAGTTTTCAGATGATCACATCTGCATCATTTTGAGCAGAGTGCACGGTGATAAAATGTACTTAAAGCGGACACATGACATCACACCGAAAGAAATTCATGTTGTCACTGGTTTCTGTAACGTCGGTGAAGTACCAGCCCTAAGGAAGATCAGCAAGACAAAAATGACCAAGCTCACCGGTTTAGTGAGTGACTCACGGGAAATGACTGTCAATTCCATCAAGGACGATCTGGTCAAATATGCGTGTATGGTGATAGGATACCTGACGTTCCACTCCAGTAGAATCAACTCTGTCTCTACTGCAGTGGTAAATGTTGCTTACCGGATGATCATGGAAGATGCATCATTTGACTTATGCACCTATATGCAAAGGCAACTTCTGGTGAACCTAAAGTCGATTAAACAGAACAATGCCTTGAGATTTAAGTTTGGACAACTATTGGTTGGGTTGTTCTTCTACTTCCAAGGTTACTTCCCAGGAGTTGGAGATATTCAGTCGTCTACCGACCAACCGGTTACAAAGCAAATCAAGGAAAGCCTTCAAGCGGTTGGAACCGGTTATCTAGAAGTTCTGAACAAATACTTTGATGAGTTCAGACACAAAATGAGCCAAAGAGTGAGAATATCAGGTGATATTGTCAAGAAATATGAAGATGACATCTACTTCACCATCGGAGTTGATGAGTGCATAATGGAGGTGGTTAAGCCTAGACAGGAATAAGTGGAACCGATGGGATATGAGGTAATGTATGACATGCTAGATGGGTATGCCTCTACCCTACTCGCCTCGCCCCTTGATCCAAAGGCAAAGAGAACCGACACCTATTTGGAAAGGTTTACACTGGTTGAAGAACCGTCAGTAAAGAAGGGAAAGGCAGTGCCTTCAGTATCGACACCGGTTACCACAACAAGTCCCAAAGTGATCAAGCAGTCACCAGCAAAGAAGAAACTAGAAGCTGCACCTGTCAAAGTCTTTGAGAGAAATCGGAAGACAAAAGACACCACACCAGACTCAAAGGACACTGTGTCTAAAGAATAGCCTAAGAAGACTAGGCAAACGAGGAAAAAGACAAAGAATGAACTGGCAACATCTGCACCGGTAAATATTGATATTTCCTCCTACAAACCTTTGACACATTGTCAAATAACTATTAAGAATATTAGAAGAAAAGTACTTGGTGATTTGAAAGAGTGCTTTGATGATTTTAATGATGATGAAAAGAAGGAAATGGAACAGGAAGTCATCAATTATTTATGTATTAATGACCGGTGGCCATCATAAATTAAATCTAAGACACCTGATTCTTTGTATAATTATTTAGATAACAAGTGGTGCATTGCCATAGAGAAGGAACGGGAAATAAGAGAGGAAGTATTTGCACAATACTTTCCTAATGTGCCTAAAACTGAACTTTATGAAGTAATGGAAAGATATAAGGGCATCTTCTTCATGAGAAGAAGGAGACTCTTGTTGCTAGAAGGAAAAGTTCCTGAAGTGGTAAAAGATACCCACTCTCATGCCCAAGTCGCTTTAAGGTTGCATCAAGTGGCTGAAGCCAACAGGAAAGCTGAGCAAGAACCAACAACCAATAAACTGGATGAGGTATATGACAGTGAAGGAGAACAGGTCATTGATCAAATGAATCCTATTGATGTTGATGCCTTGAATGGTGAAAATGTCACTCCGGGTACACCATCAGAAGCAGCAGGATAGGAAAAACAGGACAAAGAAAAGGCTGCCAAGGAGCAAGCAGAAAAAGAGAAGCAATAGGAAGTTGAAAAGAAGAAACGGGCAGAAGAAGAGAAAAAGAGAAAAGAGGAAGAAAAGAAAAAAGAGGAGAAGAGGAAACTAGAAGATGAAAAGAAAAGAAAAGAAGAGAAGAAGAAGAAGAAACAAGAGGAAGAGAAGAAGAAGGAAGAAGAAAAGAAAGAAGAAGAGAAACGGTAGGAAGAAGAAAAGAGAAAGGAAGAGGAGAAGAGGAAGCAGGAAGAGGAGAAGAGAAAGGCAGAAGAGAAGAGGAAGCAAGAAGAGGAGAAGAAGAAGTAGGAAGAGGAGAAGAAGAAGAAGGACGAAGAAGAAAAGGAGCGGAAAGAAGAAGAGAAGAAGGAAGAAGAGAAAAGAAAGCAAGAAGCAGAGGAGCAAAAGAAGGCAGAAGAAGCTAAGTTAAAAGCCAAAGAGAAGGAGGAAGTGACACAAAGCACACAGGTGGAGACCCCAAAGGCAACCAGTAGTCAGGTCAAATCGGTTGAGTTTACTAGTCCCATTGACCTCCAATCTGCTAACGAATCGAAGCTGCTACAAAGCATTAAGCTTGCTTAAGAATGCCTAGAGGTGATAAGAAGGAAGAAGGAGCAAGATGTGATCCAAGCTGCAGTGGACACTCTTACCGGTTTGATACCCAGTACCAACCTCCCCAGTACCGATTCCTCTCTGGCCCAACTGAAACTCTTATGCACAGTTGTGGAGGACCAGGTACAAATCCTGGAAGAGGTTATCGAAGCGCATGCCAAGAAGGAGCATCAAAAGGCTTTGAACACTGCCTTGGTGAAAAAGTTACATGAGCGTCGGTCCAATCTGCAGAAGGCACAGAAGGACATCAAAGATGCAATGGATGAGGGGAAATTGCTGCTCAGTAAGATATGTCTACCCCATCTATTATGTGATGATGTGCTTGCCCAGAAAGACAAACTACAAACGGATTTGCAGACATTCATAAGCACCTTCAAGACCCCATATGACTCCTTTACCGCTTATGGGCAAACCATTCACCGGTTTCAACTTCAGGCCGCAAGAATTGATTTGGAGATCAGCAACCAGACCAAGGATTTGCAAGAACTACAACTGGTTCTACTACCAAGACTGCAAATACTTCAGAAGTGTTATCTCAATCTAGATGCCTTGACGGTTACTCAAGAGATGAGTACTTTGGATGCCATGGAGGAACAGGTATCCCAAATGCAAACGGAGAGTGAGGTTGCTACCTCATTACTTGAGTCATGGCCTTATCCATGAAGCAATTTATGCAGGACTTTAAATCCATTTTTGACAAGTTTCACTCTTTATTGTCATAAAACATTTATTCAGCTAATAGAAATAGGGGTTATTCAGCTGTATTTTGTCATTGTTGGCAAAGGGGGAGAAGTATTCTGGTATTTAAAATTTTGATGCATGCTATGTATACTCATGTTTATCTCTGTAAGGAAGTAGTATACATTTTATTTTCTGCAAAGGGATAGTGTATATGCTTAGGGGGAGTATTTTTTATTATGGCATATTTATTTTTGTAAAACACTTAGACGTCAAAATTTTTCCTAAGTGTTGCCATCAATGCCAAAGGAGGAGATTGTTGGTATTTTTGATGATTATGTTGTGATTGTCATTGATGGACACACACTTGCTATGAGATCACTTTTTGTATGTATGAGTTATGCTCAACCGGTATTTGTTTCAAACCGGTATTATGTTATAGTCTTTAGACTATCGGTGTCTTGCAGAAAGTGTTTACCGATCTCAAGTGGCATGAGGGCCTCAAGCGGTTTGAGGATCTCAAGCTGAACGGAGCAAAGGAACTAGAAGCGACAGTTATCATTTTCCCAGTCTTCATTTCTGTCAACCGGTAATCTGCTAAACCGGTATTTGTCTCAAATCGGTATTACTCTGAGTTACCAACCGGTAATCTGTTTAATAGTCAAATCGGTATTACTCTGAGTTACCAACTGGTAATCTGTTTAATAGTCAAATCGGTATTACTCTGAGTTACCAACCGGTAATCTATTTAATAGTCAAATCGGTATTACTCTGAGTTACCAACCGATAATCGGTAAAGTTGTATAAACTGGTAATACTCTGTGATGAGTTACCAACCGGTATATCTTTGTGATGAGTTACCATCCACCGACACTTTGACGGTGATTTTGTGTCGTGTTACCAAATGTGTCTAGATACAATGATCTTAGGAACTTGCAATGTAATCCTATTGAACCGACATGAAATCAGATTCCTTTTAAGGACATCATGTCTAGGGTTTTAATATGTGTGTAGTTGTTAGGGTTTGAAGTGGTTGATGAGTTCTTATATGTGCGATCTTAACAAAAAAGATCAAGTCTGTGTACTGTAACAGAGTGTGGATTTACTGAAGACTGAAGTAATGCTGAAATGCATTAGCAATAAGCTATCATGGATCCAACCAAGCAGACTGTGCTATTTGCTAGATCATTCACTTGTTGATTACTCACATCTTTGACAAGTTAGAAACCCTTAACCGGGTAGGTCCAGAAAAGCCTTTGTAAATCCTCTAACAAGGTGATTCACATATGTGGATCTAAAATCCTCTCACAAGGTAGTCTTTAATCGGACTTATCTCCTAACAGAGATTGAGATTCCTAACAGGATCTGTTCTCGTAAAGAACATTGTATGACCTTAACCGGTCTGGTTTCTATTATGTAAATAGTTAACTTGTGAGTTTCATCTCACCGTGGTTTTTCCTATTTGGGTTTCCACGTCAAAATCTCTTGTGTTATGGTGATTGTGCTTCTATGGGTGAATTTCTTACTTGTTGTTTGGTTTGCATTTGTGTTAACCGATTTGTTAGTTAAACTGTTATACCGGTTTACCACTAGACTGATAAAGTGTTTGAGTACAGTAATTTTTGGTATACTAATCCCGCCCCCCCCTTAGTATTCATCATAATCATCCTGATAACACACTACTAGTGAAATAAAACCCTCATGAAAGTTCCTAATACCGACTCATAATTTGATATAATTACGATATGGTAAAAGTTGATGCACTTAATTATGGTAATGTTTCAACTAAAGTGCATCTTACACTATAGAGTAATAATAATTTAGAAATTGCCATTGTTTGGGAGCTTGCCAATGTGGTCAAACCCCTAGTTTGGTCTTCAACCTTTACAAGCAATCAATGGAATGAGGAAAAATGATTTCATGTGTGTGCTCTTAGTCTTAATTGCATCTAGGATAAGAAAGACAAAAATAAGTAATCCAAAGGTGTTAAAATCTTAGGTTTACAAAGATTTAACACCCCAGTTTACATGGAGAGTAAATAAGAGATGAAATCACCAACAACTTCTTACCAATCACAAGAGGAATAACATTAAAGAGAGATGTCAAGTTGTTGTAAATAAATAGAAACAAATATTGCAACAAGAATAAATAAATATTATTGTTAAAGTACAAGGAAGATAGATTGATAAGACTACAATTGCACAAATTTGTAAGTAATGAAATAATAAGCCAACACGATTCATAAAGAGATTACACAAGTGTCAAGAGCATAAGATGTCAAAGGTCAAAGTCATCAACCAATATATCCAACAACATTCACCCACAAGAAGTCACTATCATGGAAGGTTAGCCAACAAGCAATAGATGAGACAAAAGAAAGTTGGATGACGGATTTTTTAAAAAATAAATTAAATAGGAATGCCAAAGGTTAGGGCAATTGAAAGAGGTCCAATTCATGCTTACAAATGCATTTAGCCTTCAGCAACCACCTAGACAAGCAACCAACATTTTAAACTTTTAAAATCTCACAAAGACATTAACATATCCACACTACGGTCCTAAAAAAATACTAAAAAAAAAGTCAAATAGCTTAGTGGCAACAAGACTCAAAAAAATATGATAAGAGTTTGACAAATTGATGGAGAGAGGCTAAGATGATAAGCTTAGTGTAAGTAAAATATGGAAAAGAGATGGACACCAAAACTAGTGAAAATCATTTTACACTAATCACAAGATTGCAATTTTCAACATTTCAATAATAAACATCTTCAATTTGTTAATCCTTCTCTCCAATGAACAACCTCTTCTCTTTCCTTAAATTAAAATATGAGAGTTTTTTATGATGATTTACATTCAAGTTAAATTCTAAACTAAGGATAATGATATAAAGAAAAAAGTTGTAATATTAAAATCCTATCTTTTCTCTTTACACATGTCAATCAATTTTAGCTATCATTTGAAAGTTTTGTTTATGTTAAGTCCAATGATTGTGGCACATGTTTAGGATTTAAATACTCAAAATTTTCATTACATCAATATTAAAATATAAATAGTATTTTTTGAGATGCAATAGCCAACAAGAGATAGATGAGAAAAAGAGAGTTGCATAGAGGTTTTTCTATTTTTAAAAAAATTGGAATGTTTAGAAAGATGCAAAGAGGTCCAATTCATGCACACAAAGACATTTACACTCTAGCAACCACCTAGACAACTAACATTTTAAACTTTTGAAACTCACAAGAAATTGGCATAACCACGCTATGATCCTAAAGAAAATGCTAAATAAATAGTTTGGTGATAACAAGACTTAACAAAATATGATAAGAGTTTAACAAATTGTTGAAAGAAAGAGGCTAAGCTCATGAGCTTGGCATACCTAAAACATGCTAAAGATATAGACATCAAAACAAATTAAAAACATAATACAATAATTATAAGATTACAATTTTTGATATTACAATAATTTGAAACAACACAACAATAAACATCCTCAATATGTTAACCCTTCTCTCGTGAACAACCTCTTCTCTTTCCTTATTCCAAACATGAAAGTGTTTTTAAACATTTTATCATTCAAATTAAATTCTAAACTAAGAATAATGATATACAGAGAAAAGTCTTTATTAATTTTAACCATCATTTTGAAAGATTTTTTAACGTAAAGTCCCAATGATTGTGGCACATGTTCAGAATTTAAATATTCAAAAATATCAATACATTGTTTAAAATTTTCTCAGATACATATAGGGAAGGCCGGCCAGGGATTAAGTTGATTGGAGGAGATGCAGTAAAAAATCCAAACCAATTGGCAAAGAGTGAATATTTGCATAACACCTAAAATATATATATAGCATTTAGCACATTGAACAAACGTTCCTTACAGTAAGAAGAAACAATATAATAAATATTAAAAATCCAGTTAAACCCAAAACCTAGAAATTACAGGGCAGCAGGCTGTGACAACATTTTTCAAAGCTAAACATAAAAAGAAGACAACCATTGCAGCTATATTTTAGCTAAAGAAATGTCATGAGAACTCTTCATGTTTTCTTTATCGTTCACACTGCAAATATATATATATTAAATTAAATGAAGTATTATGCTACAACTTCCACTGTACATTCTAAAATGTATTTCTAAGATTTAAATTGAAAATAATAATGGATCACAATTATTATAAGTGAAATCAACAATCTGAAAGCAATGAGCATAGTACTTTAGGGTGCTGCAGTCTCTATTGTAGTGTACCCTTCTGGTTCTTCTTCGGCTGGTAAGATGGCAGAAAGAATAACAAAAACTGCAAATATAAGTACAGCCAGTGCAGTAAAATTCACTAACATGGCTTCAGAACCATATTTGTACAACCCTGAACTCTCAAGAAAAGTAAGCTTCTCCAAAAACCCAAGCTCTGCTGCTGCTATTGCAAAAAGATATACCAAAAGACCAAACAACACATGCCAAGGGAGTAAACTACCCCTCACAGAATCTGGTGCACCGGGAAAGAAGAAAGAGAAGAATCCAACCAGCCACTGAAAAAGAAAGAGAATCAAAGCTCATGAAGAATTAAGATTATGCTTGACTGATAGTATGAAGATTTAAAAACAGAAGGAATCTGTTAGCTCTATATTAGGCTTGATATCATAGACACTTGAAAGGAAATGGAGGGTACCTGTATAGCAAATAAACAAATGGTACCAAGGCCCAGCCATGAATGCCAGCTGTATAGATTCACAATTCCACTTTCATTGTGGTATTTGAAAGCAGCATATATGCCAACAGCTCCTAATACCAAAGCAATCAGATGTAGGGATAGATGTACCACTTTTTGGTAGAATTTTGGTATTGGAAGGACCTTGTAAACAAGAATAGCTGCTCTCGAAACAACATATGCAGTAGCTCATCAGTTTCAAATTGCAATTATCAGAATATATTTATTCAAATTACAATTATCAGAATATATATATATATAATATAAAGAATAAAAAAATAAAAAAAATTAATATTGAGAAAAACAATCCATACGAATATAATTCTTACCTTCACTTGCAACAAAAATGTAGCCTATGAGCATGAGAACAGGATGGATCTGTTAAAAAGTCACATTACTCAGTCCAAGATCATTAACAATTGATCCATTCTAGCAGCCATTTTAGTGCTACTCTACAGAAGCCAAATTTTCAGCAATTGTCATAAATTAAAAACGAATCATTCTATTATGCGAGCACAAATGATCTCTTTATACTAAATCTGCGAACCCCTCACCGGTTAGCCTGTTAAAGCATTACCTTTCACAATTTCCCTTATATTTGGTTTACTTTTGCAATTAATTAAGTAAAAAATTTATTCATCAAAATTTTAGATCATATTATATGGTCCATTGTCATGATAGATACCAAGAAAAGAAAAATGAAAGATAAATAACAGACCAAGATTACTAAAAGAATACCATGCTAAATTATCATAAACTGAAATTTCATTGTTTTTAAATTAACTTATACCCAAATAAGATTTGTTTAGAATAGAATTAAAATGATGTCTGAACTTATTAGTTTTTAATTTATTTAATTAAATTATATTTTTCAACTCCAACCAATAAGGCTTATCAGACTACAATTTGATCTGTTTCGTTTATTTTATTTTACAGTCTAGGATATTTGTTATCTTCTATTCAAAGTTCATCCAGATTCTTAATTGGTAACTGCAACTGGCAAGAGCAGTTTTTGGCTCTACCAATCTACTTCTTATGGAAGCAACTTGTCACTAGTTTATTACTACTGTACACATTTTAAGTTATTCTTTTCCACGTTCATAAAGACCTAGAACTAAATCCCCAATTATTGTCTCAGACAGTCACCTTCAGGCATAAACAAAGAAGCTATGAATGATATGCTTTAAGTGCACAAAAATACATGAGATCTGCTCGATCTTAGAAATAGAATTCAGGGCAACATGACATGACTTGCAGTAGGGAACATCAAGATGTAAAAACAGCAATCTTCAAAAGGATAAACCTTCCAATCATACCACTACAAAATTCCCTTACTGTAGCGTGCAAGTATTAAATAGCATGGGAAGGCATTTTACAATTTAAAAACATTATTATTTCTATAGGTCTTGGGTTCGATTTCAAGATTCGGATTTATCTGATGTAGGCGGTTTGTGAACGATTGCATACAGTCTTACCAGATTAGTCTTGCCTAAACTCACCCCTTACCCACCTCAACTTCAACTTGACAGTAAATAAGTTCAAAAGATGCTGGCTATAGAATGATTAAAAAGAGAGAACATTAGCAAAAGCTCCTTTCTTAGGCCCCTACCTGGCCAGAAAGCGAAAGCCAAATTAGCCTACAAAGCAAGCGGACTTTATCGTTTCACCTAGCGTATCATTCAAGTTTCGTACTTGTTGCGTTTCAACCTCTTGATCAAACAATGGAGTAAGCCACCTAACCGACTCAGGCAAACTAGCAGCCCAGTGGAAAACTTTGTCAATCCTGATGAATGCAATAAAGTTCGGATGCACAGAACTTCAAGTTTGGGATTCATGTACATCATGAAAAAAATCTTATTGATTTCAGACTTTCCACTACAATCTCAGAAAATGCTTTTCAGAAGTACCCAGTTTTAATAGTCATGACCAAATGCAGATCACCCAAGTTGCCCAATCCATAATGATAGATTACCCCAAACTCTTAAACCACTACCAACAGATAAAACCCCTCCCCAGCATCAGAAGAACGTGCCAATCATCTTCTGGTCAGTTTTAAAACCATTTATCACATCCATGTTAGATTGACTGAAACTCAGTTTTGTCCCACATCAGTTTACCAGTTTTCTATAGTAGACTGTTCAATATATCCCAATTCCAACAGTTCAGTAGCACCCACATAACAAATCCATAAACATTCCCCAATACCCCAAAAGAAGAAAAACCCACAAACTTCAAATCAAACCCTTCTAAACGACCACATATCCAAATTCCTCGTGAAAGGTATCACTGCAGCTCTCATCCTCCACAGTACCATGAAACCCCATAAGACTAAATCCTACCAGCAAGCTAACATCAGGGGAAACCATGAAAGAAAAATCGACAAAATTGAAAGAAGAACCCACTTACATTGAAAATAAGGCTCTTGTTGGTAGCTTCAAATGCAAGGCCGCCTCTGAAATATATGCACCAGACAAGCACCAGGACACTGACTGCCAAGCCCAATAGGTGAACCACCCATGTCATGGGCTTTGCAGAAATGCCCAAATGTGCAGAATCCATAGCCTACTGTGGACTCCCTCCAATTAGTACCACCAATGAGATGCAAAGCTTCAGCCCTTCTTGTTCACCAATCTGAGAATTCCGTTGTTCCAAAATAAACCGCCTAGCAGTCAGTCGGGGTTCTTTAATTAGAAATTAGAATTATCCCTGTTTTAAGTGGGCCTCCACTAAGCCGCTGCCACGCAGAGTTCTTCGATCCACAATTTCCCTTGAATGTACAATACCCAATTGTTTAAATACATATTTTGTCATATTTTTCCTCGGTTTACTATTTTAAATCAACTGGCAGAAAAATTGGAATTCAAATGCTCTCGGCTCGGAAGTCTTATTTATGTTTTAGACATGTTTAATTTAATATTATGAGGTGAGAAATGTAGATGAAATGTGATATAGATTCATTGAATATAGGCTATAGCCATCTAACTATATTAAAAAGAGATTTTAAAGCGCACGTGGTCCGACAGAAAAACACTTTATAACCTGAGAATGCGTCCACTCACGTTTCCAACATCGTTACAAGATATATTAAATTAATTGCCATTATGAGCTAGCAACCAGCTATGATGTGAGCATTTTGTGTTTTTCAAAATGATTTATTAAATGTGATGTGTTTTTGAACAATAGTCAGTTTCCAAAATAAGTGACAAATTATCATCTTCGTGTATATAGAACTATTAAAGAGTATCTTGAGCAGAGTCCAATTTCTTAAAAAACAAAATTAATAGAATCATAGAGGTCTTCTACATTTTTATGAGTGTTGTCTACAATTATTTACAAATAATCATAAACTAGGTCATTCAATGGGTTGATCTAAGGTAGCTTGATTGTAGCATTCGAAGAATCTCTCCCAAGGTGTTTGTTAACATTGCCTTGCCAGATTCAAACATAAGACAAAGGTTAACAAATTCCTACACATACATTACGTTAGTTCATTTTCATACAATAGATAAGGTCATGGCACTTGGTTTTGAACCTAAGGGACTTAGTTTTGAACCATAGAAAATTTTAAGCCTATACAGGTCTATGAAATATTTCAAATTAATAGAATCATCTTGTACACTTAGGGCAAATGATTCCAACCTAACACCAACACATTTTCATCATTGTTGTTTCCAAAGCTAAGTGTGTTTATCCTCATATTTAAATTATGATTATTCATTATCAATTATCAAACCAACACTTAAACTTATTTAGGTTGATTGTGCTCAATGTGTTGCATTTATTTAATTAGCTTAGATTTTATGTAAATCCATTTATTTGTTTGCATTTTTGGTGAACCTAGGATAATCATACACTTTGGATATTTCCTTAGAGTTTATCCTTCTTTGCAATTAGGGTTTTGTATCTATAGACGTATAAATCTGACCACTTTCTTAAATAAATATTTAACATTTATTTTAACCCCATTCCTCATATTAATTAAATCCTATTTAATTAATTTCTTCATTTTCATCTAATTGATTAAATAAATTATTCAATTTATTTAATTAAATTCACCTAAACCTTTTCTAGCCTTTAATTAAATAAATCACTTTATTCAATTAATTCCCCTTTCCTCCTTTTAATTAAATTTACACTTAATTAAATCCCCCCACTTGTATTTATGCAAGTTGCATCTATTTTGGTTGAAATAAAACATTTTATTTTAATTAAAATTATTTTCCCTCATCCACTTGCATTTTCCTACATCTCTCAGTTGCCTCCTAAACCCCTTCTAGATTCTTCTAATCACTTTCAATTTAGCCTAATTCATCTCCTAATCATTGTCACATTCCTAAGTAAAAGGAAGTCACTTCTCAAAAACCTCCAAAGTCTTCAATGACCATTAAAGGCTCTTACATAACCATTTATGGTTAACTCACCTTTGACCTTTGGTTAGAGACTTTCCTCTAGCTTAACCATCCTTTTGACTCAAGGGTCTCATCAAGCACTTATGGCTTTGACCATAGTTATCCATTTAATCCTTGCACAAGAGTTTACCCCTTGGGTAAAGGCTTTATCCATTGGATAACCCTAACCTAACCTTAACCCTTACCTCCTAAGGTAATCTTCATGTCTTCTCGGGCATTTAATGTCTCTTGCGTCTCCTCTCAAGCAACCTCTTGTTGACAATTGTCACCATTTCATTGGTGAAATTGTAAACAAGGATTGATTGACTTTAAATCCTAGCCCTTGTTAAGATTATTCAATCTTAACCATCCATTGCCCTATTTTCCCTATAAATAGAGATCTCATTCTTCACTTTTCATAGATCCAAGTTTTTATGCATCTACATTATAGCCTAATTTACTAAGCATTTTAGCCTCTTTTTGTTAAAACATCATCATAGCATTTAGAAGCATTTTTTATATCATAGAATATTCATGCTAGGCTAGTATATCATGTTAAGATAATTTGTTAATCTTTTATCATATCACTATCTTCATCTTCACTTAATCATCATCGTTTTAACACATCATATAAATCTTAGAATGCATTCATGCATGTAGATCACAATATCACTTGTTCTTGGAGTTGTCATTTCTAAGTCATTTGCTCAATGATCTAAGAGAAAAACATTGGCTTTAGGGATCCTGTGAGATAGAGAACAATGAGACACCCACTGGGAAGTTAAACTAATGTAATTAGTTTATATACTTGAACCAAGAGTCTCATTGGTATGTGGGTCTTTTGATCTCGATTCATTCGTTTTGATCACTGCATTTTCCTGCATACATTTCTAGCGCCCACCATGGGGCACGCCCTAAAAAATAACATCATTTTTTATGCAGGTTAAAGATTGCAATCACGTTGGAACACTCTTTTAGCGCATTTGGGACTGTCTGTAGTGCATCTGCGGAAAACTTTAGCGCATTCATCACACTGTTTAGCACATAGAAACCATCCCTTAGCGCATTTAACTTTCTTTCTAGCGCATGTTCTTCTCTTCTTTTTCCGTGCATAGGAGTATCAGTATAATGCATTCAGGCATCAGAATAGCGCGTAGGCTCTTTCTTTTAGTGCTTTTGCACCATACTTTAGCGCATTTGGGCAGAAGTTTAGCGCGTAGCTCTGGTAGAGAGAAAATTTGTAACAGGGTCAAAAAATTTAGGCTTGTAAATCCCACCATTAGAATTGCATTTTTTTACTAACTGTGTGCAGGTTCTAACAATTTTTCAGTGCAGGAAAATGAGGAGTTAATTAGTTTATTTACTTTCTTTTACAAATTGGTAAAAAGAGAGCTCACTTTCTCTTATTGCAAAAGTCTAAAATGAATCTCATCTTTGTTTTGGATGCTTAAAAAGAACTTCATCATTTCGTTTTGGTGCCTAAAATAGAATTCATTTTTCTTTCTTGCCAGATTAAAAAGAATAACAAACTCAAATCTTTCTTTTATGCAAGTTAGGAATCACATTCCTTTGGGTTCTAAAAAGAACAAAACAAACTTTCCAATTTTTGCATAAAGTTAAAATTGTACATCATTTTCCTTTGGTGTTGATTAAAATGAACCTCATTTTTTTTATTTGGGATTTTAAAAAGAACCTTCACTTCTTTTCAAAAAAGCTTTCAAGATTGCAAAACCATTGTTATTCATTTGACGAATTTACTTTGGTTGACCAGGATTTCTTTAAATTTTGCTATCTTCACACATTTCTATATTGGGATAAAAAGAACCATATGTCTTTTGAATAGCTTGTAGAAAACAACTGCAATATGGGATAAAAAGAAAGTATGTACTATGTGTCTCGAAAGTGGTAGGTATATGCTCTCCCCTTAATTAGGTGATCAAAAAGACAAACACACTATTTAAAAGCTTTCTTTACTTTAAGCATTTACAAACTTTAGAAGGCTTGCCCTCCCAAGGTTCTCTTAGGGCGCCATTAAGGCTGGTGAGAGGGGAATGACCTAAGTGGGAAATAATTTTATCATCAAGTATTCCAACCCACTATAATCAAATGTGGAGGCTGATGAAAATCCCCTCCAACGGTTTTGCACAGTGATTAGTCTTCCCCCAGTATCTTTAAGATACATAAAACCTTTGTTCTAAAGGTTGGGAAGCCCCCCGAGGGAGTTCTGTTGGCATATGATGAATTGGCAAGTTGATATGATGATAATGTATGTTGTGATTGATGTCAATAAGTGTAAGTGAACCGGTATGCAGATTGAAAGAAGTTGGTGAACCGATATGAAGAAATGCAGTGAATCGATGTCGAGGTTTCACTAAGTGTGAATATCGGTTGGTAGTTGTTAGGTCCCGGAGACAACTGAGGAGGGGGGGGTGAATCAGTTGTCAAATAAATTCAAACCAAAAACAACTTAACCAACCTTAATGCTTAATACCGGTAAACCAAACTTTATGTCGATAGACAGTTTATCAGTTAATTGCAGTACCGGTAAAGATTAATGCATGAAACAGAAAGACAATAACATCCACAACACATAACACCAATATTTGTACATGGAAACCCTGTAAGGGGAAAAACCACGGTGGGAAACCTTACTCACAATAAGATGATACTACTGCAGATAGTATGTGTATACAAATGGGGTCTGCACATGCAGCAAGGCCAAGCGCCTAGAGCTCACTACTCAAACACAAATAGGAGTCACACTAACTACAATTGGATGGTTAAATCCAATAATGATGTACAACTCAAAATAGCATCTTCATATGCTGGATTCAGTATCGGTGTAGTTCTGATATGCCTTCACAAAAACCTTGCTTCACCTAAAAATGATGTATGTGTGTATAGCTCTGCTTATTCTCGCATATACCTTCTTACAATTCCTTTTCCCAATCGCATATCGATCTTACAAATAAGATCTTACATATATACCATAACCTAAGACCAATTTTAGTAGGTTGGCTCTAAAAGATATTACAATAAAATCAATTACAAGCAAATCAATAACTGATGCAATATCCAATTCAACATGTCGGCTTAATGCATTTACAATAACAACAAATTCATCTCCAAAGTGTGACGTGCTGATCTAGAATAGATAAGTCTGTCGGTGCTTATTTTGGACCTATTTGTCAGTAACAACAAATATGCAAACACGAATATACCAATGAACAAATCTCTGAGACAAAGTGTCCAAACGATGTCTTCAACATAACCAAGTGTTTTCCATGTCATTCCAAGTGTCGGTGAACAATATATCCTGTCGATGAACCAGATATCGGTGACTGTGCATAAAGTCACTTGCTTGTCAGTGAACATTGCTAGTTCTCCAAAGTGCCAGAGTTGATAAGTGTTAATAGGTGTTGACATCAATGACAAAACCATATCAACATATCCAAAATATCAACAATCTCCCCCTTTGGCATTGATGGCAACACAAGATGGAAAAACCATCAAAGTGCCAAAACAAAAATGCCAAATACCAAAAACCAGCAATCTCCCAAAAGAGATCATAACCAGAAATCAAAATTCAGATATAGAGAGTAATCAATCTCTCCCAAAGTAACAATCTCTCCCCCTGAGAGTAACATGTGTTTTCCTTGTGTTTTTCCATATCAATCTCTCCCCCTTTGACATCAAATGCCAAAGTCAATACAAAAACCAGGTTCAGATACAAAATACCAACCAATTCAGTATACCAACTACTCCCCTCTGAGAAGTAGCTCTCCTCATCAAAAGTCGAAGTAAAAGATTTCTTTGTTAATTATGTTGGTTAATGACAAACATCAACTGTCTAAGTCTCTACCGGTGGGGGTATGACCCCAAGCTGATCTCTGAGATATGCAAAAGTCTCCTTAGGCAAAGGCTTGGTGAAAATATATGCAATCTGCTCTTTAGTATTCACATAAACCAGTTTTACTTCTTTTGCTTCACCACTCTCTTTCAGAAAATTCAGTTTGATAGAAACATGTTTAGTTTTAGAATGTAGTACCGGATTATTAGATATATCAATTGATGTAGTGTTATCACAATAGATAGTTATAGGTTCCTTGCATTTTACCTTTATGTCCTTCAACATTTTCTTAAGCCATAATACCTGTGTACAATTAGTTGCTGCTGCAACATATTCTGATTTTGTTGTTGATAAAGATGTGCAACTTTGTTTCTTCCTCAACCAAGAAATTAATCTGCTTCCAAGAAAAAATGCTTCATCGGTGGTGTTTTTTATGTCATCCACATCTCCTACCTAATTTGCATCTGTGTATGCACATAATTCAAAGTTTTCATCTCTAGGATACCATAAGCCAAGATTTGTAGTGCCTTGTAAGTACCGGAAAATCCTTTTTAGTACTGATTCATGATTTTCTCTAGGATTACTCTGAAATCTTGAAACAATACATACTGCATTCATAATATCAGGTCTTGTTTGTGTTAAATACAGTAGGCCTTCTATCATAGATTTGTACCTAGTCGGATTAACAGGTGTAGATTCATCCCTTAGTGATAATTTGTCATTTGTAGTCATAGGTGTGCTTATCGGTTTAGAGTTCTCCATCCCAAATTTCTTTAGTAACTCCTTCAAGTACTTGGATTGATTCAAGAATATACCTTTATCAGTATGTGAAATCCACAATCCTAAGAAGAATTTTATCTCTCCAATCATAGACATTTCAAATTCTTGTTGCATTTCAATAGAGAAGTCTTTACATAGTCCATCTTCTCCTCCAAAGATTATATCATCAACAAAAACTTCTTTAACCAAGATGTCATCATTAGTCACTTTATAGTATAAGTTGTTGTCAGCATTACCTTTAGAAAAACCAATCTTCAAAAGATATTTATCCAATCTAGCATACCAAGCTCCTGGAGCTTGCTTCAACCCATACAAAGTTTATCTTAACCAGCAAACCATATCTCCAATATATATGTGGTAGATTTTCTTCTGATAACATACTTCTAGCTGCATCCAAGATAGTTATGTTTTTCCTTTCTACAACTCCATTATGTTGTGGTGTTCGGGGTGCTGATAACTGTCTTCTGATTCCATTCACTCCATAGAATGTATTAGATTCCTTAGATGTGAATTCACCTCCTTGATCTGATCTTAGACATTTAATTTTCTTACCGGTTTCATTTTCTACCATCACCTTGAATAGTTTGAACTTTCCAAGTGCTTCTGATTTTTCTCTGAGAAAAGCAACCCAACACATTCTAGAATAGTCATCAATGATTAGCATGAAATATCTATCACCTTGTAAGCTTTTAGTTCTTGCTGGACCACATAAATCAGTATGAATTAAGTCAAGAGCATTATTGGATTTTTCTGGAATACTTTTAAAAGATGCTCTAACTTGTTTTCCAAATTGACATCCTTACATACCGGATTGTGAGGTTTAGCAATCTTAGCTAAATCTCTAACTGTCTTAGTAGTACTGATTTTCACAATGCAATCAAAATTTACATGACATAGTCTCTTATGCCATAGCCAACTTTCATCAATATGTGCAATCAAGCATGTCTTTTCACTGTTATTCAAATGAAAGATATTACCTCTAGTTTGATTACCAATTGCAATTTCCAAACCAGTTTTGTTCATAATTTTGCATTTTCCATTCTTGAATTGTAACTGAAATCCTTTCTCAACTAATTGACCAACACTCAAAAGATTATGTTTTAAACCTTCAACATAGTAAACATTGTCAGTATTATGCTTACCATCAAGAGATATAGTACCTTTTCCTTTGATCAAAAAAGCTTTATCATCTCCAAAATCTTACCAGACCTCCATTATATTCCTGAAAAGTCAAGAATTTACTTTTGTCACCAGTCATATGATTTGAACATCTTGAATCAATGATCCATTCATCCTTAACTTCAACTTTAGCTACCAAGGCCTTCTCTACTGGTTGAACAATAGGTGTCGGTTGATCTTCTGTTATAGCAACAAAGACCCATCCATTGTCTGTTGGATCCTCATCAGAATCATCAGTGACTCCTTCATCAACAAGATAACATGATTTGTCTTTATTCTTCTTAAACCTGTATCTCTGATATTCAGGGTTAGGCTTGTATGTTCTTCTAGCTTCTTCTCTTAATATAGCATGTCTATCAGGGCATCTTGAAGCCATATGACCAATCTTATTACAGTTAAAACATTTAAAGGGTGCTTTACCTTCATACTTACTTCCAACTGGACCTTTATGCATTTCCTTGCAAATAGTGCTTTAAATTCTTCAAGTTCTTCATTTTCTCTCCTGCTTTCTTCAAGTTCTCTTGCATAAAAGGATTTCCAATCAGATTTGTCAAATGATGGTGTAGATGATGTTGATGCCTTAAAAGCTAAATCTGTCTTTATGGTAACAACAGGACCAAATTCCTCAATTTCAAAAGCTGAAAGTTTTCCAATCAATGTGTCCCTAGTTACTGATGTATTAGGCATTGTTCTTAACTCATTTATAGCAGTAACTTTCATTTTGTATGTCATTGGCAATCCTCTTAAAAAATTTGAAACAATTTCATCTTCACTTAAGGTTCCTCCACAACATTTAATACCCAAAACAACTTCATTTACTCTTTCTATCACAAAACGTTTTATTTAATATTATGCAATTTAAAGATGTAATGTGATTTTGAAATTTAAAATAGATTAGATCATTCATAATCTAGTATGAGGAAATATAACATGCTTTTTACTCCTACAAATGATATGAAATTTAATATTCTTTTGGGTTTGTCAATGCTGATAAAATTTTGAGTGCAAGTAATGCAGGATGAGGTGAAGGAGGTCGAAGGCGAGAACACGAATCAGGTAGAATTGCTTTTAACTAAACGACTTCGATAGGAAAGGGAATCTTTCACACACCACATTAGGATTTATAATTTGCATCTTGAAAATGTGGATGATTTAAATGACCTTATTTGAGTGTTTGTTCAAATTGAAATGATGAATTTGGAATGAGTAGTAGATTGATTTAAATAATTATACATGTGTATTGATTGTATGATGTGAGTGGCGATTGAATTGAATTTAAGTTGCATGAGTAATGGTGAAATATTAAGCTTTATGGTTAAAAGAGATAAAATGTGTAGATGATTCGAAAACGAATCTCGACCCTAGGTTTTTATGTCCTTCTTGTTCATGTATGTAAATGTATGAAAAGAGTACTTACAAGTTTAAATTTTGTAAATTGAATAATAGTCTAATATATATATATATATATGAGAAATTTATTCAATCATATACATATATCAATAACCAATTATCGTGAAATTTGACTTCGTCAAATTGTTTTGTCTATTCATACGAAATTTTTCTAATAATAATTTGATCATCTATTTGTAAATATTGAATATATATTTATGAAATTTAAATTAGGAAATGAAAATCCGATATATATATTTATTTATCAAAAAAGGTTTATCAAAGAATTTATTAAAAACAAAAGTCTAATGTTTTATATTAAAAAAAAGTCATTTATAAATTATAAAACATACCATATTATAAATATAATATTAAACATAATAATATAAGGTGGCGGGTTGAAAAAGGTGGTCGACCGTTTGAAGCAAATGGAAGAGCCGCCTTGGTCGGTTGTTAGCAGCCTTCCTTCACCCACGATAGCCGCTTTGGTCGATTTTTTTAACAAGAACTCCCTCCATCCAGGGTAGTCGCTGTCAAAGCAATTACGCAACACGATGGAGACTTAAACACCCCCATGACCCATGATGGGTGACTAGGCATGCAACCCCGATCCTCGGTGAATTAGCTGAGAAGAACTGGCAAAAATAATAGGAAAAGTGTTGAAATAGCATTAGCACATGTTAAAACAACTCAGTTTCATTTCCTCCATCCCATGCAGCACGTGTAAAATTGAAGAGTTACTTCTCCATTTCCACGCAGCAAGATAAAAAGCATCGACCCATGCAGCAAGCAAAGCAAACTGAAACCATTGCAAAGTTTAACGATAAAAAGACTTGATCTTGCCACAAATCAAGGGCGGTATTTAATCCATAAGACTATGTGGAGAGTATAGTTACAAACACATAACAATAGAAATAGTGGAACAGTAAATAAGACCCAGAAGATAGCAGCAAACATAGCCAAGATTAGAATAAATAGACGTATGCACACACTCATTCTTTCTCACACGAGATTAGAAGAGCGATAATTCTTGAAGGGAGAGTAAGAATAGTTTGATAGAGAGTAGAATAGTTTGATAGAGAGGAAGAATAGTTTGAGATAGAGGTAGAATAGTTTGATAGAAAGGAAGAATAGTTTGATAGAGAGGAAGAATAGTTGGATGTAGAGGAAGAATAGTTGGATAATATCATGGAGATTGAGCGATAGAGAGATAGTTTGATAGAGATAAGAATAGTTGGAGAGAAAGAGAGACTTGAGATCAAGGAGTGGAATCATTTGACGAAGAACAACAAGGTCAAAAGCTTACAATCCACTCTAAAGTTTCCAAGAGGTTAGAATCCTTTGTTTATGTTTTATTTTATTTGTTAAATTTGGTATAGAATGTGTAGAAATGGAAGTTTAGATAATAGATATGTACGTCCAAATGGGTATCAATTATTAATATCGTATTTGAAATGCTTTATAAACCATTATGGAATAGAAGAAAAGAATTTAGAGAAAAGATGTTGTTAATATCGTATTTTGCACAAAAATAATTAGTTTTAATTCTATTTTTAGAATGTGTTTGCATACTTTTGTTTACATATGAAATTAATTTCATACATGTTTAACACCTTCTATTGTATGTACTTTATTTTAGACGAAAGATTGATTTTAAGATTATTGCTTATAAAAGTTTATCGTTTTTATGAAAGATTGTCTTTGAAAGATATATTAGACAAGTAATGATTGGTAAGCAACAAAAATGATATCTCTATTTTTGTTTTAAAAGAAAGATTGTATTCTCAAAAGAATTTGTGTTTGAGGGAATCAAGCTAGGGTTAAGCTTGAGTTGGAAAAATTTACCTTCCGGGACGGGTGCCGAATGTGGATGTTTTAGGGAGAATAGTTGTTTTTTCCAACTATTACTTTGTTGTGCTTGGCATATACTCGGCCGAGTTATTGTTTGAATTATCCGTAGAAAAAGATGGAAATTCCTTATTTATAATCTCTACCACATCCTAGTATGATAGCGAAAGCTTGTTTCTTAGAATGAACTAGGAAAAATGAAAATGCATATATTATCTAGGCATGCACCAGATTCCCTCTTGCTTTCGAATTCTTTGGTTAAACCAATTCGTGCAGGGTCGGGTATTCTTGATTGACCAAGAATTTCGGGGAAGCGTAAGCTTCAAGGTTGGGTAGAAAAAGCGCCTGATTCTTGTTCTTGTCTGCGTTCGAAAGACAAAAGGAAGCGACTCAAACTAAAGATCGACGAATGCATCTTCTTGTATATTCTTAAGGCAATTTGGAAGCCTAAGTAGGAAATAAGAACTTCTTTGGATTGGATATTGTATTATTCATGTGCATTATTATGATATATTCAATGTTTGCTTATATCTTGTATAAAATATGCTTAGAAATTGAAATTTTAAGTTTATTTATGAATAAAGCATAGTTTAGGGTTAGATCCTAGATTGACGACATTACACTTTCCATAAAAGCAGAAATCCTTTCATCTTCTTCCATTTTCAGATTTTCATACCTGACCTGGAAGCTTTCAAGTTTTGCAATTTTGACTATGGAATCTCCTTCATTTAATGTTTCCAAATGGTCCCAAATAGATTTAGCAGTAGATCTATCTGATAATCCCATGATTTGTCGATCTGATAATGTGCTCAAAAGTGCTTCTCTTGCTTTGCAATCATTTTCCTCATCTTTTCCTAAGGTAGGTGGATTAGGCTGACTTTGAGTAGGAGCAATATAGCCATTCTTTGTAACATCCCAGATGTCCTTTCCAATGCAATTTATATGTGTCTCCATCCTGATCTTCCATATGCCATAGTTGGTTCCATCAAGTTTAGGACTGTCTTTCCTGAAATAGTTAGTAGACATTGGATCTCCTCAAGCTGTTAAACTTCTGCAAAAAGAGGACTAGGTACTGATAACAATTGTTAGGTCCTGGAGACAACTGAGAGGGGGGGAGGTGAATCAGTTGTCAAATAAATTCAGACCAAAAACAACTTAACCAACCTTAATGCTTAATACCTGTAAGCCAAACTTTATGCTGATAGACAGTTTATTAGTTAATTTTAGTACTGGTAAATATTAATGCATGAAACAGAAAGACAATAACATCCACAACACATAACACCAATATTTGTATGTGGAAACCCTGTAAGGGGAAAAACCACGGTGGGAAACCTTACCCACAATCAGATGATACTACTGTAGATAGTATGTGTATACAAATGGGGTCTACACATGCAGAAAGGCCAAGCGCCTAGAGCTCATTGCTCAAACACAAATATGAGTCATAGTGACTACAATTGGATGGTTAAATTCAATAATGATGTACTTCTCAAAATAGCATCTTCATATGTTGGATTCAATACCGGTGTAGTTCTGATATGCCTTCACAAAAACCTTGCTTCACCTTCAAATGATGTCTGTGTGTATAGCTCTGCTTATTCTTGCATATACCTTCTTACAATTCCTTTTCCCAATCGCATATCAATCTTACAAATAAGATCTTACATATATACCATAACCTAAGACCAATTTTAGTAGGTCGGCTCTAAAGATATTATAATAAAATCAATTACAAGTAAATCAATAACCGATGCAATATTTGATTCAACATGTCAGCTTAATGCATTTACAATAACAACAAAATCATCTCCAAAGCGTGTCGTGCTGATCTGGAATAGATAAGCCCGCCAGTGCTTATTTTGGACCTATTTGCCAGTAACAGCAAATATGAAAACACGAATATACCAATGAACAAATCTCCAAGACAAAGTGTCCAAACGATGTCTTCAACATAACCAAGTGTTTTCCATGTCATTCCAAGTGTCGGTGAACAATATATCCTGTCGGTGAACCAGATACCGATGACTGTGCATAAAGTCACTTGCTTGCCGGTGAACATTGCCAGTTCTCCAAAATGCCAGAGTTGATAAGTGTTAATAGGTGTTGACATCAATGACAAAACCATATCAACATATCCAAAATACCAATAGTAGCCTCAGCTCTAGGGTTTCCGGTTTGGCAATCCAACTTGTGCGATGCAACCGATGACATTCTGTGATGAGTTAGCTAAGTGATGAGGATGAGATCGAGGTGCCACATCAGCCTTGTGCACATGAAGGATTTCCTTGAGGATATTGCATGAGAAGATTGACTGCATTAAAAGTCTACCTTAGGAATGAACATTCTTCTTGGCGGTATGAGAAGAAAGCATGATGAGTTACTGATTCCCATGTGCGGTGAAGAATGAATGATCCAGATTGTTTTGTGATCTGTTTGAGATTGTATTTCTCTATGCAAAGTGTTTGGACGGTCAGGATTGGACCGCTTGTATTGTAAACCTAAGATGCTTAGGGTTTAGGGTTTATGCTACTGACCTAATTGTTGTCTATAAGGTCCATGATGTTTGTTATTGTAAGTTGTTGGCAAATGTTGTGTGTGTATCCGAGTGATGAGATACTTGCCAGACTAGTAAGAGAAAACTATAGAGTGTGATTGTAGAAGTAGAGGAACTGAAAAGGATCTGCCTTGGCATGTAGTGCTGTTATCAAATCAGAGTTTTTACCTGTTGTCTTCTAACCATTTCAACAGTTGGAAAATCCCTTTACCGGGTAGCTTTAATAGGCTTACTGTAAATCCTCTAACAAAGTGACTCAATTTTATTGAGCTCTTTAAATCCTCTAGCAAGGTAACCTTTAATAGGGTTTCAACCTTTAACAGGGTATATAGCCATCCCTTAACCGGGTGATCTTTAACAGGATCGGTTCTTAGCAGAACCTTATTGTAACGTCTTTAACTGGACTAGGCTCCTAACAGAGCAAGCTTCAAAAGAGTTCAAAAACAAGCTTGTGGGTATTCATCCCCACCGTGGTTTTTCCCATTTGGGTTTCCACGTGAAAAATCTGTGTCATGTGTTGTGCATTTTTCATGTGATTCTTTGTTTGAGTGATTATGCATGCAGAGTTATTAGGTTATGGCATTACTATTATACCACATGCATATGTTTATTGGTGAAGTTGTTATCAAGTATTGAATGTATTTGAAGTGTTTAGATTTATCAGTTTATGTTGTCTGAAGTCTTATTGTGTTTAACTGGTATTGCCATGGTTAAGTTCAGTAATGAAGACAATCGATTGGTATTGCTTTAACTTGATAAGTTGTTGAGAAAGTTTTTGTCTGTACTGATTCACCCCCCCCACCTCTCAGTACCAGTTAGGGTATCTGTTGTTCATCATTATTCAACAAGTTTATCACTGAAAACCAAACGAAATCCTTACTATGAACCTTAACATTAGAAGCTTTGAACCGAGTCAGTTGCCATACATTGGCAATATCATAGTGCAAGGGTGGGGAAGAATCCACCTCCAAGATCACTCACCATATATCTCCCAAGATAACTACCCAATTGTGAAGAAATTCACTTTGGGTTAATTTCTGGCAAAAGGCAAAAAAACAGGCGCCCCCTAGGGGGTGACAAGGTTGTTTGAGTTGACGGAGTATCGAGACTAGTGGGCTATGATATTGTTAATGACTTTTGAATAAAGAGTATATCTGATATGTCTTCTTTGTAATCCAAACCAGTGAAAACATCCTCAAAAGAACATACACTATTTGTTTAGCATATACAAACTGTTATCACTTCTATCTGATGTGTTTTCAAATCATTTTATTAGAAAATCATCCATCAAAGCACAAAAATAAAATAAAATCATTTCTCAACGTCTCAACAAAATCATCAAAACAAAGCTATCAGGACAGTTAGCGCATAGGGGCAACATCCTAGTGCATCTCAACCATCTGATAGCGTATTTCAACCAACAATTAGCGCTTTTGTCACTCACATTAGCGCATGATTAGTATCACACTAGTGAAAACTCAGATAGCGCTTGTCAACATCACTGTAGCACATAGGAGCATCAACCTAGTGCATCTGAAACATATAATAGCACATTTGTACCAAAAATTAGCTCCTCAAAGGGACATATTAGTGCATAACCGATTCAACAATTGTGTTATCAAACAGTATAAAATAGTGCATTTGAGAGGCAACATAGTGCATCTGGACCATTCTATAGTGCTTTGGGGGCATCCTTTAGTGCATCAAGTTTCTGTTCTAGCACATGATCAAAATTGGCAAAAAATAGAGAGAAAACCAGTCACCTTGTGAAATTTTCATCAACAGTTTTGGATACCCTTTTAGGTCCTCTGACAAATCCAACAACAAAATTGCAAAGAAGGATCATAAGTGATAAATTTACAAATCCAATTAAGCACCCTTAGAAAGAGATATCAAATTTTCAACTATCTTAAGATCAAATTTCATCCAACAAAATTGAGGAGTATCAAAAACAGTGATCAAAGGTTCCACCATCCAACGAATCTTATCAAAGCAATACCTAGTTAGGTTCTCAAGTTGTCAAATTAAGTTTCTAGATCGTGAAACTTGACTCATATCATTTGGCACACTTTGTCGTAGAAGCTAATCAAACTAAACTTCTACTTGATAACTAAACTTGATTTTCTAAAATGAAGTATCCATATCCAACATCAACATTGATCATTTGTGTATGACCACTCCCCATATTTTGAGAAGAAGAAGTCTTCATCAAAAGACTAAGTTGAAGAAGATACAACCTAGTTCTAAGTCACTTATCAAGAGGAGTAAATTTCTCTATATCAACCGTCAACTCTTTAAATCACATCGCGCATTCTTGTGTCATATGCGCTTGTATATCCAAGGAAAAACCAACGAATTTGACAAAGAACCTTTGAGAAGTAGGGCTTACATTCAGAAAGAAACATTCAACCAACGCCTTAATAGGGGAGGAAGGATTAATCCTTCCTTGTTTCCAAATCTTATCACTTACAAGGAAGCTCGATCTGAGCCATCAACTCCACCAAGAACCCCAATAGAAGAAGAAGAATTCACTATTGTAGAAATATATTAATGTTCGTTGTCACTCGATCTCAAAGAAACAAAAAGAAGGAATCACAACCAGAATCAAGCATGAGTCGTAGATTGTCCAATCCTTTTGATGAATATGCAAATATGGGAGAAACAAAGATCACTTAAGAGCTTCTCCAAGAATGTCAAGAGAATGCGACTTTCCAAAAACTCGTAGAAAGACTTATAGAAGCAGATAAACAAAAATATCTACTCATGCTAACTAGTAAAGGAGTCAATATTCCTGAGGATTTTGTGATAGAAAACTTAAGGAATACAGATGAGAGAATTTCAAGAACAAGGACGAGAAACTATTCTTATCAAGAACAACTAAGAGAAGAAGAAGAACATGATCAAGAAAACATATGCAACCAAGATCACACCCATGACCAAAATAACACTCACGAACAAGACAATACCCGCAATCGGGACAATCTTAATGAACGAGGGGAAATTCCCCATCAAAGGATAAATGCACCCCTAGTTGCTCTTACACAACAACTCCAAACACTTCAAAGACAAATACATGACATACAACAAGGGACCACAGTATGATACTCATCAGATGACATTTGTCCTTATCCTTTTGATTGGAGATTGAACATGGTACCTTTACCCCCAAATTCAGATATACTAAAGTATGACAAATACGATGGTAAGAGTGATCCCCGTGATCATGTTCAGGAATTTTGTACTATGAGCTTGGAGTTTTCTCACAACAACACATACTTAAGGAGATTATTCCCAAGAAGTTTGGGAGGGAAAACAATGGAGTGGTTGTCAAAACTCACACCTCCCATCAGATCATTTGATGAGTTGGTAAATAAATTCATAACACAATGCTCCTATAACATCCAATAGGAAATCACCATGCTTTATGTGTGTAATACAAAACAAAAGAACAATGAAAAAATGGTGTTTCTACAATGATGGAGACACATGGTCGCAAGGTATCCACGAGATGTGTGTGAAAAGGAAAAGATGAAAATCTTCATAGACAATCTGAATAGTGAAATGAGTTATCATCTCAAACTACAATGTATATCATCTTTTACAAAATTAATAGAGAATGGTATCCAAGTAGAGGAAGATTCCATCAAGAAAGGAACCTTAAAGTTCTTTAAAGAAGGTGTTATTTCGTCAAATAACAACACCTTTAACAATCAAAACAATAACAACAATTCAGACAAGTCCAGATTTTGGACAAGGAACAAAAACATTGTTAATGATGGGGTAATAGATGCCAACAATGTAAAGTCTAACCAACTAGTTTTGACTTTATCAGGCAACCCACCATCCAATAATGATCAAAGAAGTGCTAATAAAGGCACTAACACTTATCAACGAAATGCCAACCAAGGAGATTCAACATCAAACAACAAAAATCGCCAAGGGAACAACACAAACCAAAGAGGCAATACTAATACTTTCCCGTATCGACAAATATACATGCCATTAGGACAAACCTTAGAATTGGCATTTAGAGAGCTATTGGCAAATAAGATCATCACATTGCCAGCCATGAGCAACTTTGAACCCCAAGTCAAACCACCATGGTGGAATGAGACATTATTGTGAATATCATCGAAACAAGGGGCATAACACAAATGATTGCATGAGGTTGAAGAACATAGTTCAAGACATGATAGACAAGGGTGACTTAACAGTCGATGGTCATAAAACCAATGGTGACCATGAAACTTTCAAAAATCCTCTTCCCAATTACGACAAGGGAGGAGCATCAACGTCAAACAACACCAAAGGAGCTTGTATTAATCACATATATGAAAACACCATCAATTACATATCAGCATATGACAATCAAGTGAATGTCATAAAAATCAAAGACAAACAAGAACATGGGTCAATAAATGTGACAACAAGAGCACATAAATATGTCTTGAAGGGGAACACATCAACATCAACAACTCTCCACAAAACTCAATATAACTTGGTCGACCAACTACGGAGAACACCCACTCAGATATATATATACTTGAGTTGCTCAAACTTTCACCAAAACACAAGGATATCTTGGGGAAAGCTCTTATAGAAACAACCATTCCAAATGATCCGGATATTGGTCAATTCCAAGCCATAGTGGCCCATATGATGGTGCCACACATCATATCTTTTTCTAAACACGATAATGTCTCTTTGAATCATCTGCATAACACCCCACTACATATCAAGGTCTTAGTCTATAAACATCGGGTAAAAAGAGTATTAATAGATGGATGAGTTGGTCTCAATATATGTACTCTAAAGCTTATCCATGCATTGGGCTAATCTGAGTAGGCTATTGGAAAATCACTATCAAAGCCTATGATGATGAAGAAAGATCATCCAAAGGAACAGTGATACTACCCATTTAGGTAGGTCTTGTTCAAAGAGACACCATGTGCCAAGTCTTGGACATAGACTTGACATACAATATACTATTGGGTTGTCCATGGGTCCATGAAATGCAAGTTGTGTCTTCCATGTACCATCAATATATCAAGTTCCCCTACAATGGATAATAAATTTCAGTATCTGCAGATAATAACCCTTTTCAGTATTGCAATGCTATGGGGGTAGCTCAAGATAGCCTGGTTCCACACAACAGGGAGGCCCAAGCTTCCTCATCATCCAACCATCAAGAGGAAATCAGGTCCCTATCCATGAACTTCAAGCAAAAGATGAAAATAAAGAACCAAGGTATGGGGAGTACTCTTTTGAACCTTTGTGTCTATCTAAGTTGCCAACTTCACCAAGGTCTTATGGACAACCTTCCACATCAAGACATCATGAAACACAACCCATCACAAAGTTTGATGGTAAATTTATCCAAATGGGCACATTGGTTGAAGAATCAGAAGATAAAGATATCCTTAGCTGGCTATACAAGGATGAAGAAGAAATCGAAGTTGCTACCATAGAAGTAGTTGTACCAACAAAACAATATGGAAATGGGTTCCAAATCATGCAACGAATGGGATACAAAGGAAAAGGACCTATTGGCAAGCACCAAGAAGGCATCATAGAACCCATAGAACTTTGTTCACAATTTGCAAAAGACAAAATAGGACTTGGGTATGGCCAACATGTTCTGCCTGTGGTAAAGAAAAATCACCATCAAAAACCTCAATGTAAAGAAAAGAAAAAACATAATGAAGACTCATGGCAAGAAGCACTAAACCAAGCAGCAGAAAAGACAAGGAAGGAGGAAAAGCATGAAGAAAATGAGAGATGACAAGAAGAACTCGCTATTCAAAGGGAGGAAGCTTCTTATAAGAAATTACATCATGTACATGAACCTGATCAAACCAAGGTTGAGCCACAACCTAAAGAAATTGCTACTCACAGAAAGGAAATAGTGTATGAACAATTTCAAAGAGTACAAACAAGAATCAATCCCGAATCAGAACAAGATACTAAACTTGTGTCAATTATCAATGATCTTTTCTCACCATACAATATACCTGTCAGATTCAGCAAGGTAACCTGGGACAGTGATTTTGAAACCAATTCCAATGAGTATGAGTGGGATATTTGTTCTTATGTTACTGAAGATATTGAGGTGGATACAATCCACGCATACACACCCATTTCTCACGAGGGACAAGGCTCAAGATCTCGACCGTTTGAATTCGGACCACAACATATCTATGAGGCTAGTGAGAACAAGCAGCGACAATACGAACAAGGAAATGTTGAGGAAAGTACCATCGAAGACCTCGAGAATATCATAGACCTCACCGATATCCCAAACAACTATGATGATGTCTCCATCATGACACTTACAACAATTGATCTTAACACACCAAATGGCTCCTTACCGCTCATATATCCTAACCTCATAGACTAGGAAGAACCTGAACATCATGATATACCAATATTCCCGAATGATGAATCAATTGTCCAATACATGTGCTCAGTCAACCTGAAAACATGCTCCACCAGTGAACCGCATAATGATGTCTACAATCAGGGGAGTGCCAAGTCTCTCAGTCACAAAAATGAAATGAAAAATGGATCTAATGGTGAAAACCATTTAATGGCAGTGTTAGATTATAAAAATAAAAAAGTAAAAATAAAGGACGCATCTGAAGGTGAAAACCTTTTTGAGGCACCTAAAGATGCGAGACTTGACACTCTTCTTGAATATTACCAAGAAAGGTCACCAATCTTGATTGAGCCAACTTAATCAATAAATATCTACACTGAAGCAGTAGTCAAAACCAAACATCTGGCAAAATCACTCATAGAAAAAGAACAACCGAATTTTGTCAAATTCTTCAAGGAGAAGCAAATCAAATTTGCTTGGTCTTATGCTGACATGCCAGGAGTGAATCCAAATCTAATCATGCATCACTTGTCCATTTCTCCTAGAGCTAAACCTGTCAAGCAGAAAATTAAGAAAGATGAATCCACATCTGGCATTATTAGTCAAAGCAGAACTGAAGAAGTTATTAGATGTCGAATTCATCTTACCTATAGACTATGCCGAACGGATCTCAAATATTGTACCAGTTTCCAAACCAGATAAAAGTATAATGATTTGCATAGACTTCAGAGACCTAAATAAGGCATGTTCGAAGGACGACTTTCTTTTGCCAAGCATCGACACTATTGTTTATCTAACAACAGGGAACACAATGCTATCTCTCATGGATGGATTCTCTAGCTATAACCAAATCAAGATAGCCCCAGAGGATCAAGATAAAATGACATTCACCTATCCATGGGGAACATATTGTTGGAACGTCATGCCTTTTGGCTTGAAAAATGCTGGTGCAACTTATCAAAGAGCCATGACAACAATCTTCCATGACATGATGCATACTTTCATGAAGTATTATGGGGATGATTTGCTAGCTAAATCATTCACCAGAGCAGAACACCTGGGCATCCTAGATAAAATATTTCAACGATTGGAGAAATTCAATGTTAGATTAAACCCTAAGAAATGTGTCTTTAGGGTCACATCCGACAAAATTTTGAGCTACATTGTATCAGAAAAAGGCATCGAAGTAGATCCAGCAAAGGTTCAAGCTATCATGGAGATGCCACCTCCTAAAAACATCAGTCAGCTACAATCTCTGCAGGGCAAGCTGCATCCATCAAACGATTCATCGCTCAGTTAGCAGATAAATGTCTTCCATTCAATCATCTACTGTAATGCCCACCAAAATACCCCAGAGAAATATAGCTAAATACACACTAATTTAATTTATTTTTTCTTTTTTAACAATACAACACATATAATCACTTAAGCAACGCAGCAAGAACACAACAACATTTAAGTGTTATGAACATAGAATAATTCACTCAAGCTATTCAAACAATTACACAAGCAGAATACAATAAATCATTTCTACTAACTCCCTAGGGTATCTCAACACCATTATTTAGTCTACCTACATAAGCAATAAGCATTTACTTTCTTCCAGATCATTACCTCATAATCTTAATCATTTTACAAGCATAGGTGCAACATAGTAATACCTTTGGTTGCTTGGGATGAAGTGTGTAGACCAAAGAACAAAGGAGGGCTGGGGATTAAAGCTATAAAAACCTTTAACAAAGCTCTTCTTGCTAAACAGTTATGGAGAGTCTATGACACTAAGAAAGATTGGAATCAAATTTGGTTTGACAAATACATTCAGAATCATACTATCCAAGGGATCCTTAACTTTGAAGATATCCCTGCTAGATCCTTCATCTGGAATAGTATTACCAAATCCATAAAAGTGGCAAAAGCTGGGGCTGGATGGGTCCTTGGAAAAGGTGACATAATAAGGTTTTGGGAAGACCCCTAGATGAAGAATGAAGCCCTTTATGATCAAAACAACAGTCAAATTATTGAAGAGTGTAAAAGGAGGTTTGGGCTTATGGTATGTGACTATTGGAAGGAGAATAAGTGGGTTAGGCTTGATGACCTCCATTCTGGATTTTCCTCTCTCCAGAAGAAGTTGCTGTCCTTTTCCCCTAACAAAGGCTATGATGATGTTTTCCTCTAGAAAAGTGATCCTAAAGGTGAATTTGCGGTTGCTTCTGCCTATAAAAATACTTTCTCTGAAACCAACAATCCCATTTGGAGTAAAGTTTGGAACAACATTCTGATCCCTAAAGTCAACATTTTCTTTTGGCTTGCTTCTCATAATAGCACCCTTACTCTTGACAATTTAATCCGAAGGGGTTTCAAATTCCCTAATAGATGTGAGCTTTGCCAGAAGGAGGGGGAATCAGTTGATCACCTTTTTTTCCACTACTCCTTCACCTAGGATATTTGGTGCAAAATGTGTGAAAAATGGAAAATTAACTGGGTCATGAACAAGAGCATCAAGGATATCATCTGGCAATGGAATTTTCCAACCAAATGCCAAATCATCAAGAACCTGTGGTCTTTGACCCTCCCCATGATATGTTGGGGCATTTGGAAAGAAAGGAATAATAGGATATTTAGGAAAGTTAAGTGTAATACTCAGGTGGTCTTTGAAAAAATATGCAGAGCTATAAAGGAGAACATCAACATTCCTCACAAGAATAATCAGCAATGGTCTACTACAGATATGAATGATATGGAAAAAGACATCCTTACTAAATGGAACCTAATGCATAAGGTCTACAGATCAGAAAATAAGAAGAAGAGAGATAACATTGTATGGAGGTTTCCTGATTATGACTAGATAAAGGTTAATTTTGATGGGGCGGCTAAAAGGAACCCTGGAAAGGCTGGTGGAGGGGGAGTTATTAGAAATGCTCAAGGAATTTGCATTGCTGCTTTTGCTTCTCCCTTTGGGACCCAAAATAACCATGTGGTTGAAGCTCTGGCAATGCTAAAGAGCCTCCAGCTAGCTCAGGAATTCAAATTCAAAAAATATGGCTCGAAGGGGACTCTTTAAATATCATACAAGCCCTTAAAGGTACTAGTTCTGTTTCCTGGAATATTACCAATTTAATTAAAAATACTAAAGATATTCTAAATAACTATGTTAGCATTAGTATAACTCATACCTTTAGAGAGGGAAATAAGGTTGCGGATATCCTAGCCAATGAAGGGGTAAATTTGGAGAAGGAGGTCAAATACATTGGAAAAACTCACATCAAACGGGAGATTAAGGAGCAATTATACTTTGATCGCCTCAATGGATCAAGTTAATCTCATGATTTGTTTCCGGGGAATGAGTACCAATGACAAATTTTGGGGGCGGATTAACTGTCAGATGATGAGTGTTTCTCGGCATCATAACCAAGATCATATGTGTGCGAAAGATAATAGTAATAATAGCTGGGTTTGTGTGGACATGAGTAGCAATTTCAAAACTGTGAAAGAGTCTTTACACGGGGAATCCAGAATAACAAGTTTTTCAGAGTTTTATCCGCGGAATGAGAATTGTAGCAGAGGGTATCTTTACTTGGAAATCAGAATGGACGATAACCTAAACAGGAATGAGCCTCCAGGTTGTGAGAATTGGAAGAGTGAAAGAAAGGTTTGGAGAAGGCTCCACAGACACAGCTTCACTGATTATATGGAGAAGCTCCATGGTAGCAGAAACTCTATGTCTTACGGTTTCGCTAAAAGCTGGAGCAACAACAGGGCTACCCTGTTTGGGGAGATTTGGCAAATCGATGAAAATTTGATTGCGGAGGTCACGAGACTCAAGATGGAGGGGACTAAATTCTACAGGGATTGGAAGTATGCCGCTGAGGCCTTCAAAAATTTCCCAAAGATGGAGGACGAGAAGGGAAACCTTGCGAAGAAGGACAACATATCCTACTACACCCCCCAACAGGTAAAGCCTTTCTGGCAAAAAGTTCTTAGGGCTTTAATGGAATATTTGACTGTGGATGGCAGATTTACAAAAAATTATAACTATCATTTTGCTATCCTGAACCATTTCCACCATGGGGCTAAAATATCCTTGCCCTTCTATTTAGCCTCCTCTCTAAACGAGAGCCTTGTCGACTATGCTAAAAAGCCTAGTTCCTATCCTTTAGCACACCAGGGACTCATTCTGCTTATTTATGAACATATTAAGGATAAGGCTAGGGCAACCAAGGATGATCCTTTGATCATCAATGCTCATATATCTGAGAAATGCAAAGACTCTGATTCAAATGGGGATCAACCCAACACCCCTACCCATAAAAAAAGGAAGGTTGAAACAGAACATGAAGAAAAGGATGTGCATTGTGATGAAGAAGAGGGAAAGGATAAGGACACTGATCCTGAAATGGAGCCAAACAAGGATGAGAACTATGGTGAAGGGGAGGAAGGGGGAAACTCTGAGAATCTTCACTCCAACCCTAAGGGCTCAGAAAGCGAGAATGAGGCTCTAAATCCTAAGGAGGGTGACAACCCTAATACTGAGGAGACTGAACAGAGCAAGGACTCTGCGGATACCATCCTGGACACCGCTCGCAACTGCACCCTTGAATTCTTCAATTTCCAGAAGTGGGTTGTTGAAAACATCACCAGCATGCAGGGTAAGCAAAGGGAGCTGGAAGATAAGATCAATAAGCTGATTAAGATGTCTGACTCTGGGAAACAGAATGAGGAGATAGAAAATAGTGAAGCGGAGGAGGAAATGGAGATGGAGGACTGGCTGGAGAAAGATCTGATAAAAGGCGACCTGAAACATTTGGAGGATGTTATTAAAACCATGAAAGAACAGGTGGAGGAGGAAAAAGACAATGTCAACACCCGGATGGCCCGTAATGAGAAAGCATTGAAAAACCTTATGAACCACAGCCTCCAGGTCCTTAAAGTTTCTTCCCAAAATATGAATGTGCTGGTGGATCATCTGAAAAAGAAAAACTAGGAGAAGAACCTGGCAATTATAGAAGATGCTCCAACTTCCAGCCTAACCCACTAGAACCCTAGGTGCAAAACTAGGCAGACTACTATTGAGAAGGACACAAAAATGAAAGAGAGTCAGATTGTATAGGAAAACACTGACTTGAGGGAAGCGGCCAAGGCAATGATGCTTTTGGTGCAGAATGCTGAGGAAACTATGAAGAGTTTTTAATTTTCTTGTAATGCTAGGCTTGGGGTCAATTTCTTGCTGGCCTCTTGCTGTCCTTTCCTCTACTGCTAGTTTTTCTGTTGGTCTTTTGCAGCTGTCTTGTTTTGTTTCCTTCTTGAATATCTTTCAAATGTAATTGGGTTTCGGGTCCCTTAAAACTCGTTTTTACTTAATCAAAAACATAGCACTACCTAACACTCATGATATGCAACCTACTTAATCTTTCATTTAATATGAGATTCTATCTTTCAATGCATAGCTACTTCCTTTTTCTCTTAGGTTCATTTTATACACCAATCCCAAATATTCCTATTACCATTAACCAACCTTCAACTATGATCATCACCATTCACATACCAAGATTAACCCTTACACTGCATTAACATAATTTCCATTTTCAATTGACTTCCACATAATCATTTATGCTTCTATGCTCCTAGCATACTTATTACTTCGTCATGATTCCAAAAATGCATAATGCAATAATCACAAGGTTCTCCTAAACATTTAATCCATAGCCCATTTAATACTCATAACATCTCTTACACTATATCAATTAACCAACAATCATCTTATTACAAATTAAGAAACTACACGAATTCACCTCAACACAACTAAGATACAATATCCTAATTCCATAATAACTAATAGCTTCCACCAAATGGAGATATAATCTTAAACCATAACACATGATACATTCCAATCATTTTCTAAAAGACAAGCATTCATTTTACCATCTATTCATACACTTACTAGTAATTTCCATTAATAAGATTTATAATTCATTCATTAAGAACATCCATACAATATTTCCATAAGGAACATTCAAGTACATCCCAAGCATTATAAGATTTCAAATCAATCATTAGATCACTATCTATGAAGCATGATACTATAATTTCAAATTCTTTAATCACAACTCATAAACATGTCCTAAGATATCTTCCAATATTACTCATACTCATACATCCTATCGAGACATAACATTTCATCTACTTAAAGCATTATTTAAAGACATCATTTCAAGGCTAATACCATTTTCATAACATTTACACCATTTCCTTTTAACATGGCTCATCAAGAATACAAATTGCATATTTTAATTCCCAACCATATTACTTATCCACATCTCATGCATCCATTTCATTAAATATAAATGTGTTACAATACGACTCAAGGTTCATCATTACATTCATCTACCATAACCAAAGTTATCACTACAACTAGAACAACATAGTCATTTCTCATAAACATGATTTCTTTTACAACCATTACATAAGGATTTCATTACATAAATCACATCATCATTTACATTTTTGCTACAGTTATTATCCATGAACATTCTAAAGAAGCATCCTCATCCATGCAAGAAGAATCCAAAGACAGGAACATCCCAATGATTTAAAAGCACAAAGCACCTGACCATGTGGAACCAAAGGAACCACCCCCCGTGCTAGGAGATGACACAAGGTCCCAACACACACTCTACATCTAGGCTGACACTTAAAACCAAAGAGAGTAAACAACACAAGGACACTCAAGCAAGAACCCATCACAAGATAGCACAAGTAGAAAACTCCCAGAGGCACACAAATCAACAAGGCATAAATACATCTCAAGCAAAGGACACATGTAGGAGCAAAGTGTCATCACATGCTATCCTCCCCCATAATATTGCCAATACACAACTCTTCATGACATAACCCCGATAGACATGTGGAGCCATTTCTACCCATGAGAGAATCAAGGGAGATTTGACTTATCGTCTTCACAGCCTTCTCATGCTTATCCTAAAACATCCTCCCTAGGAATCAGCCATGAGGCTCAAACTATTAATTATCTTGTTTAAATGAGCTAATTACCCATTCCAATTAATTCATTAATAATGTTATCACTTGTTTACAAAATCATAGAAAACTCCAATGTGCCCTGTTGGTCTAGACTTCATGCATCCTTACAAGGAACCTCATGCAAACCTATCTCTCGTGACCCCAGTCATCACAAGGAAGCCCACTCCTCCTATCATGGCCCAACAATAAATCATAAGAGGCTCTAAATTCAAATTCCAAGAAAAGATCCATAACTTCATCATGCAGCCCAACAACACATAAAAACATGCAAGGAAAAACCATAGCTAAAGATCTAAAAGGGCTTGAAACCATTATAATGCAAATGAGCCTCAAGTAGAAATCCATATCATATAAGAAATATTCCATCAATAAAATATATCAATTATGTTGTCTTCACAACAATATCACCTTGTTGTCTCCACAACATTAACATCTTGCTGTCTCCACAACAGTAACATCTTTCCATTGGAACATCTCAATATAAGAAAAGACTCAAGTCTTCAACAATAAATAAGTCAAGAATGTTGTAGCATAGAAAACATAAAATCGCATCAAACTGATAAATAATAGTAACTGGAAAAATTCTGCAAAAATCCCAAAAAGCCTCTGGAATGAAACCAAACTCAAGAATCCAAATCTATCTGAAAAACAGTGAAAACACCAAAGACAGGCAAAACATCGCTTTTGCATTGAAGTTTAGTGCTTTTGCATTACAGGTTAGCGCTTATGCATTATAGGTTAGCGCCTGTGTTAAATAGTTTAGCGCCTGTGCAGATAAGGACAACGCTTTTGCACAAAGGACAACGCATATACACTGAAAAGACAACGCAAATGCATCAATAGATAGCGCAAATGCATAATAGGACAGCGCAAATGGATGAAATGATAGTGCAAATGCAGAATTAACGCTTTGCATAAATAGGACGCAAAACACAGAACTTTCAACAAAGCTTAAAAATCAAACTTTAAACATAAGGCTTCGAAAAAACATATGCATAGAGTCGCCCATAACAGTAGATTTAAAGGGCATAAATGAAATAAACAATAACCACTTAAAAGCCAACATTCAATCAAAAATCAATTCATGACACAAGCTCAGAAAAACAACAAAAGACTCACCAATTCCCAAAATAGGAATATTTCCCATAAACTATAGAATAAAACCTCGTAAAAAATTGATGCCTTCATATATTTCCTTCCATACTATACAAACTATAGATTCATTTTCCCAAGCTCACACATTCAATCTCCAGACACGAAGCATACAAGAAAACTGTAAAACCAAATACAAAGGGAGAATACATCTCCTACCTGCAACTCATGTGATGGAAAGAAGTTGAAGAAGAGCTCCCCAAATCCAAAAGCCAAAACCAACAAGCTCCAACAACAATCCAAGCCAAAACCCAAAAAAGAAAATCTTGCAGAGAATATTTTTTGCAAGAAGAAGCCAATCCCAAAAACTTCACGGGAAAGAAAATAAAAAGCCAAACAATAACCAAAAACCGTAGCCTCAATTGCGGCCAATCAAAATATTCTAATTCTATAATATATTTTACCAACCCTACCATATAATATAATTTTACCTCCCTTTTCAAATTCAACCAATAAAAGAAGAAGGCAGGTAAGATAAATATAAATCGTGCTTTTACAATTGGGTGGGAATGTTTTATCATTTTATTTTCAAGTGAATTTATACAACCCACTTAATATAAAAGTCAACTAATAAATAAAACATGAGCTACAATTAAATAAATCAAATGGGGAAATTAAATCAAATAAACCAAAGGCTCATAAATAAATTAAAAAACCAGATAAACATTAATACCAAATAAATATTAAACCATAGGCGATTAAATAAATAAATAAACAATTAAATACCAATAAAAGGTCAAATCACAAATAAATATAAAACCACAACATAAGCTAAACAATAAATATTAAATAAATATTAAATCATCATTAAAATAAATAAATATTTAAATATCAAATAATTAAATACCCAAAAAGACAAGAATCCAATAAATTAAATTAAACATTAGATAATCAAATAATCAAATCGCTATTAATCAAAATAATTAAAATAAACATTATTAACTATTTAATCTCGCATCAATAATCAAATAATCAATCTCGACATAATGGAACTAACCAACCAATACTAACATACTCACAATACAAAAGAAATCAAGCTTACTAACTGACATGTCCACTTATGCCAAGACACTGACGACTCATAGTGAACAACTTAGACCTAGAGTATGTGAGGGGAACTTGTGCCAACTTCGAACCACATACCATTGGGATTTAAAGACACACTCAGACCTGTGGAGCCAAGTGGAGTCAGTGTCTGGTACCTGCAAATCCTGCATCCACAAAGCAACGATATGACATATGCATATATACATATATTATAACGTACAAGGGTTAGAGAATCGCAACAACACATCTCGCTCGCAATGAGTGATGTGGAATTGTCTCTATCCCAAAGACAGTCATACAACAATCAAACACACCATAAGGTCAACTCATTATACATAATATTAAATATGGTTAGTACATAAAAACATCATCAAGTGCATGATTAGTATAATTCATGATTATAATATAACATGTAAAATCCATCAACTCTTATGCTCATCAAATCACATGATCAATATAGTCTTTCGATAGTCAATCACATAATAAGTATATAGAGCCTAATAAATCACATGATCAATAACGATAGTATCAACATCATATAAATCATCTGAAATAGCCTATGCCCAATAATGTCTATCATGCATGAATTAAAAGTCAACTCTAGTCAAAAGAAGTCAAGTCAAGGGTGGACCCTACATCCTCCCCCCCCTTAGACTCGACTTACTCCTGGAAGTCGTAAGAGTTAGGGTGACAACTAGCACACATAAATCAAAACTTCCTTTAAACACAAACATATTATAATATTTTTTAACTCCAAGAAAGATAATGACAACTAAATTTCCTCCTTATGCTTCAATTATTTGAAATAAACATGTTACACAAGAGGTAAATGAAGCACCAACTGCTATTAATTATGATATGTACACTAAATTGTTAAAATATTTACAAGGGAACTTCATCTTAACCACACTTGCAATACAAAATTGTAACTTTAGTCACTAAGTTAAGCATCAATAAGCATAAATCACTATATTTCACACCAATATTCATAGAAACACTCCTTCAACATCTAGTTGCATGCAAATAGAGAGAGAGATATACATTTACATAATATCTTACACATATGCACCTATTATATTATTAAACAAATCATGTCATAAGCCTAAATGAGGGAAAATTTCTCATAAATAAGCTTCCTCAAATTAAATATAATCAAGACATCACACGATAATCAAGCATATATAACCTATTTATCTAAAAGAACAAATTTCATGGCATTCAAATCTCCTAATTTCCACCATGCTTACATTGCGCTACACTTTATACTAACATTAGATGCAATCCTTATCCAATCAAATCATTCAAAGGACATCCTTAATCCATTATGTGCACACAAAGATTTTGAAGGCAAGAAATCAGCAACTTCTTTTATTTTTGAAGGCAAGAAATCAACAACTTCTTTTATTTAACTATTCCATAAACTTTAGACTTCACAATTCCAAGGAACTTCTATGTACTATAAACTTTAGAAAGTTACCAATAAATTTAATCTTATTAACACTTTTCATTTAATCAGCTAATAAAAATGTTATCTAATTGTTTTCTTAGTCTAGTGCACTTTTCCGCAATGTCCTCCCTCGCACACACTATAAGAGGTTTCAAATGAACATGATAGAGACAACACTGGCTCAAGATTTGGGCCAACAATACATCAACACTCAGAATGACCACCACAGACAACAAAAGAGGAGGTCAAGGAAATATCCTCAAATTAATTCATTAAATTAAAAGAGAAGAAAAGTTGCCAGCGAAATCGATCAAGATATTTAAATGTGACAAGTGTCACCACAAGGACAAAATAAAAGAAAGAAGAACTCAATGGTCATCCAAAAGTAAAGAAATCTCAAAAATACACATTAATCTTAACGACACATCACACAAATCATAAATTAACTCAAGGCAAAAGAAACAACTCATCCAACCCACATCACGAGGTGACCAACATTAGTCACACCAAAGGGAGTAACCACTACACAATATCCAAGGGTGAAATGCCTTGAATGTGTTAGAGAGTGCATGCCATATTTTTAAGACTTTTATTTTATCCATATGTCTGTATTCTTTTCATTATTTTTTTAATGCAATTCAATATTTTCAAAAATCTAGGCAATTATCCTTTATGAAGGTTGACATAGGTAGGAAGAGATATCACAACTACGTACTCACACATGCACAAGGAATATACTCATGCCATGACTAATGTTCCCATGAGCATATTCACCAAGTTATAACAGAAATAGAGGTTGAGCTTCAATTAGTCACTTGATAGTAGACTATAACACACATCATTTCCATTAATGCACAACTAATAACCTATAGAAGATTAGAAAGTCCTTCATAAGGCCTTTAAGAAATTTAGTCAATCATATATTTAAACAAGCAAAATAGGTCTCATTACAAAAGCCAAAGTTTAATATCAATTTCTACTCTCACCAATAATAATATTCTGACATACTTCTAGTTATCTAAGTTAAGAATATCTCAGTCCACTTTCAGAACTTAGTTTTCTTCTCATCTAATGCCACTTAAATTCCAAGAATACATGCATCATTCTATTTAAACTCACTTCCTATTATTACTTGATTACTATCATTCATCAACTATGTATTTTCGACATTTAGAATCCCAACACAATTTCATATAACTAATTATCATTTTATTTTATTAGAATTTGCTAAGGGAGCACTTCTTAAAATTCAAATAAGGCAATGATATGGTAACCTTTCTTAATTTATCCATCTAGTTAAGAGAATATTTATTCAATGCCACACAATTTCCTACACAAAGCTAAAACTTTTATCTTGCTAAACCAAATAATGACACAATGGTATCATTTCGATTTCTACATATGCAATGCACCAATCCTTGCTTCAATAAACATATTTATCTTCCTTTAGTTTTGCAATACATTTCCTATTTAAATGATGGGATATTCGATTTAATCAATTCTTCCCTTTAAAGAACAAGGATCATGAATGCAATACCTAAATTTCAGTTTTTCAATGCAAATTAATTTCATCTAATCTTCCCTTTAACGTATATGAGTCATATTCATAAATCATTATCCAATCCTTCCACTTAATATCAATAACCCCCAATTATTTGAATCTTTTACCCCAAAGAGAGAAGAGGGAGGAAGGGATATTGCCACATAAATCAATACACACAGTTTTATACAGACTTGGTTTGAATTCCATAGTCATGCCAAATACAGCTTACCACTTTTAAAGATATGCAATTTCAACTCCCACAAGTGCGACTAGAAATCTCAAATCCTTTGATAGCTATGATTTCCTCAAACAATCTTTTATTACATACAAAATCACACATATACCAAAACAACCAATAGTTTAAAAGGGTAGTCACTATATTACCAACTAACTTCCTTACATTTCACATAGGAGATTGAAATAAGGAAAAAAGGAATTCCAACAAATTAAAGTGATCATGTAGTTCCATATCATCTTAAAATTGCAGTAAGTTACATATCATTTTAAATCTTGCATTGGTATCATATTATTATCATTATCATTTACATCTCATTTTCAAGATACATCTCATATCATTATCATTATCATTTACACCTCATTTTCAAGATACATCTCACAATCATAACATTCAGGTAACATCACATCTTGTATCAAAGTAAACATAGCAATGCACATCACAAACACCTATTCATCATGAACCATGCATTCACATCATCATATAAATTAACATTAAGAGATCAAGAACATCATTATTGTCTAAGCATCTAGTCATCCACATAGTATCATCCTATCAAATAATGTGCATCATAAATCAATCATCATCAACAACACATCACATGTGGATCAAAGAAAATCAGTGCCATATACTATATATATCTCGCAAAACTGTCAAAATGTACAATGGGTATCATGTCTATGAATACAATAAAGTGATCAATACAGTAGGAAAGATCTCTCAGGTATGACTATCTCCTAAGGAAGAAGGTCTAGCAGTAGATGTCCTAGCTCCTGGATCTCCACCAGATGGATCACATCATGTCGGCCCCATAACACCTCTGCTCTCAATCCTCGTATGACTACATCTAGATTGAGTGGATGCCACTGCAACATATCTAAGAGTTCTATGACCTCGAGGGACCATATCAGCGTACAAATGCCTATAATACTTGGCCTCCTTGGCCGAGTACTATATCTCCCTCAGTGTGTCCCAGAGTGGAGCACCTGTCGTGTTCCTCTCTAACCTGTCAGCAAGGGCCTCTGCTTGACCCTGACACTCTACTGTTGTATCCCTCCCTACCTGTATGTGTGTAATTTGTCATTGTTGTGCTAGCACCTATTCCTGCAACTCCTGCACCGAGACCTGTAGTGCCCTAATCTAAGCATCATGTTGGTAGGTCGACACCATGATCTGAATAGGTACCTGTGTCATGGTCCTAGTTTCACCTGTCCCTATCTGAGGTGCTGGTGTAGGTAGAACGTTGGATCTCCTCCTCTGGGCAGGTCGCCTATCATCCTCCTTCCCCCCACAGCAGCTAACACTGCACCTATCCTCACACCCTCACCCCCACCAAGCATGAGACCACCTCCACCTCTACCACCTCTACCTCTATCACCTCTACCTCTGCCATCCCCACCTCCACCAGCCCCTCCATCTCCTCCACCAGCCCCTCCACCTACACCTCCTCCCTCCACTCCCTCATCCTCCTCTCTCCATCTAGGACCCCCTCGCCTTTGTGGCTGCTCCTCCTCCTCATCATCAAAAGCTAGCAACAACTCTATCAGATCAGATATGCACGCCACTGCATGTGCCACGAAGTAAGCTAAGAACTCCTCTGTCATCCCAGCATCCACTACCCTGGCCCCATAATCCCAGATCTGTCCTGCCAAGGTCATATAATCGTGCATGGTTGCTCCACTATCTAGGGTAGGCCCCCATTCTGGCACATCCTGTCACCAACAATCATACAAACAGGCTTCCTGTGGTATCCCCTGTTGTCTACCATACTGTCGATAAACGCGGTTGTGCAAAAATTGCTCAATGATAAAGGGGGTCCACCCAATCAGGTACCTCAACATATATACATAGGGAATCTCTAGCCCATCCTCGGCGCATACCTTGTAATCCATATATGGTCTCCAGATGACCATATTGATGTCATATAACACCCTCTGCCAGTGCTCTAGTTTGCCCCTACACCTGTATACCCATATGCATATGCCTTACCAACTGGCCTATCCCTTTCTGCAAGCGGTCTCGACACTGATATATGCTCTTAGGCCCACACCTGTAATAACGTCACCCCAATTGATAGACTAGTGTATCCCAAATATACTATTTGGTGGAGCTCTCGATATAGATGGGCCAACATAAAAGACCCCAAGGCAAATATGTGTCCCTACATCACCATCTCCTCCAAAAATCAATCCCCATCCAATGTCCAGTCCCTTCGACCTACGGTCCGGACACTAGACACCACCAATGAAACCTACGAATACTGATGACAGTGGAGTGTAACCTAAATCCAAAAAGTATTGCCACGGGATCTCGTAGCCACTAATATGATCATCCTGGAAAACACAACAAAGAGCCTTTGTGCCACCCTTCTTGGTCTACTAATAGGGTAACAAATATGATAACTCAATGATGAATAATAAGTACCAAACCGGTACTGAGAGGGGGGGTGAATCAGTACAATCACAATTAGTTTTCCCTCTAGGCATTTCCCTCTCCCAAGGAATTTTTAATTCCTTTTTATTCTTCTAATCCCCATAATATCCTTTTTTGGAGAATTTTTAATTCCTCCAATGCATCTTGTAGAGTGTGGAGATACGAAATGCCTTTAAGGCATATTTCTTGGTCTCCACACCCTCTCTTGGAGCTTGTGTGAGCTCACAAGTAAATCTTAGCCCTTCATCTTGAATTCATCCTAGCCATCCATTTTCCTCTCCTCTTCCTATAAAATAGGGTTCCATCCCTTCATTCAAAACATCTTGAAATCCAGTAAGCTTATGCTGCCCTTTTGAGCCTAGGAAATCATCTTGGCAACTTGATCATCTCATCTTTATCATTCATCCTAATCATTTGTGCACAATATTGGAGAGCCATCCACATCCAGCAATCAAAGGAGCACATCAAGTGGAGCATTATCAAGGGGCGCCTTCACTTCATCAAGCTCAATCCGAAGGAGAAGGTAAAATAGCAAGGTGAAATGGTCTTTTAATGATATTTTAGCATTGCATGTTTATTTCGTTATGTTTTGATCAATTTACCTTTCAAATCTGTTTTTCCCTCTTCACTACTTAAATGATCCAATGGTTAACAAGTATTCCATTGCATAAATTCCTTCTTATTGCACACCCCTTTCTTTCGAATATGTGACCTATCAATTTCCTTCGAGGTTTGTTACACCAAGATTAAAATTATATATAAAAAAGTTCATCCTAATGTCTACCTGCAATCTTATTGCAACATGTTTAGACTTTACATATGAAGATTAAATATTGTCTGTTCTATTTCCAAGAACCGTACGGCTCGTATTATATACTTTTAAGATTTATATATTCTTTTGATGAATTAGCTATGACTTTCCTAAAACATTTTCACTTCAAAGAGGGATTGAAATTTCTTTTAGGTTGTTTGATCAAGTGTAACCATTGAAGCAATGAGCCTTTCCAATGTGCCCTTTCTTAGAATTAAATGTTTAAAGTCCTCTAAAGTACTAGTTCATTTCTTGTAAAAATGATTGCAATAAAATAATATTATTAATATGGTCTTAATATTATGTAAGAATATTGTAAAGGATAACTCAATTGTTATTATATTAAGTAGTTATGTGGGGCAACCTGAATTGGGAAAATAAGGCAATTTGGAACTCATAGAAATATTTTATTATGTCTCTATCTTTAGAGGTGGAGTTCTAACATGGGGCTCCACTTAGTGAACCTAGGTTATATCACGTGCATTTATGACATACTAAAGACCTATTTTAAAAAATATTGCCCTAAATTCTTTTCTTGTCACACCCTCCCAATATAAAGTGCGGATTAAAAAACCCCCTATTTTAACCAGATATTGTATTTATCAATTTTTCTTTAACATTTTCCATACCCCTTTATATTTCTATCTTATGTTATGATAAAGAGTTGGTTGGGTTTTAAGCAAAACTCTAGATTTGGCAGAAGATGCTAATATTAATTGATGGGTTCCAAATTAATTTCAAAGCTACTATTTCACTTGACTTGGTTTAAATTTTGAGCCCTAGATTAAAAAGCTCGAGAGGAAATATTGTAATATCCTTTTGATTGAAATTAATAAGTCATAGTGTTGGTGTTTCCAACTGATTGCTCAAGAAATCCTAAATTGGAGCCATACTTTATAACTGGATTCATACGAGACAGATACACTCAAATAGGATACAATATGAAATTGTTTTTTATTAATTTGCAGAATGATTGATACAATTCAGGAAAGTGTTCAAACTATGCACTCATTTCTATTTCTCAAAAACACTATTTTGCCTGCCCTTTACAAAATTTCTCATTTCAATCCAGAACCCCATGCTAGGACTATTTTTGCAGCCCCTAGGGTTAGGGTTTTACAAGATGTTTTGAGCTAGTGCATTTAAGTAATCAATTGGTGGGATTTGTTTAATTTTTTGTTGATCAGCTTGGCCGATAAGCTTTTCCTCTCAAGTTCTCTTTGAGGGTTTTAAGTCGTTGCATTAATCGGCCATGTGCCTAGGCTTGTGTTATTTTGTCAGTTGATATATTTTCCTTAAGTCTTCATGCACGTGTTTTTATTTTTCCTAAGTTGTGAATTATCACATATCGGTCCCCTCGTATGTCCTAGTAACTTCATCTTCAAAGCACGTATTTTAAGTCGCTCCTAAGCCATGGTCCTACCAGAAGGTCATCGAGTTGTTGTAGAAGTATAAATCATGTTCCACCAATTTTTCAAGTTGATATGAAAGTACACATCATGACAAATATATAACAAAAGCAACTTTTTATGACATCGGTGATATCCTTCTCGCAGTCTCAATGACCTGATGATGTCCACATGTCAACAAAGAGTCAGTGAAGGAATGATGTCGAAGGTTCATTGGGAGATTTCATAGATGTCAATGACTTGACGATGCCAACGTGGACAATACTCAAAGGTAAATTTCTTATTAGTGAGATCTTGCACTTAGGGGAGGCTCTGATTCTATCTTGTCAACTCATCAATGCACATGTGGATGGGCACTCAAAAAGAGAAAGCTTGTTGGTGAGATTCTGCATCTAGGAGACATTTAAATTTCATCTTGCCGACTCACTAATGCATACATGGATGTACACATTAGAAGAAATGATCATCAACAAAATCTCGTGCTATAGTTAAACTTGTTGAAATACATCAACGGCCTGACAAGAAGGTTGTAAGTGACTTTTTCGTAGAAGAGGAAGCCCACGTGAATGTACACATATGCAGAGTAAATGGCAGAGATAATTCATGAGATATAGTTGATGCTTCTTACATGTCCTAACAACTCAACGATGGAGGAGGTTGTTGAACCATGATAGATATGTGTTGTCCATGTCACCAAATACTGCAAACAATAGAAAGATGTCAAGAGATCGGTGGGAGAAATTTTTGACTCCCACGATCCATTGATCATGACACATGGGAAAGTTCTACATCCAACCGAGACAAAAAGACAGAGTGGCATTTCCTAATTGGTTTTTGGTAGAATCAAAACTCATTGGTGATGGTTTTAAAATGTTTCATAAGGATTTATACACTTGTTAAGGATTTTTTTCAAGTTTTTGACCTTCAAATATGAGATGAAGCTCATTTTCACAAAATAAAATTGAATTATTCTATTCAATTTTTATGAATTATATGAAAGGCGTACTAAATAATTTTCACTAATTTTAATACGCTTTTCTTGAAATATTTTCATGTATTTCTTCAAGATTCTAAAATCTAGTACAACTCTGCCCTAGAAATGATACATTATCCATTTATGTAATGCCTCTAATTCTACTCTAGGCCTTTACATTATTTGGGGTCATTTCCACTTATATTAATCATAGAGTGTAGCAAGATGTGGTGTATTAGATAGCTTAAATAAGTTTTTTGCATTCATGGAATATGGTTGAGGTGCAAGGCATATAGGAAAGCATAAGTTACAAGGTTTTAGGTACTTGTTTTCGAACTACAATAATCCAAGGCACACAAAAATTGTAGAGTTGTTGCTTAACAAATTTGTCCTTTTTGAAAAAATGACTTTCCTAACTCTATTTAGCCCAAATAAAAAAGACAAACCATTAATTAGCAGTTGGGAAAGCTATTCGTTAACTTCCCTCTTAATTTTCTTAAGGTTCAACTCCCTTTTTAAATTAAATTATATTTTTAAAGATTATGAATTGGGGGGTATGCTCTTAATCACAAAGCGGGAAAGACAAACAACATTTAATCATAGACACAAATTAAATGCAGTTTAGAATTTTCTCAACAACAAATAAAAATAAATTCAAACAACTTGGCAACACAAAGGTTGTATAATCAGTGAATATAATTATAAATTTTATGAATCAAACACTCCACCACACTGAGAAAGGAAATGCATGCTTAGTAAATGCAAACCACACTCACATAGAAGGATGGAACCGAACATTACTTGAAGCACATAGACCTGCAATAAATATCATAACATAGACATTCAAATCTACCTGCACACAAACTTGTAAACTCCTTTCAAAAAGGGCAAAACTTTATTATTGCTTCCTTTTGATTAAGTTGCACTATCACAAAATTATGATGGGGATCATATTTTTGAACATTTCCAATTTCTTTTGGTTACATATTTAAATACTTGCAAATGTAATTGTCACAAAGTCTTGAAACTACTTCTTTTAAAAATATAATTAAAAGTTTTAATACAATTGAAACATGATCATGGTTGGTACAATAAGGTGGTTAGTTTGCCAATTATTATATAAGGGCTATGATGCTACAATAGCACATGCTCTAATGACATGATTGTCCCCCTACTATCAAATTATGGTCATTTTTTCTTGTAAAATGTGTAACAAGGGCCTAAAGAAATATGTCTAGGGTAGGTTTATCCCCAATAGCATCCCAATGGACCCACGCACAGTTCTCTTCTCTCATTCTTTCTCCCCACCATCATAATATATAATAGATGGGTTGGGGCCCCAACCCCCATCTATTCTAGTTTATTACACACACATGGATCAACCATTCTTCTCCATTCGGTCCTTTCCCCCATTACTGATAAAAAATGAGCCACTAGTCAAGTAAAAAATAATATCATTACAACCAAAATGATCAAACATCCAACCCATAATCAAGTTTTTTTAATTTCTACTTTACCATAGCATCCATGGTTGAATTGTTAAAGCACCTTTGATCGACAAGTGCTCTTTCTATATATCGTTGTTTGGCAATTGATTCATAGGATTATGGAAACAACCCATCTATCTTCCTCTGCCCCAACTAGAGTAGTTGATTTTCCCCAACTATAATAGAGTTCTGAAACCTTGATAGGTCGACCATTGTGAAATGAAATGGGAGCTTTAGAACTTAATGTGTTATAAAGAAAAATAGACTAAGGCTGAGGTGGTGGGTCTTGTGGGCCCTATTGGAAACTTGCGTTGTTGTGACTCATTGCCATTGATGTCAATCCTATCTTGTCTTGTCATTGATGTCAACTTGTCTTGTATTGACATGTAAGTGAGAATAGTACAACAGATATTTCTATTTGCAAAAAAGAGTATTTATGTACATTTTTCTCTTGTATTGATATGAAAGGATAACACAATAGATGTTTCTATATACGCATTCTGGTACTCTTGAATTATCTGATACAGATGCTAATGTAGACACCCAAAATTGTCTAGTCTAATTAAATAAATATTTTATTTATTTAATTATCTAAGCCTAATTCTTTTATTAATTAAATAAATCTTTATTTATTTAATTAATTCATTTATCCTCTTCTAGCCTTATTTCTCATTTAAATAAATACATTTATTTATTTAAATTATCCTTTTCTTAAATTAAATAAATATTTTATTTATTTAATTGATCCCATTTCTTCCATTAATTAAATAAATCTTTATTTATTTAATTAATTCATTATCTTTTTCTACACATGACACATGTCATTCATCTCTTAATTCATACACTACCTACCTCTTTCATTATTTTATTATTTCTTCTACCTACCCTCTAATCCTAGCCGACCTCCTTTTTACACCTCTCAATCTTATCCCTCCATTTCATATTGTGTCTTCTATTTAAGGAGATGCTTCCTTCATTATCAAACCCTAATCGACAATTTGGAGGACTTGACTACACTACGATCCTACTTGCAACCACATTCCGTTCTTTGTTGAGCTCTTGTGCACCTAAAATCTGAGAGCAAATATATCAAGCAAGATCAATGGAGATAGGAAGAATGGAGATCAAAACTCTATTGGACATGTAATGGTATAATCTTTGTGATTTCATTTGATTTGCATTGTCTTAGGTAATCTTCATATGTTATGGTGGATCTTTGTTGATTGTTAGGCTAGGGTTTTGTGGTTGAATTCATTTAGCCTTTCAATATTGTTATTATTGTTATCCATTTTCACCATACACATTTTGGCACGCCCGGTGGGACTCTTGTCCCTTTGCATCTAACCTCCTTGTTGCAGATTTTGCGTTTTTGAAGTTGCAGATCGGACATTTTTCGACAGTATTTTAGTTTTTTTCCGCGTCTGTGAACTTTCGGATCACGTCTTTGATTTTCTGGCGCGTTTGCGGGATCTGGAATCGCGTCTGTGTTTTTGACAAATTTTATTTTGCAGGTTTCAGAAAGGAGCGTCTGTGTTTCAGAAACGCATCTGTGTTATTTCTACCCGCGTCTGTGTCGGAAAGGAGCGTCTGTGATTTTTAGGCGCGTCTGTGCATCACAGAACCGCGTCTGTGTTATCCAGACGCGTCTGTGTTGAGGGTAACAGCGTCTGTGTATTTAATGTTTCAAAATTTTGAAGTTTGCATTGATTCAATTTTCGGATTTTGTACTTAGGGTTTCAGATCTGGTTTATTTTTGGACTAACACTTTCAGATCTAGCTAACTAAATTGGTGCAGCTTGTCTTAGAAGCAAAACGTTTTGTTGAAGGCCCCTATGTCACAAAGTCTTTTGGGTTTCTAAAATGTACCTAACTTGTGTGTTTGCAGGAAGGGGTGATTATGTCAAACAACCCAAACTACTAACAAATTTTGTTGCAGGTCCTTGGCTAGGGTTTTGAATTTTTGTTGTGTGCTTTGTTTTCATAGAATAGCAAACACTTCCATTGGTGCACTAAAATTGAATCATTGTCTTTTGTGTCTTGAGCAATAGGCTCTTTTTGTTTAATCTTTAGAGGGCCTGTCTTCCCGTGTGGTCATTAGGACTACTAGTGAGAAGAGAACGACCCAAGTAGTAGCGAGGAAAACCCACCTCTTCCGAACCACTATAATCAAATGTATTCATGGTGAAAACTATGAATAACATGTGCTGATTAGTTCATACCGACACTATGTCTCCCCATAAACCCGTTTGATCAAATTTATTTGATCATTTGTAGGGCGTAACCCCTATCGGCTGGGAGCCTTCTGTATTTACAGAGCTGAAAGTGTCGCATGTATGGCCACACGAGCAGATGCCCTTACTAGCACCATTTTGTTTTAGAAGCCCAAATCCTTCTAGTTGTTGGGGCAGGAGGTCGGACCTCTGGTAGCGGCCCACACACATACGGTTCTTAGTAGAGATACAAAGTTTGCCATGGGGAGTTTTCATGGGGACTGATGCTTGGCTGACCCGAGAAGTGAGTGCCGAGGGTGGAGCCAGTGAGGTCAAGCATCTAAGTATCCGCTCTGAATAGCGTAGCCTCGGGGGTAAAACCCCATGTGGGATCAACAACTATTGTCTTGGCCAGCCATAAGAATTGTGCTTGACTTATTTTAAACATTCAAACATTCAAGACCAAACAGCAAAACATTGTGTCTTTTGTGTCTTCAGGTGTATGCAAAACAATTTCACATCAAACAACACACTTTCTTGGAGTCATTTCGAAGTCTAAACACTTGCAAACATTGAGTCCTCATCAACATTGTGTCCTCTTGTCACGAAAAACAGTTAAACAGTCAGATTTGGTCACAACAAAACGACTTCACAGATTGGAAAAATTACACAAATTTTACAGAAACGCGTCTGTGTCTGTTTTAACCGCGTCTGGGTCATATAAACGCATCTGTGAAGGGCAGAATAGCATTTGTGTTTATAACAGCGTCTGTGTTGAATAGAAACATGTTTGCGTCGGATAACCGCGTCTGTGCAGTATACAGGCGCGTCTGTGTTCAAAAATTGCAAGAAAATTTCACAGTCCAGCAAACAAAAGAAATCAGTTTCGGAATACTTGAGCTTCCTAGGTTGTTTCTTCAGGTTTCATCTAGCATTCAACCTGTCTTTGGGCCTCACATAGTCCATCATTGCTTCACATCTCATTTTACATTCATACTTGTCTAAACTTGAGTCAAAAGGTCACTTGCTTGTCCTCATCATACTTTGTCAACATACTACATACAACAACACTTTGTTAAGTGGTCCCTCATCAAGGTTTCTTACCTTTGGGTCTCATTTGGTCTTACTTAGAGTCAAGGTCAACTTACCTCATCAAGAGAAACTATCCTCTCTTTGGAAGTCACACCTACTCTACTACATACATACTTGGTCTTACACTTTGGACATTGCAAGTACACCTCAGATTCATTTACATTTCATCCAACTCTTGGTCCTCCATACTTTTTCCATTTTCATCTAGTCTCACACATCTTGGTTAATACCTAGTTCATGGTTGAAACCTGTCTTCAAAAATCTAGGAGAGAAACTAAAGAGGCTCAAGAGTCCGCAAACATGAGTTCTTATGAGTATGACAACGATTTATTTTTCAATCCTGAGCACACTACATTGCCTGACATGGATGTTTATAGAAACATTCCAAATGTGGAAAATGCAGACACTACAAACAATAATGCTACACACAATGACAATGTGGACAACTTTTCAATACATTCAGCAGATGTGGAAGAATCCATTATGAATCCCCATTTCAATCGATTGGTTGAGGAAATAATGAGAAGAGATAGACAATACTTCTTACACATGATGGCACAAAGTGGAGCCAAGATACCTCATGATTTTGACATGTCTCAAATAATGGAACATAGACCTTTGCAACAACCTCACTCCAATATGGATCAAAGGAGACCTAATAGCGGAGGAAATAGAGGACCACACATGGTACCTGAATCACCATCAGCTTTGCTTCAAAAACCAGAGGTCCCACATACACATGGTCAAACATATGATACTCACCTTTGCAGACCATTATGGAAGTCTTATGGAGAAAAATATCCTCAATCACATATCAATGCTAAGGATCAAACACCAAAGCAATGGGATATTCCAAGGCATGCTCAAAATTTGGACACAAGGAAACCTCATGTCAAATTTGGGGGCAATACAATAGAACATGACATGCCTGTAGAATATGGTATACATGCACAAAATAGATATGGTGTTCCTCAACATGAATCTATACCAAGTGCTCCATATATGCCGCATCAATATAGACCTCCTCCATATGAACATGTGTATGATCAATATCATCCATATATGCAATTTGCTCCTCCTCCAATTGGTGCCTCAAACATGGGATATGGTTCAAGAAGTCGATCTCCACCTAAGAGCAATTTGGAGCAACAAATCAGGGATTTACAAAAGAAAATGGAGGACATAAATACACCAAATCCAACATACACAATGAGAGACATATGTCCTTATCCATTTGACAAGAGCATTCCAATGCCTCCATTTCCTGCACACTTTGTGACGCCTAAATTTGACAAATATAGAGGAAAAGGGGATCCTAAGGCACACATAAGACAATTTTTCACAGCTTGCATTGAGGTAGCTTCAGAAGAGACATATTTGATGAGATTATTCCCACAAAGCTTAGGTGATCAAGCTATGGAATGGTTCTCCCAACTCCCACCTGGTATTAAGTCATGGGGTGACCTAGCAGAAGCATTTATTCAACATTTCTCCTACAATATAGAGACAGACATATCAGTCACTACTTTGTGCAATACTAAGCAAAAAGAGGGAGAATCTTTTGCATCATTTTTGCAAAGATGGAGAAATCTAACTAGCAGATGCTCTTGTGAAATTCCACAAAAACAAATGGTAGAGATGTTCACACAAAATGTTAACAAAGACATTGGCTATGATCTAAGGAAAGCTTGTTTGTCCACCTTCAAGGATGTCATTGAAAAGGGCTTAGCAACAGAAAAGGTTCTAATTGAACAGGGAGTCATCAAGATATTCAAGGAAAACAAAGATGACTTTAAAGGGAAAGACAAGCCAAGATTCTGGAATAAAAACAAGAGCACAGTCAATGATGGTGTTGTTGATGCCAATACAGTGCGACCCAAATTCGTCTTTTCGGGATCAAGTTCTATAAACAATCAAGTGAATACTCAAACAACTTCTAGACCACGAAGGAAGTACACCCCATTGGGAGAACCACTTGAATCAGTCTTCAAAAAGCTTGTGGCAAACAAAGTGATCACAGTTCCAGATTTTCCTCCATATGAACCAAAGGTCAAACCAAATTGGTGGAATGATGATGAGTATTGTGAACTTCATAAGAGCAAGGGTCATAAGACGGGAAATTGTCATCGACTGAAGAACATTGTGCAAGATCTCATTGATAGAGGTGATATTGAGATTGAGGGACACTCATCCAATCAAGAACATGAGATGTTTAAGGAACCATTCCCAAAGCATGACAAGGGAAAAGCCCAAGTCACAGATGATCAGGCCAACTATACTAGAGCACCTTACAACTATGATTCAACTATCAATCATATCTCGATGGACAATTATATCTCTACTATTACCATCAAGAACAAAAACCCTGAGAATCCTCCTCAGCGACCCAAGATTGTCCTAAGAGGTGTTGGATCTTCTTCCGGACCTACCTCTGAATGTCATGTTACAACTCGTCGAGGTAAAATTACGTTGCCAAGTGCCTCCACTAAAAATACTGCTTCTTCATCAACCAAGCCTGAGTATGACCTTGTAGAACAGTTAGGGAAGACACCCGCGCTCATCTCCATCCTTGAGCTTTTACGCATATCCCCCGCTCATAAAGCTATTCTTGACAAAATCTTGAGAGACACCACCGTTCCTACTGATCTGAACGTGGACCAGTTTCAAGCCATGGTGGGATACCTTTCCATTCCACATTCCCTCACATTCACAGAAGCTGATGACGCCTCCGTAAGTCAGCCACATAATGCACCATTACATGTTGAAGCCTTCATACACAAACATCGAATAAAGCGAGTCCTGATAGATGGAGGAGCTGGTCTAAACATTTGTACATTGAGCACCATTAAACAATTGGGATATTCTGATAAAGCTATGAATTCAACAAATCAAATCACCATCAAGGCATATGATGATGAAGAACGCTCATCCAAGGGCACAGTCACTTTACCTCTAAGAATTGGGCCACACACAAAGGATGTGGTTTGTCAGGTCCTAGATTTGGATCTCACTTATAATATATTGTTAGGACGTCCTTGGATTCATGAAATGAGGGCAGTCCCATCGACATATCATCAATGCATTAAGTTTCCTCACAACGGAGTCGAGGTAACAGTTAACGGTGATCCTAATCCGTTCATATATTGCAATAACTTGAGAGCACATACTGAGACCATCATTCCTAGTAATCGTGAAGCTGTTCCTTCTTCGGCATACATTGATCCTGAGTCATTGAAACCTTCGACATCAAAACAAGGTGAACTTAAAGGCAAATTTCAGGACAAGGGCATGGGAGAATACACTTTAAATCAGACCATGTATTTACGACAAGTCATGAGCTCTCCAAAAGAATATGGAAGGCCACATCCTAACAAGCAAATATCCATCATGGTATTCAAATGGGATCCTACTACCTTTCAAAGATGGGGCGAACTGGAAGAGGAAGGTTTATACAAAATGCTCTACAAAGACATTGAAGATGACACACAAGATCAGATCAATATACTCTGTGAGAAATATGGCAAAGGCTTCAAGATTCTACAAAAATTCGGGTATGATGGAAAAAGCCCTCTTGGGTTACGAAAAGAAGGCGTTATGGAGCCCTTACAACCTGAATTGACTGTAAAAAGGGAACGCTCGAAGGGACTTGGTTTCCTGACTTCCAAGATCCACACTAAAAGGACAGAAAAGGCATCACAAATCGAAATTGCCAAAATTCAACAAGAGGATCGCTATTCCACAGACTCCAACGAATGGGAATGGGGTTCAGACAAATCCTCCAGTGACTATGAGCTCACTGAGACATTCAGAGAGCCAGATGAACCTACAGAAGAAGAAGAATTTTATAAAAAGTTCAGAGTTGGTCAATAAACAACCCATGAGGATTCCGCACAGTCTTCGTCTCAAGGTTCTAGGTTGAAATCACATAGGATGAGAACACCCATCCCAGAATGCGCTACTAGTGATGACAATTTGGATTCGCTTGCGATCGAGACTGATGAGGAGAGTGCCATCGATGACCTCGATAATTACCTCGACATACCCGAATATAACCACATCTTCACTCTTGAACCCGCAAGCTCCGAAAACATTAAAGCCCTTCCCCTTGTTCACCACCAACTCATTGACTGGGATTATGAAGGACCAGCATAGTTTGACACATTCCAAAATGATGAAGCTGTTATTGACTATCTCAGCGTACGAGATGATCTTCCCCTTAGAGACCATAAAGCAGGATACACTATAGAACTCAACAACATGGCATATTTTGGTGAGGGTGTCGGACCTTCCACTCGCAAAAATGTGAAAATAAGAGCAAATCAAGGATCTTATGGCGAAAACCACACTGTGGCGCTATCTGATCCCAAAAAAGTAAAAAGAAAGGACGTATCTGAGGGCGAAAACCTCTCTGAGGCACCCGAAGATGGAAGGCTCGATATTCTCCCAGCCTCGTATGAGGAAAAGTCATCCATGCTGGTAGAGGAGACTATAAAACAAACATTGGTACGGAAGAGGTTCCACACAACATATTCTTGGCTAAATCATTGACAGAGTCTGAAAGGTCAAAATTCATAAGTTTCTTCAAAAAGAGACAAATCAACTTCGCCTGGTCATACGCTGATATGCCTGGATTGGATTCGGATTTGGTAATGCATCATCTGACAGTCAAACCGGGGGCAAAACTAGTAAAACAGAAATTAAGAAAAATGCATCCACAAGTGGCATTACTAGTCAAAGCAGAACTTGAGAAATTACTCGATGTTGGATTCATACGTCCAATTGATTATCCAGAATGGATCTCTAACTTGGTACCTGTCAGTAAACCAGATCGCAGCATCAGAATTTGCACAGATTTCAGAGACATCAACAAAGCTTGTCCAAAGGATGACTTCCCATTACCAAACATTGACTTGATTGTTGATCTCACAGCAGGTCATGAAATGCTATCATTAATGGATGGATTCTCTGGCTATAATCAGATAAGAATCGCACCCGAGGATCAACATAAAACAGCATTTACTTGTCCATGGGGAACTTTCTGCTGGAATGTCATGCCTTTTGGGCTAAAAAATGTAGGTGCTACATATCAAAGAGCCATGACTACTATCTTTCATGATCTCATGCATGTAACTGTGGAAGATTATGTTGACGATCTCTTGGTCAAATCAATAGACAGAAATACACATTTGGACATACTTTCAGTTGCCTTTGATCGGTTGGAAAAGTACAAAGTAAGATTAAACCCTAAGAAATGTGTCTTTGGAGTAACCTCCGGGAAGCTCCTAGGATTCATTGTGTCCAAAACAGGAATCGAAGCCGATCCAACAAAAGTCAAGGCTATCTTGGACATGCAACCACCCAGAAATATCAGTCAACTTCGATCCTTACAAGGAAGACTCCAGTCCATTCGAAGATTCATAGCACAGCTGGCAGATAAGTGTAATCCTTTTCAACACCTGCTAGATAAAAATATCAAATTTAAATGGGATGATAACTGTCAACAAGCTTTTCAGACGCTCAAAGATTATCTTTTGAATCCGCCAGTTTTGATGCCACCAGTTCCAGATCAACCTTTGCTATTATACATATCAGCTACTCCAACAGCGCTAGGGGCACTCTTGGCGCAACAAATTGCTGAAGGCAAGGAAAAATCCGTATACTATATCAGTCGCACATTGGTGGGATATGAGCTAAACTACACGCCAATCGAGCGTGCATGTCTCGCCGTGGTCTTTGCTTCACAAAAATTACGACATTACATGCTTACTCATAAGACTAAGTTAGTTGCAAGGATAGATCCATTGAAATACCTCCTCAATAAAGCAACACTTACTGGGCGGCTGGCCAAATGGGTAATGATACTTAGTGAATTCGACATCGAATATGTGGATAGAAAAGCAATAAAAGGACAAGCCATCACAGATCAATTGGTAGATGCCCCCATGATTGATGATGTTCCTCTAAATTTAGAATTTCCAGATGAATCCATTTTAACAATATCACATACAAGGCCATGGCAACTGTATTTTGACGGCTCATACACACAGCATGGGGCAGGAGCTAGTATTCTCTTTATAACTCCTCAAGGCGATTCTATACCAAAATCATACCGCTTATCATTTCCTTGCACTAACAATATAGCGGAATATGAGGCATTAACAACTGGATTACGAATTGCAGTTCAGTGGAAGATTCAGGAACTTCGTGTTTTTGGGGATTCTCAACTTGTCATCCGTCAAGCAACTGATGATTACCAAACAAAAGATGAAAAATTACTGCCTTACAAGCAAATGGTGGATGATTTGAAACAACACTTCACAAAGATAGATTTTGAGCAGATACCAAGGGAACAGAATCGTGCTACAGATGCCATGGCTACAATTGCTTCATTGATTGATCTACCTCAAAATGAGACCTGCTATGAGTTCTTGGTGGATAACCTTTTGGTTCCTTCATATGAGATCACTCCTACTGAAATGATATGTGTTGTCGGTCCCGAATCCCAGTTATATGGTTCCATCTTCACATACCTTCGCGACAATATCCTACCTCCTGATCTATCAAATAACCAACGCCGCACCTTCATTCGCCAATCTTCTCGATATGTCATTCTAGCTGATATCCTATATCGGCGAGGTCTAGATGGCACTCTTCTTAGATGTTTAGAAAGCGACGAAGCTCAGATTGCATTACGTGAAGTGCATGAAGGGATATGTGGTCCACATGCTAGTGGTCCTACCTTGGCCAAGAAACTCATTAGGACTGGATATTACTGGCCCAATATGGAAAAAGACTCATATCAGTTTGTCAAGAAATGTAAGCAATGTCAAATTCATGGAGACCTCATACATGCGCCAGCACAAGAATTACAACCACTTGCGTCTCCTTGGCCCTTTTGTCAGTGGGGACTCGATCTCATAGGCAAGATTCACCCTCCTTCTTCTAATGGTCATAAATTCATTATCACAGCCACAGAGTATTTCACAAAATGGATTGAAGCCGTGCCTCTCACACAAGTCACTGGAAAACAGATTGCTACCTTCATCCTTAACTATATCATATGTCGATATGGTATTCTTGTTTCCATTATTACTGATAACGGGCGTCCCTTCAAAAATCAGGATGTTTGTGAACTCTGTGACCGCTTCCATATTTCCCATCGTTTCTCCACACCGTATTACCCCCAAGGTAATGGCCAAGATAAGGCGTCTAATAAAACAATTCTTAAAATCCTCAAGAAGATAGTCGACGACGCTGGCCGTAATTGGCATATCCAACTCAATCCTCCACTTTGGGCCTACCGCACAAGTGTCCGCACACCTACAGGAGCTACACCCTATTCACTTGTTTATGGCACTGAAGCCATCTTGCCTATTGAGGTCGAGTTACCTTCTTTACGGGTCTCTTTGCAAAACATCATCACTGATGAAGATTACAAGGTCTCTCGCTTACAAGAACTAGAACTACTGGATGAACGAAGACAAACTGCTTTTAATCATCTCAAGGCTTACCAACAACGAATGAGTCGCAGCTACAACCACAAGGTCAAGCCTCGCACATTTGAGGTAGGTGACTTGGTTCTCAGAGAAAACCCCAAGAATCAGCAAGACAGAGAGAAGAAGGGCAAGTTCGAACCAAATTGGCTTGGTCCTTACATCATTACAACAACATATGGATTTGGGGCATATCGGCTCTCAACTACAGAAGGTGAACCTTTGGAGGATCCTATCAATAGCATGCACCTTCACAGGTTCTACACATAGTTCTTCAGAATATCCTAATTCAAAAATACAAAAAAAAATCAAAAATTTTAAAAATACAAAAAAAAATTATAAAACAAAAAAAATCGTTACTTGGTGAAAACCTGGCAAACAGGCGCCTTGTGACACAAAAAACATTGAAAAATCAAAAAAGTAAAGAGAAATAATTTCGTCCAACGGTGAAAACCACTTCGGTGGCGCCCTGGGCAAGTACCATGGTGAAAACTGGGTCACCAGCGCCATGCGTAGAGACATTGCTCCTCCCTCCTTTAGGATTCACTTTCATCCTTTCACTTCGCACACACTCACAACCTATTCGTTCATAATAAACTTACCCATTCCCATCATGGCTTGTTATTGATCTACCCAAGATTGGTTAGCCATTCATAATAAACCTCCCTTTTCACCTCCCTTTCCATCCATAATAAATCAGATCCTATCTGTGGCTAAGGCAAATCCTACGTCTAGTGATGGGTGTGGAACTGAGAACATCACATGTTTCGAGGAGTACAGTTTCTTCCAGCTTTCTTCAGTCTATCCGCGCACAATCCGCAATAAAGCAACATTTGCATCACAGATCTGCAAGAAAGTTTCATCTTCTCCGCAATAAAGTATCAGTTTCATGGATTCAGTTAGTTTCAGATGAGACACAGCGGCAACAATGGGCTTCAACAAATCAAATCTTTCAACAGACTCAGACAACATTATGGTTCAGTGCTCTCTATCCTTTCTGTGAAACTAAACATTGTGACCACAATCAAATAAGACTTATACAAGTGACAAGAGACACTAAACTTGAGGACTACAGTGGATGTTGGTGTCGAGTCTTGGTTTTCTTTTGATTTCATCTTTTTTGGTGACATGTCTTTTAGTTTTTCTGGGATGTCTTTGACTAGAGATTCTATCTCCAGGATGTCTTTGACTAGAAAGGCGAGGATGGGGTATCGTCACCTATTTGTATTTGCTGTCTGTGGATTGTCTCTTAGTAATGCTATGACTTGTCCAAGGATATGAGGACACTGTGAGTCTAGTGTGAACTGGGGCATTCCTTGTTTGTGACTGTCTTATCTCCATGCAAACAGGTACAATGACTTTCTGGGTTGAACATATGCCTCGATTGTCATAACCTACTTGCCATAATAAAGCTCAATGATGATAACGCACAAGAAGTTCTTTCACTTTCATATCTTCTATCTTCCATCCCCCTTTCTTGATTGACTTCCATCATCCTTCTCGAGTCCGCGTAGCCTGCTATCACATGACTGAGTATAATGACACACCAAAAACATTTGCATTTCATGTAGCTGCACCTACATTACCACATATAAGTATTTCATACATACATATAGATATCACAACTGCATCACATCCTGCACACAACACCTGTTAGCACAATTTACATTTGCATTATCATATTCATCTGCATTACTTACATTCACATTTGCATCATGCATACACATATAAAACATAAAAGAACAAAAAAAAAAATATTGCATTGCATCATATACATATTTGCATCCATATCATAAGCATCACATAAGAACATCTCATCACATAGGTACACATGCATATAGCTGCCGCAAAGATGCATCATCTCATATATATATATAAAGTGTCATGATACAATGATGTCAAAATCATATGGCTACAATCACCCGCAGGTGTCTACATCATTATACAAAATGGTACAAAACTGATACAGAGGAACTCACTGATCACTCCTGCCAACACTATTGGTACTGCTAATTCTATCCATGTCATGGTATCCCATGCCACGTGTCCTGCCCTCATCTCCAATCTTGGATCCTAGAACACTCATCTCAGGGCCTCTCTATCGCCATCTCGATCGTACGGAATCAACTCCCCATCAATCGGTATCCGCATAATCCTATATACATCCTCTAGGGTGACTGTCATCTCACCCATCGGCAGATGAAACGTGCACGTCTCAGAGTGCCATCTCTCAGCCAATGCAGTCAGCAAACCCATGTTTGCCCGAAACTCAGGCACATACAACACATGTCTCAAACCCATTTCCTCAATGGCAGCTCTGTCCTCAAGTGACAACTTAGGTCGCAACCTCTGCATCGACGGGAATCTCTCCCGTGACTCCAGCATCGACAAATACTCCTGCAGTCAAGCAAATCAATCATGTCAGTCATGGTGGAATTCACTGTTTATCACAAAATTCTACTCGCTATCTAAATGCATATGGCTATCTACCCTAGTGACACTCCCTGTTCATCACAAAGTGTTGCTTCTATCCTAGTGGTACTCCCTGTTCATCACAAAGTACTACATGTGTGACACTCACTGTTCATCACAAAGTGTTACTCACATTCGCACTCCCTGTTCATCACAAAGTGCTGCTTATACTTTGGGTACTCACTGTTCATCACAAAGTACTCTATCTTGGTACTCACTGTTCATCACAAAGTGCCTTGATCTATCCTAGTCTTCCTAGAAGACCTGCTTGAGTGTATCCTCTCAGCAGCCTATCCAATCGACAGCGTATGTTCATCACAGAACTGCCGATTTGACCTCAAAGACCAAAACTTGCATTTTTTTCAACGCAAACGTGCTTGACTGACACAAACGCGCCTACAGACTGCACGAGCGCGCCTGAAAAACACAGACGCGCCTGTATGACATAGACGTGCCTAGGCCGTGCATAAACGCGACTATACTACGCAGACGCCCCTGCACATCGCAGACGCGCCCGCATTCAACGCAAACGCGCCTGGCACCGAGACAAATGCGCCTGGCACCGACACAGACGCGCCTGTCGGACACAGATGCGCCTGACACCGATGCAGATGCGGTTACACGATTTTAGATTTTTTTTGTACCCTATTCCTAAGCGCATTTATTGCTCTAACTAGCATGCATTAATGACAAAATTAAATGCATCAAAGTATGAGGAGGTTTGGCGATACTTACAGGCTCTCCTGCCTCTGCTGGCCTCTGAAATCGTCGAACGCGGTCGAATCTGTGCACGAAAGCTATCGCTGCTGACTGCTGCTGCTTTTTTCTTGATCTGCACTTTGATCTCGTGAAGGTGTAGATGACAATGAGGATGTCTTTTGCCCGTGGTCTATCTTATAGCCTACCCTCGCCTTAGCCTTCATTTCCCAAGTCAGTCTTCCTCATCCCGTGACTTTGTCACTTTATTCGGTCAGTCCATTCTAGCCTTTCTTTCTTATCGAGAGATTGTCTGCAATCTTTTCAGACATTTTCATCCAATCTCTCGAGGGGGCATATCATTCCCATTCTGGGGCAACTCTGTATTAGTTCATCTTATCTTCTTTGAAACAACGCGACAAGCCGCATTGTCTCGAAGAGGGGCAAAATGTAGACACCCAAAATTGTCCAGTCTAATTAAATAAATATTTTATTTATTTAATTATCTAAGCCTAATTCTTCTATTAATTAAATAAATCTTTATTTATTTAATTAATTCATTTATCCTCTTCTAGCCTTATTTCTCATTTAAATAAATACATTTATTTATTTAAATTATCCTTTTCTTAAATTAAATAAATATTTTATTTATTTAATTGATCCCATTTCTTCCATTAATTAAATAAATCTTTATTTATTTAATTAATTCATTATCTTTTTCTACACATGACACATGTCATTCATCTCTTAATTCATACACTACCTACCTCTTTTATTATTTTATTATTTCTTCTACCTACCCTCTAATCCTAGCCGACCTCCTTTTTACACCTCTCAATCTTATCCCTCCATTTCATATTGTGTCTTCTATTTAAGGAGATGCTTCCTTCATTATCAAACCCTAATCGACAATTTGGAGGACTTAACTACACTACGATCCTACTTGCAACCACATTCCGTTCTTTGTTGAGCTCTTGTGCACCTAAAATCTGAGAGCAAATATATCAAGCAAGATCAATGGAGATAGGAAGAATGGAGATCAAAACTCTATTGGACATGTAATGGTATAATCTTTGTGATTTCATTTGATTTGCATTGTCTTAGGTAATCTTCATAGGTTATGGTGGATCTTTGTTGATTGTTAGGCTAGGGTTTTGTGGTTGAATTCATTTAGCCTTTCAATATTGTTATTATTGTTATCCATTTTCACCATACACAGCTAATGTATTTCCAAAAGGATAGTATAGTAGAAATTTGTATATGCATGAAAGAGTATTTATGTATAGTGTTGAATGTTCTGGTATTGATGAAGATGTTGTGGTGTTTCCAGAAGTTTGGTATAATGGAAGTCTCTATATGCAAGAAACAAAATTTAGTGTCTCAATGCAAGAATGTCTTACATTCTTCTGGATTGTGAAGACTATGTGAATACAATGCTTATGTTCTATGTGTATTACTCGATCAAGTTTGCAAATTCTCTATGGCTCTGTTGGCTGAGCTAATTACTATTGTTTCTAATAGTAAGGTTGTCTATTAGAACAAGTCTGAAAAAGGTTTAATGTTTTCTGGATATGTGGATTCAAGTGTTGTAGTTTGGAGGATTGTTCAAGTGTTCCAGTTTAGTTGCCAAGCAACAATTTCATTAGCAAATGAAGTTATGATGTTTTGATTTCCAAGTGTCTGCTATGTTGGTCTCCGGTTGACTGTGATGATGTATTCTACTTGGATCATATTCTTCAGTTTGGGTTTGCTTTGGAGGATGCCTATGGATAATTTTTTGGTTCTCATCGTTGCATTTGTAGATCCGCATTGAGTTTCATGCATTGGAGAATGTTTTAGGCCAACCGGTTGGCATTCTTCATTGTTCATCTACATGTTTCATTTGATACTGACATTGGAGGATGTCCTAGTGTGTGTTGTTAATTGGAATAGTTTGAAAATATTGTAATGGGTCTCCTCTATCTCCTGAGTTGGACCGCATTTGATATTTTAGGTCCAAGTGGCTGAATTTATGTAATAATGTATATTATATCTATGGCTGACCTAGTTAAGGGTTTTGATGATTAATCTTGTATATGAAAGAGTGTGGATACATTAGTGAGTGTGTGTGGAATGAATGTGAATTGATTTATCAAATATGTGAAAGGTCTACAAGTAGATCCAAAATTGGATATGTGTAAAAGATTGTTGTGAAGATCTTTGATGAAAATATTCTCAGTGTGACAGAGTTCAGAGATTGTATATTGAAAGAAAAAGAGTTTTATATGATATTGATTGCTTGACATAGCGGTTCAAGATCAAGTTCATGATCTGGAGATATTGTTCATTCCAATTCATCCATTTATTTTTTATCAGAAGATAAAGAGTCTCTTGGTAGATTTTTGTATCTTGCCCTGAAACAATGAGTTTCAGTCTTGCAATTTACTTGTATCTTTCCCTAAGGTTGTGCACCTTAGTTCTGCAAGTCCTCTCAGGAGCAAGGTGTTCCGAAGGCAATATTGTAATAGATTATATTTATATTGTGAGTTTGATTCTCCCTAGTTTTTTTCCTAATTGAGTTTTTTAAGTAAATATGATGTTCATGTGTTTGTTTTTGATACTTTAATGGTTTTCTATTGTCAAGATTATATGTTTGCGATTTAAAGTTTCAAGATCATAATTTAAGTATTTGAAGGTCCAGACTAATTCACCTCCTCCCTCTCTTAGCCCTATAACATGTTCTACAATTGGTATCTGAGCAAGGTTCCCCCTTTTGAAGCTTAATCTCTTGAGGAAGATCTAAGAGGGCACATGACTATATATTCAAGGATTTGAAGTTGGATGGCATAAATTATGCTCATTGGAGAGAAACGGTTGAGTATCATTTGATTACTATGTTGGTTGAGAACTAGGAAAGCATTAAGAAAGGTTATAACGCTCCACATAATGGTCCTACATCTCCATATGAAATCAAAGCATATGAAAGTAATGCAAAGGCTATTGTTGCGATTGTTACCTGCTTGAATGATGTAATGTTTGAAAAAACTACAGGGCTAAGTCAACTAAACAATATGCATGCCGCCTTTCCCACCACATTTTGAAACACCAAAACTTGACAGATAGCGAGGGAAATGTGATCCTAGAGATCACATTAGAAAAATTTTCAGTGCATGTATAGAGGTTGCAAATGAAGACACTTATCTAATGAGATTGTTCCCAAAAAGTCTCAGAGGTTCGGCCTTGGAGTGGTTTTCACATCTCCCACCAACAATCACATCATGGGGTGAACTAGTTGAACATTTCATTGCTAACTTCTTGCATAACATTGAAACCTCAGTTACATTGATGGACCTATGTGCCCCAAAACAAAAATGAAAATGAAACATTTGTATCCTTCTTACAAAGATGGTGATCTGTCTACAGAAGGTGCAAGACTATTATTCCCAAAACTGAGCAAGTTGACATGTTTGCAAATATCTTAATCCCAAAAATTAAGTATCCAATACAAATGCAATGTTTGACCACATTTAAACAAATCACTGAAAAAGCCTTGAAGTACAAGAAGGGACTAGTAGAACAAGGTATCATAAAATATGGGAATAACACCAACAATAATAAATCAAAGTTTTAGTCAAGAAACAAGAATGTGACCAATGATGGTGTTGTAGATGCCCGTACAGTAAACAGAGCTCAACCAATTCTATCTTTACAAGGACCAATTCAATCATTTAAACCACATACATAAAATAATACAGTGTCAACAAACACAAATGCTACACAAACTACAAATACAAAGTTTCCAAGGATGAATGCTCCAATAAGGAACTACACATCTTTAGGGGAGCCTATTGAATCGGCATTAAAGAAATTAATACAAACAAATATGATAACTTTGCCAGAGGTTAGAGTATATGAATCGGGTCCTTTCAAACCTACATGGTGGAATGATAACGATTTATGTGACTATCATTGTACAAAAGGTCATAAAACTGCAAGTTGCTATAAATTAAAGAACTTAATTCAGGACCTGATAGATCAAGGTGACATCACAGTTGATACCAATAAAACTTCAGCGAACTCAAATCACACCATCTTTAAGGATCCTTTTGTCAAACATGATAAAGGGAAGGCATTAACATCAGGAACACAAGACAACACTGCCAACTACACAAAATTCTCATATGACTATACTATTCATGCTATTAGCTCAGGAGATGTAGTAAATGTTGATTCACAAGAAGAACTTGATGATGATGAGAAAATTCAAGAGATTGATAACTATGATAACCAAGTTTGCATGATGTCAGAAGCACTAAAATATGATGAAGAAGAGAATTTACGTCTTATGGACTGGGGGCAAGAAGAACCATTTTATTCAGGATGCTTTGAAGATGAAATTATAGCACAAATCATAGATATCAGATTTGCACATGATAAGTATAGGATGGGATATGAAATAAACCTTGATAACACAACATATGTTACAGAAATGTCGCTCACGAGAGATAATACAGTGGTTACCATCACAATAAATCCAAGAGACAGAGACTGTGCAATAGTTACCCGCAGATCAAAGGTAACCTTACAAGGAGTACCATCAAACTAGTCACCAGCAGTAGGGACCTACAATGTGGTTGAACAACTGAAGAAAATCCCAGCCCATATATCACTCTTTGAGCTATTGCGTATATCACCAAATCACAAAGCTATCCTGGATAAAGCACTTCAAGATTCAATAGTTCATAGGGATATAGATGAAACTGCTTTCCAATCTATGGTAGGGAATCTAGCTGATGTTACCCATATTGCTTTCACGAAATGAGATGTTCCTAGTGATAGACTTCTACATAATGATTCGCTATATCTAGAAGCTTACATACATAAGAAGAAAGTCAGAAGAGTACTTATCAATGGAGGATCCGATCTTAACATCTATACACTAAAGTTGGTCAAGGCATTGGGTTATTCTAAGCTTCATATTGATCATTCAAAGAGAATAAACATCAAAGCATATGATGATGATGAATGCCCTTCAAAAGGTGTAGTCACCCTACTAGTACAAATAGGACCTATCACAACAAAGGTTACCTTTCAAGTGTTGGATAGAGAACTAGGGTATAACATGCTCTTAGGTCGCCCATGGATTCATGCCATGCTGGTTGTACCTTCAACATTCCACCAATGTGTTAAGTTTCCATACGATGGCATTAAAATCACCATACAGGGTGATCCAAACCCATTTCAATACTGTAATTACTTAAAGACAAGTGTAGATAACCAGGTACCCATTAATCAAGCAGCATCACTCGCTACACAAATGGAGTCATTGACAATCACATAATCACAGAAAAATACACCTACCGCATCTTCTTTACAGATTAAGGATGTTGGTTGTGGGGAATATTCCATTTCAAGTACCTGGAATGGCAGACAATTATCTCTTTCTCCTAGGTATTTTGGGAATCCTTAGAACATAGTGATGAAACAAGATAAAGGAAAAGAGGTAGTAAAGTACTCAGATTCATGTTCATTCATTAGATGGGGAGACTTACAAGAAGAATCCCTAAATGAAGATGTCAATCACTAGATATATAGAGAAGAAGATGACATGATGATACCCAGGTTACGTTTAGATCAGTATGGCAACGGTTTCAAGATGCTACAAAAGCATGGGTATGATGGTACCACAGGCTTGGGACTACAGAAGCAAGGAAGATTAGAACCTGTTTTACCTCATGAAAATCCAAAGAATCAAGGGTTAGGATATAAACATGTGCCAAAGATAACAAAGGCAAGACAATGTACACTAGATATATTGAACAAACCTAGGCTACCATCAGAGTACATACCTCAGAATCAGTTATCAACATGGGTATTTCCCCCTTTATCTTAGAGAAGCAAGAAAGCACCAACACATCCTAGTATGGAATCAAATGGTGAAGATATGAGGCAACTTCTACAAGAAACTAACACATAATCATGTAGCAATATAGTACACAAGAAAATGTGGTAATAGAAACGGGTTTAGCACTGACAAATAAGCCTAATCCCTGGTTACTATCAATAATTTTTCCAAGGGAAACAACTCAAGCCCCACCAAATGAGTCAGATGAAGAAAGACTGCAACGACTTATACCGGGCTTGAGAAGGCTATCCACCACATAAAGGAGGTCCACAAATATACAACAAACTCAATTACAAGAACAAGAGAAGATAAGTGACATAGCCTCAAAAAGTGGAACATACATAGAAAGTGTGACAGATTCTCACGACTATGAATTCCTATCTAATCATGATGACATGCCACAAGCAATAGACACGACAGATGACAACCAATCACCCATTGATGAAGAAGATATACGAGGTCATCCAAATAACTAGGTATGCATGTTGTTAGAGTCTTTTACAACGGAAAGGGATGATGACTTACCCCTTATACATTCATATTTGATTGATTGGGGGCGAGAAGGAAAACCAACTCTAGATTGGTTTGAGAACGATGAAGCTATTGCAGAATTCCTTGGTGTCAGAGAAAGGTTTCCACAAGGTGATCATAAGACAGGATTTGCTATAGACTTGGATAGAACAACATACTTTGGAGAGGCAAGTCCCTGTGTTAGAAGATATAGATGAAAGTGATCACCATGGCAAAAGCAAGTTAGACAAACTCCCTATTGAATAAGAGAATTCAACATTACTTATGGAAGAGACTGAAGAAGTCAATATAGCAGAAGGAGAAGTTATACATAATATCCACTTAGCGAAATCATTAAATCAGGAAGAAAAGGACAACATACAGTTCTTCAAACAATGTCCAATCAATTTCGCTTGGTCTTATGCATATATGCCAAGTCTAGATCCAAAATTGGTCTTACATCATTTACCATTGCTACCAGGAATCAAACCGTACAAATGAAAGCTAAGAAAGATGCATCCATAGATTGCATTACTGGTAAAAGTAGAACTCTAAAAGCTTCTAGATGTGGGCTTCATTAGACCTATTGATTATGCAGAGTGGATATCCAATCTAGTACCTGTGACTAAGCCCACTGGGGGCATAAGACTCTGCACAGATTTCTAAGATCTAAACAAGGCATGTCCCAAGGATGATTTCCCATTACCTAACATAGACATGATAGTTGACTTAACTTCTGGGAATGAAATTATTTCATTGATGGGCAGTTTCTCAGGATACAACCAAATCAGGATTGCACCAAAAAATCAACACAAGATGACAAATACATGTCCATGGGGAACATACTGCTTGAACCTCATGCCTTTTGGTCTTAAGAATGAAGGGGCAACATATCAAAGGGCTATGAAAACATTATTTCATGACATGATTCACAATATCATGGAAGACTATGTTGATGATCTATTGGCTAAATCACAGACACGATATGGTCACCTTGAAGTCCTTGCTAATATATTTAATCGACTAGAACAATACAATGTCAAATTAAATCCAAAAAAGTGTGTGTTTGGTGTAACAACAGGCAAACTTCTAGGCTTTATTGTTTCTAAAAGAGGAATTGAGGTCGATCCAGCAAAGGTCAAAGCAATCATGGATATGCAACCTCCATCAACACTCAAGCAGTTAAGAGGGTTGCAAGGAAGATTACAATCTATAAGAAGGTTCATAGCACAGTTAGCAGATAAATGTCATCCATATCAGTATATACTTAGAAAAGGGGTCACCTTCAAATGGACAGAATAGTGCCAAGAAAATTTTCAAGCTTTAAAAGATTCTTTTGAATACTCCAGTATTAGTTCCACCTACTCAAGGAAAGCCCCTTTTAGTATATATATCAGCAATAAACTCATCTTTGGGAGCCCTATGGGCACAACATGATGAAAGGAAGGAGAAATATACTATATAAGTAGAACTCTAATTGGATATGAGCTTAATTACACTCCTATAGAATGAGCATGTCTAGCAGTGATCTTCGCATCTCAGAAGCTTAGACATTATATGCTGAGTCACAAAGTTCAACTCATAGCACGCTTTGATCCATTCAAATATTTGTTGAGCAGAGCAACATTAACTAGAAGATTGGCCAAGTGGGTCATGATTTTAAGTTAATTTGACATAGAGTGTGGACAGAAAGGCAATCAAAGGGCAGATTATAGGAGATCAATTAGCAGATGCTCCCTTGCAAGACAATCACCCCCTAATAGTGGATTTTCCTAATGAATCTGTGTTTACATTGACAACATCCACCATTTGGAAACTATACTTTGATGGATCTTACACAAATCATGGAGTAGGAGCCGAGATTCTTTTCATCACCCCTCAAGGTGATTCTATCCCTAGGTCATTTAGAATCAATTTTCCCTGTACAAACAATATCGTTGAATATGAGGCTCTCATCATAGGACTTCGTATTGCTATACAATGGAGGATAAAAGAATTACAAGTGTATGGCGACTCACAACTGATTGTCAACCAAGTCAATGATGACTATACCACAAAATATGATAAACTGATGCCTTATAAACAAATGGTAGAAGATTACAAAGAACACTTCAGTAACATCACTTTTGAACAGATTCCAAGAATGTTGAACAAGGCAGTCGACGCCATGGCTATAGTAGGGTCTCTCCTAAACATGCCTAATAATGAAACTCACATTGATTTTATTGTAGAACAATTGATGGTATCGGCATATGAGATTCCCTCATCAGAATATGTATGTGTAATTGTCGGTCCTAAATCCCCATGGTATAATGAGATATATGCATACTTACATACTCAGTATATGTCTCCTAATCTATCCAAAAATCAAAAGAAGACTCTTATCCGTTAGGCATCCAGACACACTATTATTGCTGACACATTGTACAGAAAGAGCCTTGATGGAACACTTATTCGATGTCTTGATGTTGAAGAAGCACAAGTTGCCTTAAAAGAGGTACATGATGAGATTTGTGGTGCACATCCAAGTGGCCTGGCACTATCAAAGAAATTATTAAGAACTGGATACTATTGGCCTACTATGGAAAAGGATTCTATAAATATGCACAAAAATGTACAATGTCAAGTGCATGGAGATCTCATTCATGCGCCAGCACAGGATCTCCAACCTATCACATCACCCTGGCCATTTTCACAATGTGGGTTAGATCTTGTCGATAAAGTTACCTACTTGTTCCAATGGGCACAAATTCATCTTAATGACTACTGAGTATTTTACTAAATGGGTAGAGGCAATCCCTCTTACATACACCACAGGTAAGCAAATAGAAAAAATCATGCTTAATTACATCATCTGTCAGTATGGGATTCCAATGTGCATAGTGACTGACAATGGACGTCCATTCAAGAATCACAAAATGAAAGAATTGTGTGAACAATTCCAAATACAATAGAGATTTTCAATGCCATATTATCCGCAAAGTAATGGACAAGCAGAGGCAAAAAACAAGACAATATTAAAGATCCTAAAGAAAGTTGTCACTGACGCAGGACGAGACTGGCATCTCCAGTTAAATCCTGCTCTTTGGGCTTATAAAACAGGGGTACACACACCTATAGGAGCAACACCCTATTCATTGGTCTATGGTACAAAAGCAATATTACCTATTGAAATAGAACTACCATCTTTAAGAGTCTCCTTAAAACACATCATATCAGAGGAAGACTATCGAGTTGCAAGGTTACAAGAGCTTGAAATGCTCAATGAAAAGAGACAAACTGCCTTAAATCATTTGTAAGGTTACTAGAACGAACTGAGAAGGAGTTACAATAAACGAGTACGCCCAAGAAATTTTGAAGTGGGAGATGTAGTTCTCAAGGAAAATCAAAGAAACCTAGCAGAACATGAAAAGTCAGGGAAGTTTGAACCTAATTGGCTAGGTCCTTTTATCATAACAAGGGTCATAGGAAATGGAGCATATAATTGGCTACCATGGAGGGAGATCCACTCCCTGACCCTATGAACATAATGCACCTTAAATGATACTATATCTAAGGGTTGGGTTAGTTTAGGTTTTGCTTTCGCACTGCATCTCATTTTGTTCAAAGCACTGCATCTCATTTTATTCAAAGCACTGCATCACATATAGTTTCATTTTCAAATACATCGCATTTACAAAGTTTTTGCATTGGCATATAGAAGCATCAATAAAACAAGGCAATTGTCCAAGTTTATCATTTGTTTGCATTCAAGAGAAACAAGGGTTGTCTCCTTTCTTAGATATTCGAACATGAAGTCTTTGAGATCCTAAGGTCATTCATTTTCAACATTACCCTGTGATGACGCTTTACTTATGGTTGGGTAGTGATTTCACTATTTGAGACGTGTTAACCCAAAATCTATCAATTGCTATATCTCAAACACATTAACAAAATCTCTAATTCATTCTAGACACCTAGTTGATCATATGACTGGTGAAAAATCTAATATTCTACTTCAGAGCCGCTGTAATTGTCACACCCAAGTGGGTTTCATTACTTAGAAGTCAAGGCAAGAAAATAAAAAAGAAAAAGTGCTACGCCAAATATTCATCTCAAGGCATAAGAGCAATGATATATAACTGAAATATCATGCATACAAAGTGCGACAAAAATATTGACTCTAGGAATATGCGAGTAACTCCATCAAGGATATGAACATCTGTTGGCAATGGAGCAATATTTGAGAAATTACAGTCTATAACCTCGTCAGAGCTCTAAATGCTTGCTAGCAGCGAGGCTCTATTTGGGAAGATTTTGAAGTTAGAATAATCCGTGTAGCTAGTCATATAGGATGTTGAGGATCTTTAGTGAGCGCAAGAGCAAGAATTAACTCATTTGCACACACATGGGCAAAAGAAGATCAAAGTTTCAAGAACCAATGGGGAAGATTTTTGCGTCTCTATTTGTAAATCCTAGTCACTAAGTGTGTTAATTTTGACGTTCCAAGGGACCTTAAGGATCGATTGACCGCTTATCTATGAAATGTTTTGTACATCCAATTCAATTGGTGTACTACAAAATGCTAAACAAACACAGTCATCCTTATTCGAATAGGAAATGCATCTTCATCATGCATATTACAAAAATTCATTGTCTCCACATGCATTCTGTAGATCATCATGTCATATAGGTCTGCATACTAGGGGAATAGCTGAAAAAATCCTAAAAATCATAAAAAGTCTTCAAAAAATCATAAAAGGTCCTAAAAAAAAATCATAAAAAGTCATGAAAAAATCCAAAAACATTGAAAAAACAAAAAATCCAAAAACATTGAAAAATGCAAAAATCAATCAAAAACATTCACATACGATCTTGAAAAAATCAATAAAAAACATTCACACATGATCCTAAAAAAATCAATCAAAAACATCCATATAAAGTCCTGAAGAAATCAACCAAAAGCATTCAAATATCGCTGCACAAAATTCACAAAAATCAAAATCAATAAAAAAACTTGCAATAAAATATCTCACAAGAATCAAACACCCTAGTAGATATCTAGCAAATGCTTCGCACGAAGTTAACAAAGGATACAACTATCCAGACAAACATTTGCAATCAACTGATCAAATTGTCTTATCAATCGTATCATGTCCATATCAAGTGATCATTAACTTCTCTTAAACAAAAGAGGATACACTCAAAATCAGACAGGTCAGTCTTACACGAGGTTCACAACTTTCTGAGGTCAGACATTATCAACAATCACATCAAGCAACTGAGAACGAAGGCATAGATCAGTATAGTTATTGAATTTTGTCTGGGTCAGTCTTTATCTTTTATCATTTGGCGATAGATTATGTTCCTATGCTACTCAAGGATTTCCACAAGTGACTAGAGGAGTCGTGATGGGCATTATCTTTTCTTTGTTTGTTGTTTGTGGTGTGGACCAATGAAGTTTTGGGGCAACAATTCTAGTGGGTGTCTATGTTGGTACGTTCATTTGGAAAATATCCTATGCAAAAGTCCAAGACAGTTATGCTTGTGACTATCACACATACCTCGACCACTGGCATTATTCCCAGAATGGAGGGTTCACTCCTTGTCTTCTACATGTTTGTTTCTTCAATGAGATATCTTTACATCTTGGTTCCTTATACCCTGATGTGCAAAGCTTTATTGTTACATAATAAGGCTTAGTAATGAATATATATTGCGCTATGAAAGGCACAAAAGTTCATGAAATCCATCATCTTCATTTTCAATCTATCATCTCATATCAATCATCCTCAATTGCTTATAATTCTCATATTTCATTCTATTTCATTCTAAGGTCCATTCTCTCATATTCTATCTCAAGATCATTTTCTCATTAACTGTCTCTCTCTTTAATCAACTAACTATTCTTCATCTTTCATCTAACATTCTTCATCTTTCGAGAGATCATTCATGCCTTCAATGCACAAACAATCTCTTGAGGGGGCATCCTACCTCCATTACTGGGGCATAAATTTTTTGTTTTCTTTGAAACAATGTCATTCTGACATTGTCTCAAAGAGGGGCAAATGTAGACACCTAGAAATGTCTCATTGATCATGTACTAATTATTCCTCTAATTAGTTAAATAATTCTTAAATTATTTAATTAAGTTAATTAATCTTATTCTTCTAAATTCATATTTCTTCATCATCTTACTAATTATTTCAATTTCAATTCTATCATCGTTTAATCATTTAAACCATTTTCTAATGTTAATTAAATATTTATTATTTAATTAATTGTGATCATTAATCCTTAAATTTAAATAATCTTTATTATTTAAATAAATTTATTTTCAATTTCTATCTCTATTCAATTAATCATTTACCCATTTCTAAATATTAATTAAATAACTATTATTTAATTAATTGTGATTTTAATCCTTTAATTTAAATAATCTTTATTTAATTAAATTCAATTTCTAAATAATTAAATAATTTTTTAAAATTATTTAATTAGTTAATTAATTCTAATTTCAAATCCACAAATTCTAATTTCTTTTAATTTCATTAATTCTTCCAATTTGAGTTAATTCAAATACATGTGCATGATTTTAAGGATCAAATTGAAAATCAAAGTCAAATTCTAAATATATTCAAATAACAAATTGAATTTAAAATAAATTCAATATTTGAATTAATTCTCATGCAAAGATTAAATTGAAAATCAAAATCAAAGTGCAAGCACATGCTAAATTAATTAATTAATTAAATCAATTATCTTTTCAATCCCTATTTTTATCTTCCACTTTGTTTTTTCCTAAAAAGCTTTCAATTAGTTAACTATCCCATCTATTTTAATTGATCATTTCAATTAATCGATTATTTGCATCATTTCTATAATTTCCTCCAATCATTATTTTTCTATCTCCTAGTTAATTTTTTTCTAAATAAAGCTTTCTTTGTCATCAATCAATTATCCTCCAATGATTTTTTTCATCTTTCAATCAGTTTTTTTCTCAATTGGTTAACTTAGTTTATCTATTCAATCAATTGAATTCCACCTCCAAATCAGCAGTTCAACTATCAATCAGCATGTGAGCTCACTTGAGTTTCACTTCTTAATCAATATGTTCCACCTCTCAATCAATCCTCTCCAAAAATCTATAAGTTGAGCATTCAATCTCCATTTTCAACAATCACAAACTTTGAATCTTTGTGTCATTTGCAGGTTGCCAGTGTGATATCTGAGAGCCATCATACCAAAAAGAGGAGAAGAACAATGGAAGCCATATGCAGTCATGGGATAGGGAGTTTTAATTGAATATTTTATATTTCCATTACTTTTCTTGTTTTATTTCATTGATGTTTGTTTAAGATTCTTTGATTAGATAGGGATTTGTGATTTCCTTTTGTTTCTAATTGAATCAATGATGAATTTAAGCATACACAACTCCCACTTGACTAAGCTCTATTTTGCATTCTATAAAGTACCATTCCAAAGAAACTGACGAGAGAGGGCATGAAATTCCCTAAGGAAATACATAGGAGCCGCTTGAACAAAACACCTGTAAATAGGAAGAGCCTGAATGACAGATTGTAGAAGAGTAACTCTACCAGCTGTAGATAACCAACGATGGGTCCAGTGAGAAATCTTAAGATGCAACTTGTCAAGTAATGGTTGTCACGAAGCCCTAAGATGCCGCCCAATAGTAAAAGGATTACCCAAATAAATAAATGGAAGAGAACCAATCTGAAATCGAAAAATGTTGGAAATCCTCCTCTGAATAGCTTCAGGAGTATTAAAAAGAAAATTGAAGACTTATGTTCATTGATCTTCTAGCTCGAAGCTTCAAGATAAATATCCAAGGTCCGCCTAAAGGAGAGAGCTTATTGAAGATGGGCCAGCCCCATAAGAGCAGTACCATCAACAAACTGAAGATGTGAAAGAATAGGCAAACCATTACCCCACCTCCAACCATGAATAACACCTTGGGAAACCTGAGATTTAATGAATTTGCCCAAGCCCTCAGCCATAATAATAAACAAATAAGGAGAAAGAGGGCCACCTTGGCAAAGGCCCCTAGAAGCTCCAAAGAGTTGAGAAGGTTCCCCATTCACAATAACAAAGAAAGAAGATGTGATAACACAACTCATAGTCCAGCTGACCCATTTTGAGCTAAAGCCAAAAGCTAAAAGGGCTTTTTGCAAAAAATGTCACTTAACTCTATTATAATTGGCCATATCTAGCTTTATGAACATAGACTTCTCCTTAGACATCGCCATTGAGTGAATGGTTTCAGAATCCACCACAACCCCATCTAAAATCTGTCTACCAGCCACAAAACCCCCTTGTTCTTTGGACATCAAAAAGGGGAGGAAAACTTTAAGTCTTTCAACAATCAATTTAGTAATGACTTTATAAACAACATTACAAAGAGCAATAGGTCAAAAGGCGTCAAGATGATCAACACCTTCTTTTTTAGGAATGAGAACTAAGAAAGTAGAGTTCAAAACCCGCAACATTTGCTTACTTCGAAGAGACTCGCGAACAACCTCCAACAGATCCAAATTAATAATATCCCAAAATTCTTGAAAAATTTCAACTGGAAAACCATCTGGTCTTGGAGCTTTACCCTTATCCCAAAAACCACATGTTCTAATTCACCCAATGAAATTGGATGGATGAGGGAATCATTCATCTCATTCATGACCAAGGAGGGAATACAATCAAGAATCAAATTTCCCTAGCCTTCAAAGGAGGAGAATCTTAAAAAAAAAAGAGCAGAATAAAACTGCCTAGTCTCTTGAGACAAGGTCTACAAAGAAGACAACCGAATACCTTCAGAATTAACCAGAGATGAAATATATCTCCTATTTCGTCGAGCTTGTACAGAGTGATGAAAGAAAGCAGTATTCCTATCCCCTTCTTGAAGCCAATCAATTCTAGCCTTCTACTTCCAAAAAATCTCCTCACGAAGTTCCCACTCTTCCACTTCTCTAACAACCTAAGTTTTTGTCATGCTCGAAGCTTCTGTGAAACCAGAATCATGGATCTAGCAAGTAATCTCATCAAGGCGTGATTCAGCATTCCTTTTCATAACCTGAAGATGACAAAAACAATGCTTATTTCACTTCTTAAGGTGATATTTCACAAATTGCGCTTCTTAACAAAAGAGTACATAACAGTACCATAAGCAGGACCTCCAGCCTCCCACCAATGAGCCACAAGATCATGCAGAGAAGAATCCCTTAGCCACATAAGTTAAAAATTAAAAGGGGGATTCTTAGGGACTGAAAGAGAGGATGCGATAAATTTGATTAGCCAATGATCAGATCCACTCCAATCAATAATCTCAAAGCTAGAAGACAAATTACCACCCACCGAAAAACAAGAAACAAGAAATTTGTCCAACCGTTCAGAAATTGCTTCCTCCCACATTCGTCTATTATTCCAAGTAAAAATCCCATTAGAAGGTTTGATATCAATTAAAGCAAGAAGGTCCACATTCGCACGAAAAAGATCATCAGAGGGACCCAACGATCCAAACCTCCCCGTTTTTCCTCCAAACTCAAAATTGCATTGAAATCACCAACTAAAATCCAAGGGAAAAGGGAAGCATACAATCGCACATACCTTATATGAGACCATAGCCGAGATATCCCCCTGATATCAATTGGAGCATAAATATTGGTAACCAAAATAACCTCTCCAGACTCTAAAATAGAAGCAACCATAGACAAAAAAGATTGGCTTGAAATCCACCAAAGAGGAACAACCTTCTACAAATCCCAAAAAAGAGCCAAACCACCTGAACAACCTTGGTAACCAATACATTGACATTGACCACTATGCTAGATGTGAGAGACACACTGAAGCATGGAATCAACTAAAAGATTGGTCTCCTAGAGGCAAAAGATATCCAGAGAATGGACTATAACTAAATCATGAATAGCCTTTTGTCTAGGGATGTTATTTAACCCCCGTGCATTCCAAGAGATAATAATCATTGAAGAGATTGGGAAAGTGGGCATCAATGGGTTTGACAGACCTGGATTCCACCAGCACTTTTAATTTTAACTTGATCCTTCTTACGACTAGATTTAGAAGAGTTATCAAAAGAACCCTTCTTAAGAGGGCGTTGTTGCAATCCCAAAGTTGGAGAAGACCCTTTACTCCTACCAGATGCTGCCACTTCCTTAGCCAAATCTGCCAAAACTATATCATCCTGCATAAAATCACTATCCTCTCCTACAGCACATAGAGCTTGACCATGCGAAGAATCCTGATAATTGCATGGGTCCTGCAAAGGAGGGGGTCCTACAAAGGAGGAGAAACCTGACCAAACCCTTGCCCTTGCACCAAATCATTGCCCAAAGCAACAATCCCAATGGCAACATCAATTAGATTTCCTTCCTCCAAAACTACAATATCCAAAAGCTCAAAACGATTGAAACTCTCATCTGGCTACATGTCCCTAAAGGGTCTTTTCTAACCTCATCCCTTAGTGTGAGGCTCCATAGGCACAAAACCATCCTTAGTTGGATCCTCGTTGACACCAGGAGACTTACCTTTATCCCCCTTATCCAAATTTGAAACCGATGTTGGAGCAAATGTGTTAGGAGTAGAATTTTTATTAACCCTTGGACATTGCCTTTAAAAATGACCATACTCATGACAAATCCTATAGCGGAAAGGAAGAGACTCATAATCCAATTGTTGGACCCAGGAAGAATAACCAAGGCAAATTTCTATAGAATCTGAAACGGGATTATTCAAATCAATCTCAACACAAATACGTGCAAAAGAAATCACCTTTCTATCCAAGGTTTGTTGAGCCACCGCAACCAGTTTTCCAAGCAAAGCTGCAATCCGTTGCAGAATATCTTCTCACCAAAATTCCAATGGAAGACGAGGCAAACAAACCCAAACAGGAACTCTTGAAGGTAAATCTTCAGCCAAATTGAAACCCACATGCCATGGTTTTAAAAACAAGCCCACATGATTGTAAAAATAAGGCCCTCCCTCAAAAACACGATTTCTATCAGCCATGCCAGAGAAAACCACCAAAAAGTAACTATTTGCAGCCAACAATATTTCCATCTCACCCTCAACCTGCCAAGTACAGCGGATCCAAGAATCCAATGTTGACAAAGAAATTCAAATGCCAATAAATTTGCAGATGAGAGCATGTCAACTCCAATACGAAACATCCTCCATCACTGACTCCAGAGAAAGAACCAGAACCGGACGATCTTGACTCTGAGGCAAGTAGCCATTAACTTTCTTCAATTTTGGGCCTTCACCCACATAAAAGGATTCTGATGACTTTGCATGCACACCCGACGAGGAGTCCTTGTGAGCCTTAGCATTAGAAATCACCAAGGTAGAAGAAACCCCTTGGTCTTCCATGATTCGACTCTTTAGCCACCCAAAACAATAAACCCTAGTCACAATCACCCACTACCGAACAACAACCCCAACCCCCACAACAGATACTCCAAAACCCACAACCAGCCAACACCCCCGAGTATGCGAAGGGAAGGCAAAGGAATTAACCACGACAGAAACTCAACACCCATGACCAGCAAACAAGCCATAACAGAAACCCAACACTCACGACCAACAAACACTACCAAGAATGAGAAGAAACGAACCGGCTAGGGCACAGCCCTAACCATCGCAGACACCAGCATTGCAATCCTCATCTTGCCTTCCTCAATGTAATGTATGGTATCCCCAATCTTTGACAAAGCCCACAAAATTCAATTTACTCTATCAAATCCCGCAACCTCTTCTTGAACTTGCTTTCATCGACACCTCCTTCTTTTGGAACATGATATTTGAAAGATAGAACAATATACCAAGTTCAACTTCGAACTCAAAAGATCAACAAAGAGAAAACTTAAACACTTAGTTCGAATCAAATTGTCGGACTACAACACTAAGAATGGAACTCAGACGGACATGAGATTTCAAGGAAAACATGACGCAAATAAGTTCCATTTCACTTGTCAAAGCACGACACTTGGGATGGAACTTCTTTGCAAAGCTAAGAAAGATAAAACAATGAAAATCAAAGACTTGACTAAGTTCCAAATGAGACATCGGGGAGCGACGCACAAAGCTGAACTTGGCCCTAGACCGTCAACTTAAGATATTTTCAAAGAAACTTAGATCTAGACTAATTCCACTTAGCTTGTTGGAGCCCAACATGACTTGTAGAACTGACTCAAAGTTTCGACAAGGTTTTTAAAACTAACTTCTCAACTCAAAAATAACAAGGCAAGAGTAAGATTGAACCGTGAGTGAAATTTGGGCAGCAGATGATCACTAATAAATGAATCCCAATCTGAATATTTTTCGTCACCAATAATCTTGGATTAAAAAAAACCCAATCCTTGAAATCATGAGCATGGGCATTTCCTCTTAATCAATATAACACCACCACCATGTTTGATATCTCCTCAACAAATTGTGACATGTGTAGTCTCTTAGATAATTGAGATTTTCCCCTTTTGGGAACAACCAACTATTCTCTAGCAATTGCATTTATATACTACCCCTTCTTTTCAATAAATAGTTAGTCAAAAATTACAAAGTCAAAATCTGCATACACCTCTTCTTTTGGAAGGCGAAAACACCCGCATATGGTTTCCTTATCAAGGGTGACGAGTAAATCATTATCATTGGTCCTAATCTACCTAGAATAAAGGTCATAATGATCGATACATTCCAATACTAGGTATGGGTGTTGCATGGCTACTAGGAAACCAACTACTTGAATTAGACAACTCTCAACCATCCTTTGAGTGATGGGAGTTTTGTTTTCCCTATTCACCCTCTCCCAAAATTCACCTAAATTGGTGTGCCCTAGTTTGGTAACACCAATTTTTGGCAATGCACTAGTTAAACCTAATAGGTGTTCATAGCTAAGATATGTGTACTTCATTTTGACTGAACTTAGCTCAAAATTATGCCTTTAGAATTTGGGAAAGATTTGACAGAGTAACGATAGGGTTGTTGGCATTTTTAGTTTGTTGCCATTTTGTATATAGATTGCATCAATGATATGTTGTCATTGATGTCAATTGAACCGCTAATGGTATTCATGATATTGTTGATATTGTTGTTAATATTGATATTGGCTAGTAATCGGTAGGAAGAGCTTTGTGGAAGATGTTGTAAACCGGTATGTTAAGTTTGTGAGTTGAACCCGTAAACCGATGTAAAGGGTTAAACCTTTCTATAATGTAACCGGTAAACCCTACCTGTTGTTTCTGTTAAACCCTAACCGATCAAGTTTGTTGGTTTATTATCTGATGAGCGGTAATGATGGAGACACATGTGATCATTGTATGAGGATAAGTTCAGATTATTTTGGCGCATTTGTTTGTTGTCTAGGGAAGGAGCAAAGAGGATTGCATCTAATGCATAGTGTGTGATAAGTTACAAAGTCCGATGAAGCGGTGATCATGGAGCGGTTAGAATTTTCTTGAAAAATGTGAAGAGATTGTTATGATTTCTAATCAAGATTGTACCGACTTGTTTTTAATCTCGATGATGAGAATTAGGTTTTTGTTGTGTTACCGACCTAATTGATTTGTATTTAAGGTCGATGAAGTTGTTGGCAAGATTGGCAGAAACCTATTAAGTGTGTAGTTGCTTAACCGGTGAAGGGATTTGCACTTTGAGTAAAGGTAGATTGAAGCTTAAGAAGGATTTGATCAAGCAAATGTAATGTATTTAGATAGATCAAGAAAACCTGTTGTTTTCTAATAATTATAGCAGAAGTGAAATCCCTTAACCGGGTAAGCTCTAACAAGCTCGGTTACTTATTAAATCCTCTAACAAGGTGGTCCATTAGCTTGGATTTTTAAATCCTCTAGCGAGGTTACTCCTAATAGGGTATTGTGCTTTTCATCAAGGCATATTTGTAAATCCCTTAATTGGGTGATTCCTAACTGGAATTAGTTCTTAACAAGACTTATTGTAAAGCTTTAACAAGCTTGGCTCCTAACAAGGCGAACTTCAGAAGAGTTCAGATAGCTATCCTTGTGAGTCTCATCTCACCGTGGTTTTTACCTATTTGGGTTTTCCACGTATAAACATTTGTGTCAAGTGGTGAATGATTTTGTGGTTATGATCTTATTTGTTGATTTAATTAACTTCTGATAAGGCAAGATAACTATAAGCATTGAGACATGAATATGTTGAGATATGATTAAGCATTGTTGATGTTTACAAGACTGAAGTTGTTTACTGTTAAGTTGTCATAACAGTCAAACCGATTGATGTCAAGTATTCTTATGAATATTGATCTTGACTGTGATAAGTTTACTTTGTGTGATTGAATTTGAGTTTGGGAACTTATTATCAGTTTTTCAATATACTGATTCACCCCCCCTTCTTAGTATTCTACCAGATACTTATTATTTCATCTTACCATCAATTGGTATCAGAACATCTCAAGTCCTCTTTAACCTAAAAGCCTAACAACTTGAGGAAAAGATCTTGTAGATCATGTAGATCATGATGAAGAAAGAAGGTCCGAAGTTCAACAAAGATAACTATAGAATATGGAGCGACAGAATGAAAATTTACATTAGGAGTCTTGGTAGTCAGTATTGGGATCATATAGAAACTAAGTATATTACAGCTACTGGAACCCTGACTGATGATCAGAAGAAAGAACAACAAGAAAATCATCAAGCATTAGAGGCTATTATCAGTTCCATGTTTGATGATGAATATGTAGATGTTCATGGTCTTGAAACTGCATATGAAGTATGGAAAAAACTTGAAGAGATTTATAGCGATGATGAACATGTTAAGATTGCAAAAGAGGAAAGTCTAAGAGGCAAGTTTGATGACATGAGAATGTCTGAAGGTGAGAATATCCAGCAGTATGGTCAAAGGATAAAAGAGATGGTGAAATAAAGAGTGCAGGAGGGAAAGTGGAAGATGCCACAGTGATCAGTAAGGCACTGAGAACCCTACTACCGGTCTATGCTATCCGAGTTGCAGCTATTCAGGAGCTGAAAACGATTGATAAAACTAAGGTATCTCTTGACTCTATTATTGGCAAACTTATTGCTTTTGAATTAAATGGCTATGATGGTAGTATATAGAAATTAGAATCTGCATTTAGAGCTTTTGTCCCTAACCCATCTATGAGAAAAAGTAGAGATACTAGTCATGGTTATGAATCTAGATCCAACAGAGATGATGCTGATGAAGACAATTTAGTGGAACTTGAAGCATTGTTGGGAAAATGACTGCCTAGAGGCACTGGTAAATATAGAGGTAAGCTACCTTTAAAATGTTTTGCTTGCAACAAATTGGTCATATAGCAGCTAATTGCCCTAATGGTGAAAATGAATACAAGAGAGACAAATTTAAGAAGTATAAGGGTAAAGGCAAGAGAGATTGTCTTGTAACTATTGACAGTGGTATTACTGATGAAGAATCTGATGATGATGCTAGCGAAGATATTGTGTTTGTAGCTATTAAGGAAGAGATATCAGATCAGAAGGCACTAGTATCCAGGATGTATAACTTTGATGATTGGATCATTGATAGTGGTTGTTCACATCACATGATCGGTGATCGGAGCAAATTCCTTTCCCTGAAGGAATTTGATGGCGGTGTTGTCAGATTTGGCAATAACTCACCTTGTATGGTTAAAGGTAAGGTTATTATTTCTCTTAATGGGAAGAGCAGTGCTGACAATGTCTATTGGGTTGAAGGCCTAAAGCACAATCTTCTGAGTGTGGCACAACTTAATGACAGAGGATACCCACTGAAGTTTAGAAATGATATGTGCAAAATCTTTGACAACAAAGGTGAATTGATTGCAGCCGGGAAACAGACTAGAGATAATCTATTTCATCTTAATCCTAAAGTTAGCAACTGTTTGATTGCAAAGATAGATGGTAGTTGGCTTTGGCATAGGAGATTTTGTCATATAAATTTTGATAATATTGTTAAAGTGAGCAAGTCTAAGACAGTAAGAGGTCTGCCTCAACTAGACAAACCGATTAATGCTCTTTGTAAAGAATGTCAGTTAGACTTCTTCAAGGATGATGTGGGTCGCATTCTTGAAGGATAAGAATGAATCTTTTGGTAAATTCAAGGCATTCAGAGCCTTAGCTGACGGAGAGTGGCAAAAAGATAAAATGTCTGAGAACATATCAAGGCGGTGAATTTACTTTTGAGGAATTCACTAAGTACTATGATGAGAATGGTATCAAGTGGCAACTTTTTGCACCAAGGACACCACAACAAAATGGTATAGCAGAGAGAAACAATCGGTCAGTGGTTGAAGCTTCTAGGACAATGTTGATACAAGGAGGTGTAGCGAAAACATTTTGGAAAGAAGTTGTAAGTACAACTGTCTACACAATGAACCAAGTTTTGGTGAAAAGAGGTAAGGACAAGACCTCTTATGAATACTAGTATGGGAGATCACCTGATGTTAGCTATTTTAAGATATTTGGAAGCAAATGTTTTATTAAAAGAGGTGATTACATAAGCAATTTTGAAGGTAAGAGTGATGAAGGCATATTTCTTGGCTATTCCACCAAGAGTAAGGCCTATAAATGCTTCAACAACCGAACACAGAGAATTGTTGAGAGTGTTGATGTTTGTGTAGATGAATGTCTTGAAGTCTCAGAAGGAACTAGTTCAAAGAAAAAGGATGAAGATCCTTGCATTTTTCTTTTGGAACCTGAAACTATTAAATTAGAAACCGGTAAAGCAAATCTTGATGTACTTGTTCAACCGGAACAAATAAATTCAGAAGAAGATGATAATGAAGAAGCTGAACCTGAAGAGAATGATCATGTTATTCCTAGGTATGTGAGACTGAATCACAGTCCTGAACAGATTATTGGGGATAAGGATGTTGGAGTAGTAACTAGAAGGAGAATAAGAGAGAACTCTTGCATGATCTCCACCTTTGAACCTAGAAGTGCTAAGGAGGCATTTGGTGATGATCATTGGGTTAAAGCTATGGAGGAGGAATTGGATCAAATTGAGAAGAACAACACTTTGACCTTGGTAGCCCGACCGATAAACAAGAATGTTATAGGTACTAAATGGGTGTTCAGAAACAAGTTAAATGAATATGGTGTTGTAGTTCGCAACAAGGCAAACTTAGTCTGCAAAGGTTATGTGCAAGAAGAAGGAGAAGATTATGGAGAAACTTTTGCATTAGTAGCAAGACTGGAAGGAGTTAGAACTTTACTTGCATTTGCAACTCATAAGAAGTTCAAGGTATACTAGATGGATGTTAAGTTTGCATTTTTGAATGGGATATTGGAAGAAGAGGTTTATATAGAGCAGCCTGATGGTTATGCATTGACAGGTAAGGAAGACATGGTATGCAGATTGCATAAAGCTTTGTATGGATTAAAGCAGGCACCCAGAGCATGGTATGAAAGGCTTCATACACATCTGATAAAGATAGGCTTTGCTAGAACCAGTGATGACAACAACATTTATCTCAAGTCTGAAGGAGATGAAATATTGGTCAATGAAGTATTTGTTGATGACATTATATTTGGAGGTAATGATGTCATGAGCAATAGTTTTGCAGATGAAATGAAGAATGAGTTTGAGATGTCATTAGTAGGGGAAATAAAAAAATTCATAGGCTTGCAGATACATCAAATGAAGAATGGTATTTTAATTACTCAATCTAAGTATGTGAAAGAGATTTTGAAGACTTTTGGTATAAGTGACTGTAAACCAGTTGGAACCCCAATGGTTACAAGTTGTAAGTTGTCCAAAGAAGATGCATCTAAGTCTGTAGATGAAAAGGAATACAGGTCAATGATTGACAAATTACACTATGTTGTTCATAGTCGACCGGATATTGCCCATGCAGTTGGTATAGTTGCTAGATTTCAGAAGAATCCAAAGGAAGCACATCGGATGGCAACCAAGAGAATTTTCAGATATCTGAAAGGTACTGTTGACTATGGGTTATGGTATCCATATGGTGGAAATTTTGATTTGAAGGCATACACAAATGCTGATTGGGCAGGAAATATTGATGACCAAAAGAGTACTACCGTTGGAGCATTTTTTCTAGGAGGAAGGCTAGTTTGATGGAGTAGTAAAAAGCAGAGTTGTACTTCACAATCTACTGCTGAAGTTGAGTATGTAGCAACTTATATGAATTGCACACAAGTTATTTGGATGAGGCACATTTTGGAACGTTTTAAGATGAAAATCTCAGAACCTATAAAGATTTTGTGTGATATACAAGTGCAATAAATATTTCTAAAAATCTTGTTTTGCACGCTCGCACCAAGCACATTGAATTGATGTATCACTTTTTGAGGGAAAAAGTTCAAAGTAAAGATGTTATCTTAGAGCATATTTCTACCAAGGAGTAGCTTGTAGATATCTTTACCAAACCTTTGCCTAAGACCACTTTTGAGTATCTTAGAAGTCAATTGGGGTTGTCCCTCTTCATGAAGTTAGTTGAGCATGATGTTGATTGCATCAGTCCCTGAATTACTTGTAGAATCTTATATGGATTGATGAAGAAGTGGATGTATTCCACAGGGGGAGCATCAAGTTGCAGTATGTTGTTGATGCACAGTGAGAGAAGAATTACATGTTTTTACTTTCACTTTGGCATTGTTGTCAAAGGGGGAGAAGAATTATGTGATTGAGGAGAAGAATTATGTGTTTGATTAGACGAACCAGCGACAGGCTGAAGGTGATTGAGAAGAAGAATTATGTGTCTGATTAGGTGAACCAGTGGGAGGCTGAAGACAAACAGAGCAAGGTGAATACTTGGTAATCTAAACCAAGATTCCTATTCACCAATCTTAGTAGCAATCAAAGGCATTGATATTTGTATTCCCATCAATGCCAAAGGAGATTGTTGGCATTTTGCGTATAGATTGCATTAATGATATGTTGTCATTGATGTCAATTGAATCGGTAATGGTATTCATAATATTGATGATATTGTTGTTATTATTGATATTGGCTAGTAGCTGGTAGGAAGAGCTTTGTGGAAGATGTTGTAAATCGGTATGTTAAGTTTGTGAGTTGAACCGGTAAACCGGTGTAAAGGGTTAAACCTTTCTATGCAATGTAACCAATAAACCCTACTTGTTGTTTCTGTTAAACCCTAACCGATCAAGTTTGTTGGTTTATTATCTGATGAGCGGTAATGATGGAGACACATGTGATCATTGTATGAGGATAAGTTCAAATTGTTTTGGCGTGTTTGTTTGTTGTCTAGGCAAAGAGCAAAGTGGATTGCATCTAATGCATAGCGTGTGATGAGTTACAAAGTCCGATGAAGCAGTGATCATGAAGCGGTTGGAATTTTCGTGAAGAATGTGAAGAGATTGTTATGATTTCTAACGATCAAGATTGTACTGACTTGTTTGTAATTTCGATGATGAGAATTAGGTTTTTGTTGTGTTACCGACCTAATTGATTTGTATTTAAGGTCGATGAAGTTGTTGGTAAGATTGGCATAAACCTATTGAGTGTGTACTTGCCTAACTGATGAATGGATCTGCACTTTGAGTAAAGGTAGATTGAAGCTTAAGAAAGATTTGATCAAGCAAATGTAGTGTTATTCAGACAGATCAAGAAAACATGTTGTTTTCTAACAATTACAACAGAAGTGAAATCCCTTAACCGAGTAAGCTCTAACAAGCTTGGTTACTTATTAAATCCTCTAACAAGGTGGCCCATTAGCTTGGATTCTTAAATCCTCCAGTGAGGTTACTCCTAACAGGGTATTGTGTTTTTCATCAAGGCATATTTGTAAATCCTTTAACCAGGTGATTCCTAACCGGAATTAGTTCTTAACAGGACTTATTGTAAGGCTTTAACAGGCTTGGCTCCTAATAGGGCGAACTTCAAAAGAGTTCAGATAGCTATCCTTGTGAGTCTCATCTCGCCATGGTTTTTACCTATTTGTGTTTTCCACGTATAAACATTTGTGTCAAGTGGTGAATGTTTTTGTGGTTATGATCTTATTTGTTGATTTGATTAACTTTTGAAAAGGCATGATAACTATAAGCATTGAGAGATGAATATGTTGAGATATGATTAAGCATTGTTGATGTTTACAAGATTGAAGTTGTTTACTGTTAAGTTGTCATAACAGTCAAACCAGTTGATGTCAAGTATTCTTATGAATATTGATCTTGACTGTGACAAGTTTACTTTGTGTGATTGAATTTGAGTTTGGGAACTTATTATCAGTTTTTCAGTATACTGATTTACCCCCCCTCTCAGTATTCTACCGGGTACTTATTCTTTCATCTCACCATCAAGGGCAACACAACTTTCATTGCTAAATTTGTATAAAAAATACTCCTTGTGAGTAGAGACTGCAACTATAAAGTTGGGAAAGTCATAAACTTACTAATTTACTATTGTCATGTACAATGTTTTTATGTCGTGACCAATTTCTTTCATTTTGCAATCCAACTTTTGTGCATTCAAATCCTCTGCAATGTTCTCTTGCAATTACTTTGTGAGATTCAATCTTTGTTACTTTTCCTCTTTAATACTAAAATATTTATTACTCCCTAGGCCCTAACAACATTCAATGCTAGGTAGGTGAGCTCCTTTGGCGCCAACGTTCAAACTATTGGAAAACTGAGTTATGTCCAATTTTGTTGTCATTGATGTCAACCTATTTAGTGTTGTTATTGATGTTATTGTGCATTGTGTGGGTGATGTAGATGGTCCAAAATTGGATATTTTGATGTTGTTGTGTGGTCTAGTAGTGATGTTAAGTATGAGGTGTTTCCAAAAGGTTGGTGTAGTGGAAATTTCAACATGCAGGAAATAGTATTTAGGCAATAAAGAGTATTTAACATCTCATGGAAAGAATGCTTTGCATTCCTCCTATATGTGAAGATTATGGAGTGTGATTCTTGATATAATGTTTATGATTTGTATGCATTGCACTATCAAGTTCGCAGGTCCTCTATTGCTCAAATGTTAGAACACAATTATTGTTGATTCTAACAGTAGGTGTCTATTAGAACATATTTGGAGAATGATTGCGGTGCAGCTTGGAGGACATGTTCATTTGGTTTGTGCAATGTTTTAGTTCAATGTTCGAGTGATGTTGTGATTGGCAAGTGAAGTTATGGTGTTCTGAGTTTTGTGTTGTCAGTTGGTCTATTTTTTGACTGATTATGGTGGTGTATCCTATTTGGATCATGTCTTTTTGGTTTGGATATGCTTTGATGGTTGAGTTTGGATGTAGATATGGATCTCACCATGCCATGTGTAGATCTGCATTAAGTTTTATGCATTAGAGAATGTTTTGGGGCCGAATGGTTGGTGTGCTTTTTTTGTTCTACACGTTTTGTTTGTTGCCAACTTTGGAGGATGTGTTAGCGTATGCAGTTCGTTGGAATCGTCTGGGAAAGATGTGTTGTGATACGTTTGGGTCCCCTTTATCTCCTAGAGTGGACCACAATGGATGTTATTGGTTTGGGTGGCCTAATTTATGTAATATTGTTTACTTTGTTTGTGGTTGATCTAGTTGAGGGTTTCAATCAATAATCTTGTATAAATAGGAGTGCCGATGTATGAGTTGAGCATGGGATGTATGTGAATTGTTGTGAAATGGATATGAATGGTGCGCAAGCAAATTTGGTGTAGCAGAAGTGTGGAAGACAATTTATGAACAGCTTTGAGATAGTGTTTGATGGCAGATGTCTTTGCCATGATATTGGTCGCTTGACACAGTGATTCAGGGACAATTTTGTGATCAAGAGATCTTGTTCATTTCAATTCATTGATCCATTGCACCTATCGGAAGGTGTGTTCCTTTTGGCAATTTATGTAGCCCTTTGTATCTTTCCCTAACATTGTGCTTTAACCTTGCAAGTCCAGTCAAGGGCAGTGAGCTCCTTAGCCTTGAGCCTAAACGATGTAATCAATTATTCATATTGTGAGTGTGATTCTCACCATGGTTTTTCCGCGTAAATCTGGTGTTCATGTGATTGTTGTGCTTTGTGCTTTCATGTTTCATAAGTGTAGTAATAAGTTAAGTGTGTTTTGAAGTTTAATAGATCATAAGTAAAGTATTTTGAGGTCTGAACTGATTCACTCCCCCCCACTCCACCCTCTCTTAGCCCTGTGGTATGTTCAACACAAACAACATTTGAAACAAAGAGGAGTAACTTTTTGAGAGGTTGTCCAAACCATGTTGGGGTCTAATAGGGATTTTGAAACCTCATATTATCTCCAACTTGCTTTCTTTTCTTCTTTCTCTTAGTCAAGCTTTGCAATCTTTCACTTATGAAGCATGGTTGTGAGTTTGATGTCAAGCTCAAACAGGGTTGTGAAAACCTTGTCAAGCTCCAAAGAAAGTTTTGAAACTCACTTTGTCTTCCAGCCAAGTCTTCAACAAACATATTTCTTTTTGAAAAGAAAGAAATCTTTATGAAAGTTTTGAGTAAGGGGTTGGACTCCACAAAAGGTTGTGAAAAGCTTGTCAAGGATTGACAACAATTTTGAAACCGAGTCATGAAGCCGCCAACAAAAGAATTCAAGTTCCAACTTTTAATGACTTTTGAAAGAGAGAGACATTCCACAAGAAGATAGGGTTTTGGAAACCTTGTTGGCCCCCAAAATGAATTTGAGAACTGAAGCACAACTCAAAACTAAGAGACTTAAACACTTAAAAGAAATTTTTTTGTGGTAGGCTAAAAGGGAATGCTAAAGGCTTTGTTGACTACTAAACAGGTTGTGAAAACCTAGTCAATGCTTGACAATGGTTTCAAAACCACCCTAAAACACTGAAACGTTGCAAAATCCAAGTGTTCAATGTTTTGACAAGACTTCATGGACTTTTAGAGGCATGAACAAACTCAATAAGACTCCTAGGGGCCTAGACCAATTCACTTAATGGTTAAATGAAATTTTCAAAGGGGGAACAAATCCAAGGAAACAAGTGTTATGCATGCAAGTTTAGACACATATCAAGTTGCATTTGCACCCCAACATATCCACTTCCATACCATGCTTTTTGTAGCTTACATTAAGAAGTAAAAGAAAAGTGAGATGAGTTGGCAAAGGATTATTAATAAAGTACTATAAACATGTTCCCTTACTTGTTTGTGGTGTTTATTAGTTTCTTTTGTGCAAACCCTTTCATTGATAAATAATTGTGTTTATATATAAGGATTGAGTTTTGTTGTTCAATGCAAGAAAAATTCAAGCCTTTAACTTTAGATATATGATGAGTTTCATATTTTTAAAGTGGCATTGGATGATATTATTTCATTCTCATGGATTAAATGTAACAATAATAAAATTGCATTTCAATTATTTTTATACTTCTCACTTAATTTTTTTAATTTATTCCCCATATAAATTTCAATTGATAACAAATAAGTCTTTTTTTTAACAAAACACATGTTTTGATTAGATAAGAATGAAAGGGATTGGACCCATTACATGTTTTTGAATAAGGGAAAACGGGTTTTAAGGGGACTAAAAACCTCATACAACAAGTTTTGAAGGGACCCGAAACCCAATAGATTTTACGAGGATCTAGAACCCAACAAAGCAGGTTGCGCAAAGATATTAACAATGAAAACCACAGCCAAAAAACCAGCACAACTGACTCTACAGCTTCCAACAAAAGCAAAAAGAAGTTGTGAAAAAGAATAGACATAGAAAACTAGGAGGCCTACCAGATAAAGAAAGAGAAGAAACCCCAAAGAGAGAAGCTTCCTGAGAAACTACAGGCAACCCAAAACAAACATAGCACAATTGCCCACAAGGGTTAAGACAACCCCTCACTTAGGATTTCCCTTTGGGACCCTTCATGTGGGATCGAAGGGTCATGTCAAAAGAAGGCGAGGACCTCTTAGACTGTTTACCTCTAACTGTTATCTAGCCATCTTCAACTTTAGAAGCCTCATCTTGCCACTCCAACAAATTTAATGCAGGAAAATCAGTAGCTGAGGGATAGCCAGCAAGCAACGAAGCTCAAGCAGGCATAGCAGGACTTGGGTCATAAACACCCCTGGAAACAACAGCAGGCACAGGGACTGCTCCAACAACCTCCCTAGACACATGAACAGCACCCTCAGACCTGTCAAAACCAACAACAGGGGCAGATCCAGCAACATTTGACAACTCCGAACCGTCGATTGGCTCCGAACAAACCATCTCACCATTCGCATTAGTGGCAGGAGGAGCATCTTCAACAACATTTTCAGGAGAAATATCAGGCCCCATACCCATCTGAGAAGAGCCCTTTAACACCATGTAATGGTGGGAGGAAGCCTCAATCCACCAAGACGGAGGTTTCTTTGCTTTAACTTTGTGTAAATTACATTTAGCCTCTACATGACCTGTCTTGAAGAACCTTCTGCATCTGAAGGGAATGCCTTCATAATCCAGAGGTTGGATCCAGAAACCCTTGGGAGTTGATAGTTTAATCTCCTCAGGCAACCCCTTAGAAGCATCAATGTCCACCAAGATATGAGCATAGGTAGAATGAAGGATATCAGAAGACTCAGCATCTACCATCAGAAAATCTCCCAAAGCATCCCCCACAACCTCAAGAAGTGGATCCACCCAAAAGTGAAGAGGGAGGTTAGAGAGTCTAACACAGATTGGCATCTTACAGAAGGATTCAGACAAAGGAACAAAGTCCTCATGCCATGGTTTAATCATCAAAGGGTAACGATTCTCCCAAATAAAAAAATGATCGCAAAGAATAATCTTTCTGTCAGCTGCTTTTTCAAACTTAGCAACAAAGAAACCCTTGGCCAAAGGGGAAATCTACACGGAGTCTGAAAAAAGGGGCTCCCAATGCTTAGAGACCCAATCATGAAGCCCTGGAAGACTAGGCCAAAAGCCTTTAAATTGACAAATAACCACATGAGAAGATAGATCAGAGGCCACTTGATCTATTTCATTAATCATTTCATCATCCAAGTTAACAGCAATGGAGCGACAAACAGGCAACGATTGAGTCTCCTTACCCAATCGATCTGTATACGAACTCTTAGCAACCCCACTAACAGCACGGTTTGCATCCATCCCAGAATCTGTAGCAACACCACCACCATCAGTCGCGGGGCAAGACAACACATCACCTGGCGTAGGACCAAGGATAGCACAGGCCGAAGGGCTACCTCTGGGCGTTGTCCCCAGAACGCAGGCCACTGGGCGAGATTTTTTGAGCGGCAGCATTATAGAAAGAGAGTAGTTAAAAAAATGGACCCATTACATGTTAGCCATCAAGGCAAATGGAGCTAATCTCATGAGAGATGAGATTTAAAAAAAGAAGAGAGAGTTTTTGAGTGAAACTTGGAACCAATGGGAGACAAGGGTCCCAACCCTAAACTAAATTCTCTTTTGCCACACCTAAAAGAGTAGGGGGAGAAGGGGAAGGACCTTTCCCCCTATGAATTGCAATCAAAGCGATGTTATTATCTATGATCCCATTACAATGAGAGAGAAGAGGTAACCCCCCACTAGGGGATCAACATCAACCTAGGAAGGGGGATATTATAGGGTGGGAGATGGTTATCAATCACAGAGGATGCATAAGCTATGAGGAAGCACCCAAAGCAACCTGAGACAGATACGAAACAAGAGAAATCACACTAGGAACTTTTGAGCGTAACGCATTCAGAGCAAGATATGCATCAAGATCTTGGGAAGAGCAATCCTCAATAGACGAAGAAACCTCAACAGTCAAGTGATCTTTCTTAGCATTCCTCCACCAAGTAGCAAATCCTTTCCAATGCAAAAGAGAGCAGTCAGAAGCTAACCAATAGCAAAACAATAGTTAAGAACGAAAGGGGAGCCCCTCATTATCCAATGGTTGTGTCCAAGGCCTATTCCCAACCATCAAAACCACTTCATAAGGAGGGATTTAGAAGTGTCAATGTCAACTAAAAAGCGAGCAAAGGTGGAATGACCCATGTGAGAAGTGGAATCATCAATTTTCCAAAAATGCCCAAGTTGTTGTGTCCTCATAGCAAGACTCCTCCCAAAACCGGAGGGAGAGATTTGGCAATCTAATTTAAACTAGATGCACATAAAGTTGTTCAACGAGGGGATTGAAAGAAGAAGACTAAGTGTAATGGAGAGATAGAGTGCTCCCCCTAGGCCCAATGTTGACCCAACACCAAATCCTGGTCTTCATAAGAACCAAAAGAAGCAATGAAGAAACCTTTAGCACAAGGGAAAAGCTCAATCCTACTAAACACAATAGGTTTCTAGGAAGAGAGGACCCAACTATGTAGATACAAAAGAGAAGGCCACATGTTGGAGAAATGACACACCAAGCCTCGTCTTTGGTAGAAATCCTCATTTTCAACTAACTCTATACCACTAACAATCACTGGTGAAGCCTTGGTACAAGGAAGAGGCCAAAGCACTCGTGGAGGGCAAGTAGAACTAGACTTAGTAGCTTGAGCAAAGCTTCTAGTCCTAGTAGAAAATTTGGATGCCAAATAAGTGCCAAAGCCAAGTAGGGCCTTAGGGTCAGTCGCAGCAAAGACTCCCTACACAAGGGCAAGGATAGTAACCTCAAGAACCATACCTCCATGTAGGGCCTTGGGAGAACCAGCAAGAGCCGCACCAAGAGGAAAGATTGCTTAGAAGAATGCAAGGCTGCTAAAGAGGACATTGAGTCAACAACTTCTAAAAAGGAGGCTGCAAGGGTAGGCCAAACACACCTAGAAGCCTTGGATTTGTGGGTATAGGGCCACCTATAGGAGCAATAGACGCACGGGCCACATCAAGAGCTTGGGTGAGAGCGTCCATTTCAAAAATAAATTATCACGTTCAATGAATAAAAAGCATGTTATTGTGACACTAGGTTTTTTTAAGTGGGGTTTTAAACCTAAAATCTTCAATTCAATAAATATTGTCTCATGCAGAAAAATAGTTCAATTGTTTAACTTGTTAATTTATAGGGAAAATATTCTTCTTAATAAAACAAAACATTTTCAATTACCATACATCCATATTATCTATCAACTAACCAACTTCCTTCTTTAATAATGCAGGTATTAGTATACATATATACACAATTTCTTAATTTTTTATATAATATTATCCAACTATACATCTTTAAAATTTTAGAAAAGCATCTTTTACAAAAAAAAATGTAATTAATATTTGTTTAAAAACCCACACAATTTCTTAATTTTTTATATAATATTATACAACTATACATCTTTAAAATTTTAGAAAAGCATCTTTTTCAAAAAAAAAAATGTAATTAATATTTGTTTAAAAAACCATGGAAGTTGGCTTGTTTCTATAGGCCTCCACTTATTACGAAAGGAAATTACACGAAAGCATAAAAACTAATGAACCCTCCCTCCTAAACACAATGACAATTCTGCACTGAACATAATAGGTTCATCTCAAAAACCATGTAACGAACCATAATCACAACTTTGTTATATTAATAATTAGTAGGAAAAATGGTACTATTACATGGCATCTACTTTTTTGTCTTACGAGTTAATTTTCTTTCATAAACTTTTAAAATTGTAAAATTTATATTCACTACTATTAATAAAATATGGATCTTATGTTATAAACATACTCTGATCTGACTCATTTTTGCTACTCACCTCATAGATAGCCAGATTTACAATCAAATATACTTATACTGTGACAGAAATCATATTGGGAAAAAGAATAGACAAATTCATAGACATCCATCAACTCAAAACAAACCATATCCCCACAGAGATCAAAGAGTATGTACTCTTTTACATTTTCCCTGACCAAGGTTCCACAACAATTGAAAGAATAACCAAGATAAATGTTAACAGAGAATAGGTCAACAAATATCTTCACACCATAAAATGATATTTGTTATAAATGGCCACAGGTACGATGGGATTATAATTAAGAAAGTTGCAAATTGTGTACAGTACATTAAGAAGGTGAAGGTGCCATTACATGTAGCCATATATCTAGTTGGACTGCATGATGTGGCATTGGACTTACAAAAATATGCCATTAGATCTGCCCAAGGAGATTAAAATGAACAAATTGTAGGCATCGCAGGCATTGGCTGCTGCAGTAAAACTACCCTTGCAAGAGAATTATACAACCAGAATTTCTCACTTATGGATAATTCAAGCTTTCTCTATGAAGAGATGCTGCAAAGAGGAAGGCATTGCTTGACTTGCACAAGTGAGGACCTGGTCCATCTTAAGCCAAGGCACTTCTATTTTGGTTGGGTGGCTAAGATTCCACAGCAAGTTCATTGTTTAGAATTTGGATGATGTGGATCAATGGAATGCCATGCTGGATAGAAGCCTTGGCTCAAATTTCTGCAGTTTCCACTTCCTTCTTAACATCACCTTCAATTTTTTCAGCACTATTAGTTTCCTAACACAATATTCTCTCTGAAATTTGTGTGTATTTCGACAGTTGCCATAGCTTTGTCCATTTGTGTTTTTGTTATTGCCTAATTTACACCAGAAAACAGAGATCTAAGTGCCTCTGAATAGAAAACTTGGTAGATTGTGTGCATGCACTCCATGCACTCTCAAATGAATCCACAACTTACAGTGCCTGGTTATCTGAGCCCTTCTAGCGAACACCATTTTCAATTGATAATAGCAGAAAATTAGGGCCAAAAACCAGCAACATATCAAATTATTTAGCCATATTAGTTGGCAAACTCGCAGAGTACTCGACGAGTTTAGTTTAGAAAACTCGCCGAGATTTTCTGCTCTGCGAGTTTTTCTGACTTTTACTCACCGAAAAACTCGCTCGGGTTTTTGCAAAAAACATGCCGAGTACCCAAACACGTCAAAAAATTATCGGTTTTTGTTTTTTCAGGTCAGTTTCATTCTCTTCATCAGAATATATACATGAAATATAACATTTAAATATAAGTGGCATTTCAATATGTCTTTTTTCTTTCTTATACTTAAGTTAAATTTCATGTATATATTGGCAGGATGTTTGAGAGTGGTTTCAAATCTCTAGGAGTTATAATGCAAATTCTAGGTTTTAGAAGATCTTTTAATTTTTCAGACTTTGTCAAATTTCAGTAATCAGTATGCTCCTATCAACATTCTCTCGCTCTCTCTATCTCACTCACTTTATTTGCCCTGAATTTTAGACCTATCTATCTCCCTATCACTCTTCCTCTATCCCCCTCTCTACCACACTCCATCTCACTCTCTCCTCTCTCCCCCAAGATCTAGACCTATCTCTCTACCCCTCTCTTTCTCACCCTCAGACCCTGGCGAGGGGTGCTACTCTCAACCTAATTTTAATTTGCACATGCTTGGTGCAAAGTTGGGGTGGAAATACCCCACATCTCAAAAAAATTGCCCTCAAAATCTTATGTCAGCCTTGTAGTTTATCCAATTGTGAGCACAATTGGAGCTTGTTTGAAGCAATCCACACGAAGAAGAGGAGCAAGTTAGCGTAGAAATGCCTCAATGACCTTGTCTTCGTGCAATATAATCTTCGATTGCGCGCAAGGAAGGTAGAGGAAGTAGAAGGTGGTCCAATTGACTTGGATGATATAGATCCTTACAGTGATTGGACATCAGAAGAGAAGCCTCCATTAATTTTCGAGGATGACATCACTGATTTGGAGAGGCGGGTTATGGAGGAGGGGTAGGGATTTGGTTTCACGTTGGATGACGTTGAGGAGGAAGAGGATGAGGATGAGGAGTCATTGCCAGTGCCAGAAGCAGGTGGAGACATAGCTTCATCCAGGATGGAGGACAAGCCAGCCATACCGAGTGAGGAGGCACAGTCACGCCCACTACAGACTTCTAGGACTAGACCCTCTGGTTCTACCTCTCCCCTAGTTTTTGCTAGAGCTGGGAAGAGGAAGTTGTAACTGTAATGAAGTATTTACTTTTGGTTTTACAAAAATTATTTACTATTTTGCTTCCAGCCATCAGCATTCCTCGTTAGGATGCGATTTTGTAGACACTTGGCATTTAAATATATCTAGAATCAGCTTGTTTCTTTTGTGTTCTCATTTATTGACTCATTGGATGCATCTTCTCATTAAATTTTGCAAAAAAAATGCATTTTTTATTAAATTTAAGCATGTTTTTTAGTTGCCGAGTTTTTCCCGAGTTTTGTTTTCAGGCCTTGGCGAGTTTTGCCGAGTGGTGAATAGTTCATCTATGAATTGCAGACAATATGAGTATTAAATCAGAAAATTAATTCTTGCGAATGTAAGATGTATGAGGTGCTATATGCATAACATCAGCATATTCATGATGCATTTTGTCTGCATCAGGAATGCTGGATACCCAGCCCCGCCATGCTGTAGCAAATAATTTCCCCAAGTCCTCTATTTATTGAGAGGCCTGTTCTTGAGTAGTACATAGAGGGCAGTTATTAGGATGGAAAATGTTCAGATTGGTCTCGAGGATATTTTATCTGCCAAGCAAAATATCACTCCCAACGAAAGTGCTGAAAGGTATTTTTTAAATCTTGTAAAAGTTTCTTTGAAAAAGATATCCTCTGTTATTCAACACCTAACAACAATAGTGGTAACATATAATAATGGTATTTGTGATACAGTTTTATGGAGGATGCATGCAGACAGCACCTGTGAAAAAGAAGCAAGTGAACCCACATAGGTGTATCATTGAAATGAATGCATATATTTGAAGTTGTAATGTTCAGAATCCCAGTCTAACTTTTAGACTAAATATGGGTCTTGGTTTCTGAGTTAGGTGAAAATTTAATAGTTCAAGTTCATATGCATGTCTTAAGGTTTCATACTGTAATTAAGCTTGAAGATTGACACTTAACTCCAAATAGTGTTTACTACGACATGCTTTTCTAAAAAGCTGTCAAGAAAACAAGCTCTTTAGAGGTAGCATGAGCAAGCCTACTTTATTTTGGCATACATGCCAACGTATAGAGAGCAACTATTCCATACAGACTTGACCAAGACTCATACCCGAATTCATCCCTTTTACACATGCCATATGGTTTTTACAATAATATTAAGGAAAGTTGTATCTGGGCTTTAGGCACTTTCAGCTCTAGAAAATCTTCTACGTGTGTGACACAGTCTTTAATACCAAAATGAACTGCTAAGTCACCTTTTGAAATCTACCTCTAATAATTATATACTAAGCATCTCTTCCTCCTACAGCATTCCAAGTCACCCTCAAGGAATCAAGCAAAAAGAATCCCATATGAGTAGCGGGCAAGAGAAGGTTATAAAGCAAGTATAAAATCCCTAAAGAAGTGAACAATGTAATGTTTAAAAGGAATACTATGCTTTACAGACAATTATAGATGACAGAGATGGATCAGACGCTCCACTGACCATGGCACCTGCATGAATAATTTCTTTAAGGTACATTAAAGCTTTATCGGAGATGACCTCACCTGGAACAAGAATAGGAATACCTGGTGGATAGGGACAAATAAGCTCTCCACATATCTGCCCAAGGGCATGATCTATCTCTACCCTTTCAGTTCTTGCAAAGAATGCCTCCCTTGGGCTTAGCTTTGTTTTAATGGTAGCAAATGGTCCATCATTGTGTACTTTAGACAGAAACGTATGTTCAGATATGTTTTTTCTTACAGGTATTATAGAAAGCGTTTGCAGAGCACCAACAAGTCTATGAACATGTTCTGAATCTGTTCCTAGATTGAATGCAAACATTAAAGTGTGCAAAGAGGGTAGTTCTGCTATCACACCATGCTCAATCCTCAAGATGTCATCTGCCTCATAACCTGATAATCCTATGTCCCAGAGACTTACCGTGATTCGCAAAGGATCAAGTACCATTGTACCTGAAGAGTTGACTGAATGTAGCACAGAAAGACCATGGATCTGCTGAATGGCATGTCGTGCTTCATTTGCCAGGTCTATGGCTCTACTAAAATGCGAGTTTGAGCTGTATGGAGAGCCAGTACATTTGCAAATATAAGCCCGTGCAGCATCCAAAGAAGCAAGAAGCAAATAGCTAGGGCTAGAACTTTGGAGTGTTTGGAGGCATCGACAGAATCTTTCCCTGTTTACCATTTCTCCCTGAATGTGTATCATTGCAGATTGTGTGAGGGAACAGAGAACTTTGTGTGTAGACTGAACCACTATATCTGCCCCTTGTTCCAGAGCAGTGTTTGGCAAATCAGAATGAAATTTGAAATGGGCCCCATGAGCTTCATCAACAATAAGAGGTACACCATAATTATGGCAGACATCTGCAATCCCTCTCAAGTCACTACAAACCCCAAAGTATGTTGGTGACGTGATTAAAACTGCTGCTGCTCTCTTACCTTCATCTCTCATTTCATCAAGTGCATCCTTAACTTGGAATGCATGGATACCATAAGTGAGATCCCAGACAGGGTCATACTCTGGTAGAAGATATCTTGGTAAAGCCCCAGACAAAACCATGGCAGAGATTACAGATATGTGACTGTTTCTAGGAAGAATAAGGATCTCACCTGGCGAGCACGTAGCCATTACTGCTGCCTGAATACCACAGGTGGATCCTCCTACAAGAAACCACGTTGAATCTGCTCCAAATAAATGTGCAGCCTTTTCTTGAGCGTCCGCTATCGCTCCCTTGGGAGCAAATAAGTTATCAAGTTCTGGAAGCTCAGGTAAGTCATGCTTAAAAGGATCCACTCCAATGAGCTCAGCCAGTAACTGAGGAGCTGCTCTGCCTCTGTTATGACCTGGAAAATGAAATGCTGCAACATTTTGTCCTGCAGAGGCTCTAAGTGCATCAACCAAAGGTGCTTCTACTCTTCGAACAGTCTGTGGTCCATCATTTAACTCGACTTCCTTCTTATGCCATGTCTCCGGCTCAGACAAGAGATCAAACTTTTTCACAAATGGGTTTCCCTGGTTGCATACTTGAAAACAATTTCAGATAGATATGTTGGGATATGAAAAAATTTGCTAACTAATGCAAAATTTACATATTAAAAATGATACTCTACTAATTTCCTCAGTGCATTTGACATATGACTTCAAAGAAAATGCAGAAAACTATCAACGCAGAAAAAAGCTCTTAATGCAACATCACTTCATCTCATGTCTTCCATTGCTAATATAAAGCTGTCAGTCCATACAAAGTACCTCCCATACATGTGACAGAACTTTATTTTATAAAGGACTAATAGGACCTAGTAAATACAGCACAATGCATTAAATAGAAATCAGTTACAACCTTAAGCCACACACATTTGAAGAGCTATGGATAGCCAATTGTCATATGCCAAATTCTAATCAGACTGTCAAGGATGGTTTACACAAATAAACTATTACATGTTTAATAGTATCAAATAAAAAGTTTATAAATAATTAATAAAATAAATCGAATATTGCACATCTCATGGAAAACAGTGATCATTTATCTCCAAAGTTATATTTGGTGTGTTAAAGGCCAAGCAAAACAAATCTTAAACGTTTTAATGAAAGAAATGCCAAAAAGCCACATAAGAAAAATATCAATGACCATCAGGCCTAGATAGATGGAAGTCCATCATTTTTCCATGCTGAGAGGACATACTGAAGATTGAAAACTTTTATATAGGCCTTTTGGGAATCTCATCCCTCAAGATAACATTGCAGCTAAAGCAACCTATCTAAATGAATCAATGCAGAAAGCATCTTTTCCAGGTAATCAGAAAATTTTTGGTCAACAATAATGGCTGCATAGGAAGGATGTTATTATGCAACTGAAATTTTGAAAAATCACAATTCATTGTTCAGAGACACACCAAGAGGTATGCAAGGAATATGCTTTATCTTTAAGGAGTTACTTCAAATTTCAATCAGTGAATCCTTTGCAAAGATTTTGTTATAGGTACTGATTATACAAAGGGTGGATGGGGTGTTGATCAAGGGTCTATGTGCTCGATATGCATGGTTGAAGAAGGCTCCTTCAAGCATGTTTTCTTACCTGCCAGTAGGCTCAGCCATTTGGCAATTTTTGGACAAGAATATTTAGGTGCTTAAAGTTTCGATGACATTCTTGAGGAACTTCAGAACTTGTTTGAGGAAGTCCAGAACTTGTTGCAAACAAGTACTATGCATTAGGTGACTTCACGGTTGGTGATCTTTGGGAAAAGTCTAAGAACTGGTCATCAGACTAAAAGAGTGTTATAAATCCATCAAACATGTGTTGTATGTGATAAGGAATGGCAAGAATATGCCATATTTTAAGCACCAGAATTTATTGCCATAGTAAGCTCTACAGAAGATTAAATGAGAATTATAGGCTCTCACAGTTTTTTCTTCAATCTCATCTGCCAGTTATTACCACCTTTATACTTTCCAATTGCATTAATTGGGCACAAATTGGTCTCACCATGGTAGATAAAGGAACACACCGGAATTTATTGCCATAGTAAGCTCTACAGAAGATTAAATGAGAATTATAGGCTCTCACAGTTTTTTCTTCAATCTCATCTGCCAGTTATTACCACCTTTATACTTTCCAATTGCATTAATTGGGCACAAATTGGTCTCACCATGGTAGATAAAGGAACACACCACATTTTCTTGATATTTTCTAGAATCCTTTTTTCCAGGTTGATATTACAAGGTTTTTGCATGCATGCATATGATCACGGATAGAGTTATTGGCCATTTCTAATCATTTTATTTGAAAAAGTTTTGTGTGTAAATTGCAATGTTTTTGAGCACTGCATGATGGTTTTGTGGATTTGAATTGATTGTCTTGGTCTCTGCCTTTTGGCTTTTTAGCTGTATAACTAACTCCTGAAATTTATAGGTATCAGACTCTATTTCTTTCAACTTATATTTACAGTGATTCTACTCAGATTGTTGTCTTCTCTCATCCAGCTTTGAGTTTTCAGAAAAAAGGACAATGACAAGTGACAAAAATAGAACAATCAACCTAAGGGTTTAAAGGTACTAAGGCACTGCCCCAACAAAGGAATTTTTTTCCTTTCACAGTTTTTTTTATTTTTCCTTTTAACATTTATAAATTTTTCTCAATAGTTTCCTTCTCTCTATAGGTCATTCCATCCTCCAAATGATGAGATATTTTACTCCTAATAGGAACATTCATTCTATAAGAATAATTAGATTATTTTGAAGTTAAAATTTAGATTTATTTCAACTCATATACTATAGTATCTTCCCTATTAAGGGAGTATGATTCATTAACATTGTAAGAATTGATGTCAGGAAAGTACTGAATTCTAGCGAATCCCAACGACAGTTGTTGGTTAATAGAATTTGTCATGCATACAAACAAGCAGGTACAGGTTTGTAGATTGTCATAAAGATTAGTTTTTATTTTTATTTTTATTTTTATCCTCATTTATGTAAAGATTTTAATGAAAATCTGAATTCAAGTCTAGATCTAGGTGACTACAAAAGATTACAAAAGGCTAAATGCGAACCCACAGATCATCCAAAATGCAATTAACAACTAAAATCTAACATTGAGAAAATTGATTGTTTGATTATTCAATGATAGGAAAGAATTACATTATATAGCCTCAAGTTTCCAAATTCAATGACAATGACGAAGAGGCAAAAAAACCAAAAATCAAGGGATTGCTTTAACCATATTTCCAAACCTAAGAAGATAAGTTAAAAAGCAACATCTCGTGAAAGAAGGAATTTGCAAGTACTCATTTATCCTATCTTACCCAAGTAAATAAATAACTTACCTAAGTAAATTCAAATAATAAAGTGCATTTAAATAATCACACTAGCACCTAAATAAACATGAAATGGGTCCTGCCAGCTAGGCCAAATCAGGTACCCAAGTACAACGATGATGCATCTCAAAAGATGAGAAGGAAAAAACTTGTAGGACAAAACTCCCTCAAGAGAGAACAAAAAGAGAATGGTGAATGAATCTGGAAGCACTTTATGTACCTTGATGCCAGTGCCAAATTGTGACTAAACTAATCAATTCAAGAATATCAATCATGATGAATAGCTTTCAAATTGAGATGTGATCCAATGTGAATCAGATGCAAGACTTAGGATTATTTACCATAGGCTCTCAATCTGAAATGTGAACTAATGTGAATCAAGATGTGTCAAGTTATAAGCAAGATGTGGCAAAGAGAAAACTAGAGGATCCAAATGCAACTCGTGAGCTTTCATCATGATGGAGGTGGGGTCACAGTGCATGTCATCCAACTATACTCTCGTCCATTTATTATGTCTTGTGACCTTTGTTGTAGTTAATTTGAATAAATATCCCCCAGAAAATAACTCAATTATTAGACTTCCCATCAAAATATTATGAGGGCACTTATTACTTAGTGTAATTTCAATTGCAACTTGCCAAAATAGCAAAGTGATCTTGATCTCAATGTATTATGAAAGCCCAAAACAAACCGCAAAGCTAAACTACAACTTTCATACAAATTGAGATAAATCAAACCACACCAATGAAAAGTGCATAACAAACCATGCACTTTCAAAAAACATTGCACCCTATTGATGGTGTTTTTACACACTGCAACACAAAATAAAATGCTAAGTATTATATCCTCTCTTGAACAAAATCTCCTCTTATGCTAAGCTATGTGATCATAAGAGGTGACTCCAAGGTTCTGAATGTTAGGTCTTGACGTGCTCTTGGATAGACTCAGTGTTGTGATGTGATATTGCTAGAATCAAAAGGTGGACTTATGTTGAATCTTGATTGCTTGAATGTTGCTGGAACGTGGAATTTAACTTTAAAAAAGGGAAAAAGGATAGGGTTTAGAAAGCTACTCTAATCCTAGGGATGTAAGAGCGATAGACAATCCTTGATGAAATTCAACTAACTTTGCCATGCAGCGAACATCTCCACAAGGCTAGTGCCATATTCTAGGGATAGCTTTATGATGTTCAAATCACCACTACAAGCATAAATACCATCAAGACAATGTATATCAATGAAGGAGTGATAATTGAAGTTAAGCTTGGCTACGATGTTTCCAGTTGACTACGCAAGACACTTTACAATTAGCAAGGTGTTAGTAGTGAGGATATACAAATTTCACCATTTATCATACACAAAGTTCTTCCATTCAGCTAAACAACATGAAAATTAAACGAGAAGTAGAGACCATGCAAATTGTTGAATCCGCATATGAATTTCACCATATCTTCAATGAAGATTACATGCTTCTTACAACAAAGTCTTGGCAACAATCTTTGCCTTCTCTTCCTACTCTACTCTAACTGCTAATAATTTGCTACTAAAACTATTCTTGAACTATTAACTATTAACTATTAAGTATTAACTATTAACCTTTACAAATGAAGAAGTGGAGCCTTATATAGTGCTATCATGTAATATCCCCTGTTGTTATGTGACTGAAAGTGTAGGGAATATTGACTAACAATTGTCTGATAACCTTCTATTCTAGTTTTCTGTTTGTATAACCTGCGTGTTACGCAGTCTGGACAGCTAGTATAACTTGCGTGTTATGCAGTTATGACTGATGAAAAACTGCAGACTTCTTTAAGAGTATTGACCTGTAATATTCCTTGCTAATATAGCTGTGAAAATGATGGAATCCAACTCAAGGAATAATGTCAAACAGTTCACATACAAACACTCAGTTTGCTGGTCTGAGTTTTAGTCTCATATAATATTGTTTTAGTGACTACACGGCATCAAAATTGACTGCAAATGATCCCTACGATGTCTAAGCTTGAAGTATAATGCATGAATAACTTCTATTTAACCCCTCCAATGCATATACATGACTTCTATAGGAGAAATGTGCATCTACAGCCAAAAGACATATTTACAAACATTTGATATGCAAACAGCTAACAAGAACATAGATATAAGATCATGTAGAGAGCTGCAATTCAATCCCCTTTATTATATGCAATCATCACTTACAAATGAACAAGTAGATGCTTGGACCCTTGTTTAATATTCAATGGTATGTTCAGATTAATGGCACTACATCAACAACTTATATATATGATCAATGCATTACTAATCCATAAGAACCTGATGAGAGATGACACCCTATACTGGAGATGAAGAAGCAAGCAAAATCCACTGAAAGAAGACTTCTTTGATGCCAAATTGACTCCTTCACAAAGTCGCCCCTGTTTCAGATGTGCTTCAGACTGTAGAAAAATAATTGGCAGCCTCTATGAACCCCCTCAAACTCCAAAAAAGATCGCCAACCTTCCCAAAGGTGAGCACTCCAATTAGGATATGAAATCGCTCCCCCAAACTGCTCAAATAAGTGAATTTGTGGGTCTCCCTTAGCTGGGTTTGTGGTCTCAAAATGTCTGAGATCAGAATTCAAAATAAGAAGAATATTGACAGCTCTTATCAGCAGTAGTGGTGAAGTTTCAAATATAAAAAATTATCTTCATTAACCCCCACTCGAACTCACGCAAAACTTGGCCCTTGGCCACCAATGCAAACACAAATGAGATGACTGAAGTATCACCTCCTCAAATGCAACCCTTCAAGAGATCTTTCACTCCCTCAGTTATGCTATCAATGGGAGTTTTCGTTCCCAAAGACAAAGATCTGCAGAAACCCCTTGGCTCCACAAAACTCGATCAATACCAAAATCAATTCCACGCTGCCTTGAAGCTCAACTAGATCTCCCTTTATACTTTTTCAGTCCATCTCTAGAAGCTTCTAGAAATAATATTATTTCACTTAAGTGACTTTATGATATAATATTTAATTAAGTCACTTTATTAAATTAATTAAATATAAAGTCATCCTTTAATTTTAATTTATTTGATAACTTTATAAATAATTAACTTAATACTATTAATTAAAATAATTAATTAAGCTATCCCTTTAGAAATATCAATAATTTGGACAACTTAACTGATTAAATTAATTAATTGTTTTTCCTCCGAAAATGGGGACATTACAATCCACCCCTCCTGAAATTGCTTGTCCCCAAGCAATCATAGTTGCAAGAATATTCACCCCCAAGCTAGCTTACCGGGTTCGCCCCTAGACATCCCTGGTTCGGGTCCGGTCCGGCCTTGGTTCGACCACGGTTCGAATTTCCTAGAGGGGGTTCGACCTGGTTCGAACTCGGGTGGACCAAGATCGAACCAGGTCGAACCCAGATGGCTAGGCGGCCCAAAACGCACTTTTTTATGCAAAATTTTAGTTTTTTTTAAAATCCGCCATGTAAAAAGTAAAACTTATACCCTAAAAGTGACTTCTAAAACATTATATTCACTCATTTCACCTCATTTGTGTTAAGAAAGGGTGAACAAAATTTGGCTTCCAAGATCCAATAGGAGGAGTTGAAGACTGATTTTTGAAGCTTCAACAAGTGCTGCAGCATCATTTCCATACATTTGCAAGCTCCCATTGCCTACAAGAGGTAGATTTTTTAACAATTTTTTCCAACTATTTTCGTTTCCCAAATTTTCAAACATGAAACATTAATTGTTTTTCATTATTTTGTTTTTGTTTTTTAATATGTTTATGTTATTTCTTTCCATAGGAAATAGAATGGCATCTACCTCTTCCTCCGTTGGCAATGAACAAACAATTACAAAACAAAGAAATGGTCTGAATTCTCCCTTATGGAAGTATGTTGACATTTTAAACCCACTTCCAGGAGGTGGGGGATTCCGTTGGAGATGCCAAGGATGTGGTATTGAACGTAATAGTTCATATTATCGAGTAGTAGGCCATTTGTGTGGAATAAAAGGAAGAGGCATCAAAAAATGCCCTGGAAAAGATGGTAACCATATACCAGATGAGATAGTGATGAAATATTTCAAGGAGCATGAGGAGGCAGAAGAGAGAGAAGCCCGTAGATTGACTCAAACCTCTGCAAAGAAAACAACGGGCATGCAAGCCCCATCTCATCCCGATGTTGTAGTACAAGACCACCCCTTCTTTTCCACAAATGAACCTGAAAATGAACCACCCTTGACATGCAAAAGAAAACAGGGGCCTTTAGAAACTGCACTTCGAAATGAGAGTAGAGACATTGTTGACCAAGATATAGAAAGGTGCATTTGTGCAAATGGGTTGGCTTTCAATGTAGTTCACTCCCCATATTGGAAGCAAATGATAAAAAGCGTTAATGAAGCTCAAAGAGGGTATAAGGGCCCAGGTTATGATAAGGTACGTGGAACATTATTGGACAAAGAGGTGAATAGGGTTGAAAATGCATTGAAACCCATAAGGGATTCATGGGCAGAGACAGGTGTAACAATTGTTTCAGATGGGGGGAAAGATGCTAAAAATCGTCCCTTGATCAATGTCATAGCGGTGTCCCCTAAAGGGGCAATGTTTTTGAAAGCTGTGGATTGTGAGGGCCAAGTAAAAGATGGCCAATTTATTGCAGAAATTCTCATCTCCGCCATTGAGTCAGTGGGACCCCACAATGTTGTCCAGGTCATAACAGACAATGCAAAAATTGTAGAGCTGCTGGTTTGTTGGTTGAGGAATGCTATGATCAAATCTTTTGGGCACCTTGTGCGGTCCATTCACTCAATCTTATGCTACAAAGGATTGGGACTAAAATAAAATGGATCAGAGATGTGTATGCAGAGGCTGAGGACATCCAGATGTTCATCACAAACCACCACATGTCTCAAGGGATTTTTAGATCCTTTTCGAATTTGGAGCTATTGAAGGTAAGTGAAATAGTAATTTAATTTTACATTTTCTGATTTTTTAATTTCAATGTTCATAATATCATTGTGTAAGCTATATTGTGTATTCTTCTTTAAAATTTGGCTTTATTTTTTAATCATTTTGGCATTAATTTGTGTTATAGGTTGTTGAGACCTGTTTTGCATCAAACACAATCGTCTTAAGACGACTTGTGAAAGTTAGAGTGGCACTATGCAATATGGTGATCAGCAACAATTGGACTGTATGGAAGCAGAGTAGCAGTGAGAGGGCAGAAAAAATTAGGGAGAAAATATTGAATGAGAAATGGTGGGATCTTGTTACATATCTCCTAAGTATCACTGAGCCCATTATGAGTATGATTCACTATACCGACATGAATAGGCCTTGCATTGGTGAGATTTATGATGGCATTGACTCAATGCTTGAAAAAATAAAGTTCACTATAAATGCAAAAGAGAATGACCCCGAGGAGCAATTCTTCAAAGAAGTGAAAGCAATTATTGTAGAAAGGTGGAATAAGATGACCACTCCTTTGCATCTTCTTGCCTATGCATTGACACCAAAGTACTATAGCAATCAGTTTCTTGATAAACTAGGAAGGATTCCACCATGGAGAGATCTAGAAGTATCTGATGGGTACAAGGCAGCATTTCTTAGACTATATCCTGATGATGATTTGCGAGATATTGTTACAAATGAGTTCATAGAATTCGCAAATGGAAATGGTCTAAGTGTTGAGGCACTTCGTCATAGATCCAAGAAGGATGCTCATAGCTGGTGGTACTTCCATGGTGCATGCTTCCAACACCTACAACCCCTCGCTGTAAAAGTTTTATCACAAGTTTATTTATAGTTTACTTTGTCTTCATAGGTTGCTAGTAATTTTTAATTTTAATTTTATTAATGTATAACTTTAATCGTTTACTTTGTCTTCATAGGTTGCTAGTTCATCTGCTTCAGAAAGAAATTGGAGCACATACTCTTTCATCCACTCAGTAAAGCGCAATAGGTTGCTATCAAAAAGAGCGGAGAATTTAGTATATGTGCATTCCAACCTACGTCTTCTTTCACACAAACAACGTGACTACACACAAGGGGAAACAAAGATGTGGGATATAGAGCCAGAGCATACTGATTTGGATGCTCCCGCTTCTCAGCGTCTTGCATTGACACTTGATGACTTGGAGGGCGAGCAAACTTATAGTGCAAGTGCAAGTGGCGTTGACTCATCTAATGTCAATGTCAATGATGAGGAGGATGAGGAGGAGGAGGAGGAGGATGAATTAGCTGATCCATTTGATGATTAAACTTTATATTGTTGAAAGTTGAAACAATGATACTCGAATATTGTCATTTTGATATTAAACTTGATGTATATGATGCTATTATGGTATGATCATGATGCTATGATTACAAGTTTATGTTTGTTAGTTGTTTATATGATGCTATGTGACATGCTAATCTTAATTCATGCTTACAGGCTGCACAAATATTAAAATATATAAAAAATAAATAAATTTACATGTTTTTGTACTAACGAACCCAAACCCCTTTCAAAAATTTCGGCGTACCGGTTCTTCGAACCCAAACCGGCAAGCTAGCCCCCAAGCAATTATAGCTGCAAGAATATTCACCCTCACCTAGATCCAATGGGAAGATCCATGTAATGTCCCTGCTATCACCACAGAGCTCCTGTAACACCACCACTAACACCACCAACTGAATCTGCTGAACTAACTCAATCTCCTCATCACATGCCACAGGAGTATGTCTCAAAAGGAGGCAAGTCAAGAGACTGACCATACTTGCTCCCAACCTCTTCACAAAGTGAGCCATCAAATAAACTATCCATCATATGTGCCTCTGAACTATGCATCCGAAATAAGCCATGTACATGAGGATCAAGTGTGAAGTTGTATAAACTCCTCACTATATACATCTCTAAATTTCCTTCCATGAGACCTGTGTGAAATCCTGATGTACTGGGAGGATCCCAAACGTCACTATCAAGAGAGTGATCAACATCCAAATCATAGAGGGGATTATCATACAGCCATGTTGCATCAACCTCGAACAATGGATTGTCAATCATCTCATGCTCCTCCTGGTTAACAACATGTTCTCTCTTCCTACTCTTTCCTCTACAAAGAGAAATAGAATGCAAGCTCCCATCTACAATTCCCCTCAACACATAAGTCTTATCATTCAATTCAAATTTCATTTCAAGCTTAGGCACGTTGAGGGTAAATACTCCAATGTCTTGGAGCCATTTCATGCCCAAAACTACATCTACTACACCCATGTTGACCACATAGAAATCAGCTTGTAGCTCATAATCATTCAACTGTAAGGTGAGATTACCTATCCATTTGGTACACATGAGGGTATATCCATCTGCAACTCTAACTCTGAATCCACTGAAGTTCTTTGTCTGCAACCTGCATCTAGCTACAAATCTCTCATCAATAAAATTGCGTGATGCTCTAATGTCAAGGAGTGCAATGTGTTTACTCCCTACGGTGAATTGTTCAAGTTCACGAAATAAACAATAAATGCACACAGAACATATAACCAGTAACTTCAACTATATTCAGAACATACATTAACATTAACAGTCACAACAATAAGGTAGGAAGAAGTTTCCTTTATTGCATTCCAAAAACTAGTACATCATAATCATTGCCGTGGTTCCCTTACATGGCAATATATACTACTTGGCGGTTGGTCGGGGTACCAACCGTTGTCACTGACACAAGAACCCACACAACCGACTCCATACATAACAAAAATAACATAAATTATAACTTAAGAGTTTTATTCCTAAATGCTGCCTAACATCAGCCCCCCCCAAAAAAGAAGTCGTCTTCTAGACGACTGAACAAAATGGAAGCTAATGAAAGCAAAACTGGAACTAATGTGGAGAGGGATGAGAGGGCGTCCCTGGAAGTACGGATGACTGAGAAGTGTCGGCCCGTTGTTGAAGGTGCTAAAGGTGTTGGGTGGCTGCAAGTTCCCGCTCTCGTGCCATCTTCACCATATGGACCACCTCAAGTACTTTGTTGCGAGTTTCTGAAGCTCCTCGTCCTGTCCGTACAACTCCTTATCCTTTTCTGTCAGGCTAACCTCCAATCGCACCACCTTGGCCGCCAACTCGGCCTTCTCCTCGCCACTTGCTACCAGGTCCTGAACATACTTAGCCACAATCTCTTCTAATGATGTGACCCGAGAGTGTTCTTGAGCCAACTGCTCCTGGTTCTTTTGTATGTGATGGGCCAAAATCTTTCTGGCACCCTCGGCTTCTCGTATGGCCTGACCTCATTGTGCTGTCACGGCCTCCATCCTCACTACTACCATCCTTCGATGCTTTAGGACCATGTCTCGGAAGGCCGTCTCCACCCCACGCAAAGAGCCATACATGTTGTTCTCCTCAGTTACTATCAAATTGGCCATCTACGCACTAATCATCTCAAGGGTTTCCAACTTTGGCCATCCTTTGGCTGTGAAGCATTTGAAAAATTCTCCCTCATAGTCCTCTCTGACAAAGGATAAAAGTCACTGAGCCACTCGAGCCACCCTGGGATCATGTCCAAACTCCACATCCTTCACAATGTGGCCGATCTCATTCAAGAATTTTGCCATTCCCTCCAACTAAGACACGCATTGTTGCATGGTGTTGAGTGGGTCCGTTGGGTTGGGCTTCGCCAACTAAAGTACCAATTCCTTTCCATGAGCTAAGGAAGATACCTCTCCTCCCATATGTTCATGAACCGTCTTGTTCTCCTCCAATGTCTTCTCATGCATCTGCGGCTCCTCTCCCCCTTCGAAATCTCCTCCGTCAATGCCCATTCCGCCATCCCCGCCAGGTGAAAGTGGCACCTCCTGCAACTCCTCCACTCGTACCCCAATAGTCTCCAATAGCCATGCGTCAATGGTCTGTTCCTGATGATCGGTACGTGTGGGGCTGAGCTGTGTCACTGCTACTTCCAAACCAGGTGTTGCCCTTGGTGGCGATGGTGGTGAAGCCTCTACTTCCACCACATCAATCACTTGCGATGGCACTCCCTTTGCCCGCTCTTTCCTGTGTGGTGCTGATTGGCTTCCCTGGCCAATGTCTAACGACGTAGGGGGATTCTCTGCCATTGTTACCTCTGTCGCCATGCTACTCTCTCCAACTCCTTCAACCACTGGCTTGTCTCCAACAATGTCCACTTTGGGCACTGCGCGTCCCTCGGTCGGAGCCATTCAGAATGTGTCCTCCTCACCACTCTCCTCATCAGACGAGGACGCCTCCATGACTTCCTCTTCACTGGCCTCACTTTCTACACTTGCAAAATGTTCCACATCCTGTCGCCATTGCTTCTTTTGCGGTTCTCCACCAACCGTCACGGTATCCAAATGTGTCCAAAAAAAGATGGGTGGCTTGTACGGCTCCAATCTTGCCAATGGTTGCAAGTCGCCCCTCTTCTCTGCAAGTACTTTTGTACAGACGACATCCAAAAACACAGCAATGGCGTGGTGCGACATATAGAAGACCTTATGTTGTAGCCCTAGGCATTCTAGAATACGCTCAGAGAGGAAGGATGCCCAATTGAACACTGTGCCATTCCTCAGCCCGTTCATTAGGTACAACATCCACATGGCAATGTCGGACTCTCTCCTGGCTACTCTCAACGTGCTCTTGATGATATCCATTATACATCACCATTCTACATTCGCCAAAAATGTCTGCTTCACCCCACGGCTACTTCCAGATTTCCAGATACTATCTTGTTCTTCTTGAGTCAAATCTCAACGGCAGACCAACCGTACCAATTGTTGTTTTGTTCAAGGGTCATCTTTCTTTTGATCACCGGACTACCCTAGTTCAGAATTCCAAATATCCTAGCAAACTCTATGGCTAAGGAAATGGTCATATTGCAGCCACCATATCTTACCATCGACATGTGTGTGTGCCTGTCGTAACATGCCACCATCCCCTTCAGCACAGGTTCAAATTCTTTGATGTTAAATACGAGCATGTCCAGAATCTTATAAACACCTGCTCTCTTCAAATTCTGCTTGATGACATTGGCGTCATCGATCTCTTCCCACCATGTGCGACAGTCGCTGCCATTCAAACCTTCCCATGTCAAAGATTGTATCGTCACAAGTTCGTCTCTCTGCACTCGTGCCCTGATCTTCTTCCCCTTGCCGCTTCCTGGTGTAGCCATATTCCTTGCGTGAATTATTTTGCCTTTGTCGCTGGGGTTCCCGAAAGCAATCCTTGTCATACTAGGATCATTTTTTTGTCTTCTTCCAACTATCTCGCCAGATGTACATTGTCACTATCAAGACCGTTACCCCAACAATTTCCACAATCAACTGAATTCCGCCAGCTGTCTTCAGTGTACGGAAATCTTTCCTGTCTTCTCTAGTACCAGTCGTACGGATTTTTGGTGTACGAACTCCTTTCCGTACAGATTTTGTGAAACTCCTCTTTGTTCCCACCATACGGATTTCTTGTTTTGACTAGAATTATCGGCTGGTCGTACAGTCCCTCTTCTGTATGGATTTCCCACTCCACGTGCCTTGGCGATATACTTTTTATTTGTACGGATCCATACAGATTATGGTGATTGTTGTAGCCAGTGTACGGACTTCTCCCTATGGCATCGTACGAACTTTGTCTCTCCCACACCTCCATACGAATTTCCCTTGCAATTTAATTTTGTGCAGATTTGTTCCAACTCCATACGGATTCTTGTGAATTTTTTCTGGACCCCTTCACGGCTTGTGTGAATCGCCATACGGATGTTGTACGGCTGGCCTTCTTCATGATGTTGTACAGATGTGTTGCAGGGCTCGTAGGAATTAAACTTTCTCCCTCTGCCAGCTTGTATGGCTCCGTAAGGGAGGAGTTCCTCGACTCCAGATGTCAGTACGTCGTCGTACAAATAATTCCCTTCTGATCGCTTTGGTGCGGATGTGTACAGTACTATTCGTACGGATTCGTATGATATCACCCTTCTACTTAGGCTCCTTGCTTTTTTGCACCCCTCTACTGCTTTTGTCATGTTCAATATGTTTGAATTGGTCGGGTAGGGGGCTTTATATAATTCCTTCACTTTTAGGGTTAGGGCATATTGCAATAATTTTTAATAAAATAATCTTGCTTTCATCATTTGTAATTTTTGTTTTACTAACTTTATTAAATTTACCCTTTGTTTTTAATTTTTTAGTTTTTCCTAACCCATTTTCTTTAATTTTTAATACTTGGCTTGCTTTTTGGAATTTTAATATTCTCCTTTTAACATATCCTTTTAATATTTGAACTTGGCAAGAATATTTAAATTTTAACCCTCGTACCTTTTAGTGGCCATAGTACTCAACAACTTGCTTCCTCCTGCTTGTTTTATTGCTTTTCGGTATCTTGGGGTGTACCATCTTCTCTTCCCGAGCTCATACTGTCTTCTTTTGTTTAAGCAACTTAGCTTTTTGTACCCGATGTTTCACTCCTTTCCTTAGTCTTACCTTACTGCCAACGTCTTCTTCCTTCCACTTTTTGCTTGGTCGCACTTGATCGTCACCCTCCTTCTCCAAATCCTCCATTTTCCTCTTTACCCCAGTGGGATCTTCCTGAGGTCTTACTCTGATCTCCAAGTCATGCAGCCATGCACATACGTGCGGTAGTCTCCTGTAACACTCCTCGAGGCAACACGTGCCCACATATTCCAGGTCCCATATTTTGTCCACCAATGGTGCCGGTCCCACTCCTTTACAACTTCCATCTATGTACCAACCTCCATACTATTGGTACCATGTCACTTTCTCGCCCTCCACCTGCGGTGGGCCCACGGAGTTAGGAATCACCCAGTAAAGTGCATTGGGGCTTGCTTCCTGCTCGCCAAGTCGTGATGCTATCACAAACAAGTCTTCAGCCTTTAGTACCATTTTCAAACGCGGTCCCAAGGTTGCACTGTACTCCTCCAAATCTACCTCTTCTTCCAAGTTGACTGGCTCCTCTTCCTTCTCGGCAAGTTCTGCCTTTCTTTTAGCCTCTGCTTCTTCATCAATGTCGTACACAATATAGCCTTCGCGGAATCCTTCGTATGGAGCTCTCTTCCTCCAATGCCCCGTGATCCTTATCCATACGGTTGGATAACCGAAATAGGCATTTCTAAGGTGCTTGTGAATTCTAGGTACCGCAATGCCTTCGACTTGTTTGGGTACGAGTCTTTCTTCTATGAATGTGAGTGACTTAGCCCAATCTTCGTCATCTCTGTAAGGTTCTGCAGCGACCACAAGATCTTCCTCTACTTCTTCCAATAGTCCAATCTCCCTTCGTTGTGTTCCCCAGCATGTTGATTGACACGACTGGTTTATCACGTTCCCGATACAATTTCAACTTTGAGCCGTTTACAAGGTCGCGTATTGGGTTATCATCTAGGGTGGAAAGTTTTACTGCTCCATTCTTCCCCACTTCTCTGATTTTATAGGGCCCCAGCCAACGAACTTTGAACTTACCAGGCCGAAGTTCGTTGCGGCCGTTATACTTCAAAACCAACTGACTCGGACAGAAGTTCGTCCGTTGGAGATGTTTGTCGTGCCAGTACTTCCGTCGACGTTAGGCCACTTCCGTCACCCACTGTGCCATCATCCGACGTTCATCTAAATTGATGAGGTTCATAAGGAGGGCCTTCAAACTCTCCTCATCTCCCAGCCGGTTGTCAACAGCAATTCGTAGGCTTGGTACGGTGTACTCCGTCGGCACCATGGCTTCTTGGCCGTACATAAGTTGGAATCGGGTGTGACCCGTTGTCACCTTGTATGTTGTACGGTACGCCCAAAGTAATGCGAGGAGATGCTCCTCCTAGTCCTCTTGTTCCACTCCACATGACTTATAAATGATGGAGACGAGTATCTTGTGGCTTCTGCTTGACCATTTGCCAACAGATAGTAGGGACTGGATAAATTGTGGAAGATTTTGAATTCTGTCATTATCCGAATGACCTGATTAACAAAGTGAACTCCTTGATCACTTGTAATCTGAATTGGAATCCCGAACCTAGTCACAATTTGCTCATACAGGAATCTTGTTGTACTAGCGGCAGTGTTGTCTGGGAGAGCTCTCGCTTCGGCCCACTTGGTGAGATATTCGGTAGCCACGACAATGTACCAACATCTATGCATATTGCTCACCTTCAAAGGCCCTACAAAATCCAATCCCCATCTTTCAAATAGTTCCTACGGCTGAGAGGGAAATAGGGGCATGAAATCCCGCTTTAGTGGTTTTCTTGTACACTGACATGTATCACATCCAACCACCCATTTGTGTGCATCAATGTGCAAGGTTGGCCACCACAATCCTGCCAACAGTACCTTTCGTGCGATGGCATCAAGTCCCATGTGGCCTCCTGCCAGTCCGTCATGAGCTTCCTTTGGTACACTCGGAATTTCTTCCTCCATCACGCATCTGCGTACGATCTAGTCAAGTCCCATCTTGTACAGTAGGTCGTTGATCAGTTGGAAGGTTTTGCTCTTCAATGCCAGCTTACAGCGTTTCCTTGACGGCATGTCTCGTGGGAATGTCGAGGTGGACAGGTACTTGCCAATGCTCTCGTACCAGGGAATAGTACGGTGATTTGGAACAAGTGACCATCTAGAAAGTCCTCATTTATTCCTTCTGCGAGTTCTCTAGATTTGATCCTTGACAATTGGTCCGCAATGACATGACTCTTTCTGAGCCGTAATACGATGGTGAAGGTGAACTCCTGAAGTAATAACAACCATCGGCTTACCCATCCCTGGATTATTGGCTTATTTACCAAATACATCAAAGCTTGATGGTCCACATAAAAAAGTGAATGGTGTCGCAAGGAGGTAGTGGCGGAACTTCTGTACGGAGTACACCATTCCCAATGCCTCCCTCTCTGTCGTGTTGTAGTTTCGCTCGGCCTTGGAAAGCAATCGGCTGGCAAAAAAAATGGGGTGATCCAATTCCTGTACGCCCACCTAGGCCAGAGTGGCACCGATGACATAATTGGAGGCATCCAAGTGAACGTGGAACTCCTTGTCCCAATCGGGGTACGCAAGGATTGGTGCACTCACCAATCGCAATTTTAACTCCTTGAAAGCTTCTTCCTGCTCCGTCCCCCACTTGAACGGTTCTCCCTTCCTTGTCAACTTGTCCAATGGACAGGATACTTGTGCAAAGCTTTTGATAAACCTCCTCTAGTAGCCGACATGTCTGAGAAAGAATTTCACCCCCGTGACATCCACTGGACTCTCCATGTTCACACTCACCCCTACCTTGTCGAGGTCCGTCTTTAACCCTTCCTTGGACACAATGTACCCCAGCAGCTTCCTTTGTGGTACTATGAATCGGTACTTCTTGAGGTTCAGGGGCCGTCGACATCTCTCCATGCATTCCCCGAGTGCATTCAAATGGGTTTCCTACTTACTGTAGATAGACCAATCATCGAGGAATGTCTTGAAACTTCCAACCGACATCCCATCAAAAATGTGCAATATGATCCGCTGGAAGGTTGTTGGAGGATTACATAGGCCGAAGGGCATCCGATTGTATGCATATACTCCATCCTCCACTATGAATGTCATTTTGAGCTTATCTTCTTCCGCGATGCTGATTTGGTTATATCTAGAAAATCTGTCCAGGAACGAGTAAATCTCGTGGCCCGCTACCTCCTCCAAAATGTTGTCAATGAATGGAATTGGGAACAGGGCTTTGATAGTCAACATTTAGGCATCGAAAGTCCACACATATCCTGATCTAATTTGCTTCTTCTTTAGAGAGATGACAATTGGCAATACCCAGTCACTGGTTTCTACCTTGAAGATAATTTTGCTCTCCAACATCTTCTCAATTTCTTCATTCACCTTTGCTGCATAATTCTTATTCCAATTGCATGGCCTCCTTCGTACAGGCTAGGCTCCGGGTACGAGGGGTATGCAGTGTACGCACAATTTTAGAGGTATCCCCTTCAAATCTTTGTACATCCAAGCGAAGGCGTCCTTGTACTCCAAGAATATTCTTAAGGTTGCTACTTTGAGTACGAGGTTCCAGTCATCCCCTACAAGTATCACCTTCAGATCGTCATCCTTGCCCAAGTTGACCCTCTTCACATTTGATTCTTCGTACTTGATAGCCTTATCCCGTTCAAACCAATGGGCAGGTGTTTCATCCACCCGTGCCACACCCTCACGGTACTCCCCATACTCCAGAGGGAATGCTACATCCTCTGTACCATCACCTGACTCTTCGATCTCACATATCTGCAACATGTGGCACTCCAGATGGAACACTTCATAGTCTTCATTTTGCCAGTGAAAAAGTCCGGCCAGATAACAGATTTCATCCTCGGAGCATCCTTCTAATTCCAATACTCCTTTGTCATTGGATTCCATCCTCCCCTTGCCTTCTTGGGAACCCCATTCCCAATTGTGCGAGTCATCCGAGTTGGAATCAGATGATGCCAGTTCCTCGCTTACAGCTTGGTTCCATAGGTCAATTACGTACTTCCGGCCTTCACTCTCAATGGAGAGTGTATTTCTCTTCCAATTATGGTTTGCCTTAGCTATAATCAGCCATCCCCTCCCGAGGAGGGTGTCATAGGCCTTCCTCTCCAACGAAATGACCACGAAATCAAGGAAGAAATGTTGTGTGCCCACAACAACCATTTGTGCCATGAGGGTTCCAAGAGGTTTGATGTCGTGTTGGTTCGCATCAACAAGTTGGAAGGTGGCCAAAGGGTTGGTTTGCTAATACCCCTCCATGTCTCTTCTGGCAGTACGTTCACTCCGGAGCCGCCGTCCACAATCGTGTTTGTCAATTTTTGTCCCATTATTTCCATTTCCACCATGGCTGGCTTCCACCCGATACTCACAGTGAGCAGCATGGGGTATGTGGCAGTCATGCCAGGAAGTTCTGGTTTTGTCATGGGGTTCGTACTGGGTGGTTTTGTTGCCACTGGACGGTATTCTTGTTCGATGGTGTTGTCACCGACTACATTTGTGAGAGGCATCCTCAATTGTGGCATTGTTTGCAGAAGATCGGATACCCATACGAGTACGGTGGTTTGCAACATCTGCTTGATTATAGTCTTTTCAGGCCCTGACTAAAGTAGGGTGCTGGCAGCGTTGTGTGAGGCTCTCCGTTCCTCCGCCATCGCCCATTCAATGTTTTCTTTTGCTTCCCAGAGTCTCTCTTTCTCCGTATGGGGATCAGGATACACTGCCTTCTTGCTCTGCAATCTTGTGATTGTCCGTACCTCCTCTGGTTCCTTCACATCCAGCATGTTAACCCCTTTTTGTTTCGGGCAATCAGAGTCCTCATGATTTCCCAGTCCGCACCACTTACATAGCAAACCCATATTGTTATTTCCATTCTAGCACTCTCGAGCAAAGTGGCCCCATTCATTAAATTTGCGGCATTGAATCATAGGATCATAGGTCACCCTTTTACGTCCTACTGGATTTTACTCCTTGGCATGTTGGTATTGGACCGATTATTCCCTCGTTGATTGTTGTGATATCCCCCTAGTGAAGCATCAAAGTTTGTTGGTTTGGGTGGTGTGGTTGGGGGAGTGATTTGCTCCGGTTGGGTGAGGAGCAATTGTGTGCTCCGCGTTTTTAGATTGTACGGGCATTCCCTGATGGAATGCCCCAGCACTTGACAGATGTCGCAAAAAGATTTTCGTGGGCATGTTCCCTAAGTGTGACCTTCTGCCTTGCAATCAGTACACCAAAGTTCTTTACCCTCTTTGCCATTCTCCTTGTCAGCCTTCAACTCTCTCATCATCCGCATCATATCCCTGCGGAGGGCCTGTACAGTCTTGGATTCGCCATCACTATCTTCATTCGTACTGTTATCGTCGCTCGCCTCCTCCTCCCTTTTGATGTTTTGCTTTCACTTTCAATGTCCATTGCTTTGTTGTAGGCCTCATCATATGATGGCGGAGGGACCACCTTCATCTTCCTTCGAAGGGATGGTACGAGTCCCTCCACAAACCATCTCTTCTTCAACCCATTGACTGGCTAGTTCTCCGTCTTGTTTAGCAACTCCTTCAACCTACGGTTATAGGCCCAGACACTTTCACTTTTCCCTTGCTTGATACTATAGATCTCGGCCACGATCTCATTATCATCCCTCAGGAGCTTGAATTCCTCCTGGAAGGCCCTCTTCAAAGCATTCCAACTTGTTTTGTGTTGGGCATCAAGGTCCGTATACCAGTCAATCGCAATCCCCCGGAGAGTGGCTGGGAACGCTTTCAACCAATAATCTTGGTCATCTTGGTCGTTTGCTTCCCATATGGTTATGCATGTTTTCCAATTCCATACGGGGTCCTCTGACCCGTCGCCCATGAATCTTGGAAGTTTTTGTCTCTCTGGAGTGTTCTGGTTGTGTGCCATTGTTTTCACCTGGCAGGTACTCTGTCCTGCCTGGGAGATATTATGTGGCACATGGAAGGTGTTATATGCCGCCTGGAAGGTACCATATGCATTCGACCAGATTGGACTGTTCAACTTCGTATGCGATCTTTCTACACGTCACCCTCTGTCCTCCGCACTTTGGTCACCCTCACTCCTATAATCCCTCCTCCTTGGGGTTTTTGGCTTTGGCCCTCCTATTTTTGACTGTTCCGCAAGAGACAAACTCCCAATTCTATACAGATTACTTTCAAAGTGTTCCGCGACCTCACCCTATAGGTCCCATGCGACCTCTTCGTCACGGTCGGATTCCTCTGACGGATTGCTCTCAAACTGAGTTCCGGTTTCTTCACTCGACATCGAGTAAGCGGCCTAGTTGGCGAGATCTTCCTCCGCTATGTCTAGAAGTGGTAGGTTGCTCACAACCTCTACCAACTAGTTCCACCTACATGGTTTCTGCCTCTCCCAACTACGGCTCCGACTCACACTCTGACTCTTGCTCTACCTTTCTGGACTCTTTGGGTCTTCAGCAATCTCCCTCAGCCAACGTCTCCGCTCATTTTGTTCTCTGATATGTAGGGATCTCCATACCGACCCCTCGCCTACTTCTCCATTGGTACCATGTCGTCGGTCTTTGTTGAGACGTAGGGGCATTAATTGTCAGGGGTACAGCGTCTACTCGTATCCCTCTCTTCCTCTTCCCTACGGCTCCTTTCTTCGTACTGCTGCAAGATTTGCTGCCGACAATGTTCACAACTGATTTCTTCCCTCTGCTCTTGTCGTTAAATGAGGTTTTGTGCCAGCACTCTCAGAAGGCTCCCAAGAAGATCAAACACGGCAAAATTTATTGTGAGTTCCTCACGTACCGTGCCCTCAAGGACCTGTTGGTGTCTGTTTTATCATCTACCAAACATTAGGATAGGATACCCAAAGGTATTATATCCTCTCCTGAAAAATCACTACTGATTCCAAGGTCTATATGTGCGAACAAGCGACTTTAGTGGAATAGCTTCTTGGGTAGTGTATGCTGAAATTTCAAGGGGGACTTACGTTTGACAAGTATCTTGAACTGCTGGACTTAAATGGATTTAGCAATTTTAGGCTCTTCTTTTTTAGGGAATTTTCTGGGATTTAGACTTTCAAAAGAAAAGGAAAAAGAGATAGGGTTTAGGAAGGCTAATCTAATTCTACGAATTTCGGAGACGGTATCAACTGGGTGCTCTCGAGAAACCAAACCTTGCTTCGCCACACTAGGGACAACTACACAAGGCTGGTGCAATCTTCAATGGGTTGTGCTTATGATTGAGATGTTGGGATGCACAGGGGATGGACTCAGACTAACTTTACACGGTAGAATGGAAATCATCCATTTACCAAAAGTATGAGCGGAGATACACCGTCAATTGATACTTATCAAATCCTTCATTCAAATTAACAACAATGAAAGCAAATCTAGATTAATTTTAACTAAGTGTTGAGGCAATTGAAACCATGCAAATCATTCAAATAATAGAGATTACAAAGCAGCGCACATGCAATATATTATCTGGAAATGACCTTAAGCAACAATACATCAAAAAAACCTCACACTCTCCAAATGAGAGGAGGCAACCTTATATAGTTTTTCAAAATGAATGAATGGCCGAGATCAAACAACGATCAAGGGCCAAGATTGAAAGTCTTAAACCCTAATTAGGGTTTCCCAAAATATCATTAGTTCAAACAAATGAAAGAGTGACACGTGGCGCAGCTGCTAATTTCACTGGGGTGAGTGGCCACTTTCTTCTTGCAGAGATTCAACGTATCTAGACACAATGAGCTTGACCTCCTCCATGGTGACACTTGGCAAGCCGCCAATCTGGAAGTCGACGAGGTCCACATCATTGGTACATGTGGCAAGGATGCCTTCCCACTCAACTGCTTGTGTGAGAAAGGCATCATCGATGGAGAGGAAGTTTGCAATCTTTGAAAGATCGCCTTTGTCAATCATCCCTGAATCCCGAAAGAAGCTTGCCTGAATCCTGGCTCTCAGGTTCTCTGCTTGTAAATGCTTCTCCCTTAGGCTTTCCTTCTTCCAGGTCTCTGACGCCACACAGAATACCTTGCCCAGGATCTCTCTAACACTTGCCTCTGTCTCAAAGCACTTGGTCTCGGATTTCTTCAGAACCTCAATCCGAGTGACCAAAGTATAGTACCATGTGCCGAAGTCGTACCGGTCTCCTGTCTGTATGATGCCTGCATCCACTAAGCTCTTCTTCGACATGCCTCGGATAACCTTCAGATGAGCGAGTATTTCATTCTGAATTTCATCCACCTCTTCCCAATTGGAGGCTAGATCTTGGATACGATCAATCAACAAAGAAGTTGCCTCGTGTGCTGATACTAAGTTTTCTACCAGTGTGTCAGCACGCACCGAAGCGTCTGAAATCCATTCCTTTTCTTGAGTGTACGAGCCCTTCATATCATCATAGTCCTTCATTGATCCCCGCTAAAGATGTTGTGGCGGAGTAGCTGGGACTTCACGGTTGAGAGGGCTGGTAAGAAGGAGAACATACTTCTTCCACTGTTGGTTCTCTTCTTCAACTTTCTTCCTCTTTTCCTTTTCATGAGCCAGCCTCGTCTTTAGAACGTTGCAGGAGTCATCAAAATATTGGATCTTTTGGTCCTGGGTAGGCTTACCCAGCTCTATGGCGGTAACCTTGTAATCATCTGCGGTGACATTGTCCCTAGTCTTCCCTTCTTTGGGCACCGCTATCTGGACTGTCCTGAATCCGGCACTGTCTCTCTGAATTAGGGAAAACTCCCTGGCGGGTTTGGGTGGTTTAGCTATAGCGGGTTCATTCACCTTCTCCAAGAATGCTGCGGTGACCTCCTCGGCTGAGTGGGCCTCCTTGGGAACCTTGGCCTTTATCCTTTCTCTCAGCCAATCCGAAATGGTTGATTGTTCTACAGTGTTCCGATCAAACTCATCATCTGCCTCTCTTGGGTTTGCCGGTATGCCATCCAAGAAGATTGTAGGTGCTTCAATTTGCTCCCTGTTTGGACTTCGGAAGACCTTTTCCACTACTTCCTCAACTGGCTGGGAAAGCACTCTTACTTCATCATCAATCACACAAATTTTCATCTCTTGCTCCCCAGTTGCACTCTGATCAAGCGCAATGGAAGCAGCACTTAGGATGGAGTGACTTTCGCTGGATTCTCTTCTCTCACCTACAGCCCTTTTCCCTGTGACCTTTGTGGAGCTTCCAACCAATTCCTTCCTCTTTCGAGACCCAACACTTTCTGGATTTCGGGCATCACCGGCGGAGGTACAAGGATTGACGGACAGAGTATCATCTACTCCCATTAATTCATAAGTCAAGGTCACACCTTTGGCCTTCAACTGTTTTGTCTTTTCAGACGCCCACCACCTTGAATACTCAACCACCGACCTCATGAGGTCTGCTAGATCTGATTTCTCTCCCTCCGTCCAATCTATTAGGACTAGGGGGTCATTCTTCATCTTCTCAAAGCCCGGCTGTGGAAGTTCTAGGCTTTCTTCTACCTGATCGACAACTCTGAATACTTCTGTCACTCTCACCATACCCAACGGGATTCTTGACCAGAATCTCTTCCTGATCTCAAAGCTATCAGCTGCATTAGCCCAGTAGTCTTCTAGATCCAATCTGTGCTCAAACATTGTTCCTTCGATCTTCTTTATCCTATGGAATGGATCGAAATCTTTTCTTGCCTTGTATTGATAGAAGGGATACCAGGCCAGCTCCTTCTCAATGGTGGCTACAGCCTGTGATGATGGACATGTTTCCAGCCCATTACCAATTGTAAGTGAGGATGTCCCTGCCTTCTTCTACTTATCCCTTTGAATCACTATATTTTCCTCCAATTGTCTCACAACCTCGAGCAACACCTCTCGGTTGGTAGGGTAAGCTGGAAGCTTGTATGGAGGCTCGGAGAATCCCTGAATTCGGAGGTAAGTGAACTTTGGATATTGGATGTACCAACACCCGAACCGACCGATGAAGTCCATAGACTCTTGAGAGAGCCTTTGGTGCAGGCCACCTTCAAGTGTCCGAGTAATGTGCATCAGGAAGGTATCATTCACCCTTTTGAAATGGAACTTCTCCTCCATGTGGAGCTGGGGATAGCAATCATATACAGGAAATTGGTTCTCCTTGTTCCCAACTTCTCCTCTACAAGTGAGACCTCTGTACCTGTAGGTCCTGGCCAAAGAATAAAACAAGTAAGAACTCATGAAGAAAGTCCTATTCGTCTCCAGGTTCCTTAGCTGGCTGTCTAGGTTGTCGCTGATCATCCGGGCCCAGTCTATCATTTTTACTCCATTGATTATTTCATTAATGAAATAATACATCCAGGGTTCGAATGGAATTCCCTGAGGATTTCCTATTATTCTATTGAGCAGGACAATCATGTCCCCAATGTCCTCCTTGAAGTATGCTCGCACTAGGCTCTTTCTCTGGAGTTTGGAGGCGCCCTTCCTCGGCTTGTTTAGCCAGGAATGGTTAACTATGGCATCATATTCCTCTAGGTGGTCATGGTACAGACTGTCAGCTTCGTCCTTTGTCATATATACTGCGTTGTGGTACTCAGGGATCCTGAAGGCCTCTCTGATGGCCTCATCGCTGACATTTGCCAACACTCTTCCATCAGGTGCAACAATGTCCTTACTGATGGGGTTGTAGTGTTTGGCACATTCAACTACTAGTTCGTTGCACTGCATGGTAGGGAGGAAGCCAACAGCATGCACAATACCACTCTTCATCATCTTTCGTGCAATGGTGGTAGGCACAAGGTTGTCCAGACCAAACATTCGCTTCTTAAATTCCCTCAAGTTGATGTGTCCGAGGTTGGTGTTGCTGATGTTCTTCCACTTTGAAGTCATTCTCGACTCTGGAGGAGCATCTTTGTCTACTTGGAATTTCATAACGTCTAGGGCCTGCAGGCAAACAATGAAATTTTAAAGTTAGAAAATAATTTGCAAAGTTTTGAAAATAACGAGGCTGCGAAATGGCTAAGTGTTGGAAAATTCTCCATTTTTATTCTCATACTTAGCCATAAAAATTGAATTTTCACCTTAGAACCCTCAGTCTTAAGGCTGGTCGCGGTTACCACCAAGTGTCAAAACTTTTAAAATTTCATACTTAGCCAAAAAAATGATTTTCTTTCTCCAAAATTTTCGAAAAAATCATTTATTAAATTCTGGAAAATATTCAGAAAATTCATAATTTTAATTTTACCTCTGACTTGGATAGAGGTAAGGCTGGAATTTTCTCTAGAATACTCAGAAAATTCAGAAAAAAATTTAGATAATTCTTCCTCTTACTAGTTGCCTTTTTCCAAAAATCTGTAAAACTTTTGCCCAAAAAAAGTTATCCAACTTCCAGCAATATCTAAAATTTTCTCCAGATGATCTTCAAACTGACATACTTTACTAAGCTCTCCTTAGTAACTTTGAACTTCTTGGTGTAATAATGAAGTTGATAATGAAGTATTTGTAGACAAGGTTAAATCTTCAAGTAGAAACCCTTAAAATCATCCAACTCATACTTCTAATTTTAACTTCATGTTTCCCAATTTTAAGACAATATCTCAAAAAAAACATTCCATTTTGATTTAAGTTTGAAGATATTTATCAATTCTCCAATATTCCCTTTCAAAAAAAAACTTTCCATTTTGATTTAATATCTCAATAATCTTTCAATATTCTTTTCCTCAAAAAAAACTTTCCACTTTGGATTTATTTTGAAGATATTTAATAATCCTTAGATATTTTCTTCATTTTGGATTTAATTTTGAAATCTCTGTGGATTTTGTGACATCATGTTGACTTTGTTTGACCTTCCATGTGTAGGCGGACCTTTAATGGGTTGTTTTCATCTTGGGCTGACTTTAGGAAGGACTCCATCAAGGCGAACTTTGAAGGCTAAGGCATAGGGTGGACTTCAGGCAAGTTTCCTTCATGGCCTAGGCGGACTTTGGTGTGTTGGTTATCATGGCCTCTTCCAAATCATGGCGGACTTCAAGCAATATCTCCATGGGCGGAGTTTAGAGACACCTCCTAGGGCTGACTTCAAGCAACATCCCCTAGAGCGGACTTCTAGCAAGGCTCTTCTTCCATGACTTAGCATCTTGGGCGGACTTCTAGCAAGGTTTCCACATGACTATGGCGGACTTTGGTGGCTTCTCCACCTTGGGCGGACTTCTAGCACCTCACCTCATGGCTCTCTAACCTTGGCGGACTTTAGACTTGGCTCCTCCACCTTGGGCGGACTTCTAGTACCTCTCCTCATGACTCTCTAACCTTGGGCGGACTTTGGAGAGTGCTCCCACATGGCCTCCCAACCTTGGCGGACTTTGGAGAGTGCTCCAACATGGCCTCCAAATGCATGGCGGACTTTGGAGAGTGCTCCCACATAGCTCTCTTACCTTGGGCGGACTTTGGTGGTGCCTCCTACATGACCTCCAAGACAGTGGTGAACTTTGGTGAGTGCTCCCACATGGCTCTCTTACCTTGGGCGGACTTTGGAGAGTGCTCCCACATAGCTCCCAATGCATACATGGCGGACTTTGACACATACCCTCATGGGCAGACTTTAGAGTGTTGGCCATCATGGCCTCTTCAACACATGGCGAACTTCTAGATAGCCTCATTTGTACTTGCAAAAACCCTTCATTAGCCAGACTTGGAAGATTTTTTTTAAAAATTTAAAATTTCACAGCTTAATCAAATTTAACTGGATTAACTTGAAATTTGAAATCCATGCTTAGGTGGATTGTCTGAAGCAGCAAAAAGCCTAAAATCTAGGGATTTAGCTTTTCTAGGTCAAACTTGGAATTTTCGAGTTCCGGTCGAAGCTGGTCAGTGGTGCAAGTGTAAACCCTAGGTTTGCATCCCGAAAAAGCAAAAAGCCTAAAATCTAGGGATTTAGCTTTTTTGGGTCAAAACTTGGAATTTTCGAGTTCCGGTCGAAGCTAGTCAGTGGTGCAAGTGTAAACCCTAGGTTTGCATCCCAAAAAAGCAAAAAGCAGACATCCCTAAAAAATAGGGAAAACTTTCTAAAAATAGCCAAACCGGGGTTTGGGCTAAAAACGCCAAAAACGAAACTTCCTAAAAAATAGGAAAAAGCAAAAAAAGCAAACTTTCTAAAAATAGAAAGTTGTCCAAATTCGTCCAAATCGATTGCGATCTTCGTCCTTTGGCCTCTCTAAGCACTCTGGTGGTGTTTACATTTAGGAATCACATGACTTGCAAAAACTAACTTTCAATTGTCAGGGCCTGAAATGCTCTGGACTGGACAAGGCTTGGTGAAACTGCAGCAAAAGGTCACAGGACACTAACAAAACCCTAGAAAGTAGGAAAAGAGAGGGTCCCCATTCGCAATGGGGCGATGTGTGAAAAAAGGTCACAACAGGACCGCTCTCTCTCGAGCTTCCCTCTACACGTACTAAGTGACAGAAACGTCCCACAGTTCCACCAAATCCTCCGTCAGTTGATCCTCCTGTACTTGCGCCTATGTGGCCTCTTCATGTGTATCACCTTTAGTGACTATCAATTGTTGTTGGAATGGTCGGCCCATTAGTGGTTACCACCTGCCGCCATATTGATCTCCAGAATTCAAATCGGTAACGGCGCCAAAATGTTTATTCCCTACGATGAATTATTCGTTCACGGAATAAACAATAAATGCACACAGAACATATAACCAGTAACTTCAATTATATTCATAACTAACATTAACATTAACGGTCACAACAATATGGTAGGAAGATGTTTCCTTTATTGCATTCCAAAAATTGGTACATCATAATCATTGTTAGGGTTCCCTTACATGGCAATATATACTACTTGGAGGTTGGTAGGGGTACCAACTGTCGTAACTGACATGGGAACCCACACGGCTGACTCCACACATAACAAAAATAACATAAACTATAAGTTTTATTCCTAATTGCCACCTAACACAATGCAACGCTGTCCACTGACTATTCCTCTGAATCTAAAAGTAACATCATCCTGCTCGTCAGCAAATAAAGCCATAGGAGATAGATTCCCATCTGGCTCAAACTCTGTTGAAGCATTTCCACCCTGATTGTCTCCTGAAGCAGCTGGCTGATCCGAATTTTCAGAACTAGGATCCTCATAATACACCCACATTGCACGATTCGCCTTGCCCTTAGGCCTCAAAGAACAATCAAGCTCTCTGTTGTAAGGATCCTTGCCTCAAAAGCATAATTTTCTTCTTCTTAACTCTTCTCGTGTCTCCTCATCCATCATGGTTGTTGATTCCTTTTTCTTATCAGCAAGTTGACGACTCTCATTGCTGGTAGAAGGAACTTCTTTTTGTGAACTCTTGCTTTTTGGGGTTGCGAACTCCATATTTCTAGCCTTTTTCATCACCTCCTATAGTGTAGGTGGGTCAAAAGCTTTCAACCAGCATCTTAGTCGCTCCATCAAACCCTCCATGAATAAGACAACCAATCTTCTTTCACTGATGCTAGGAACCATAAGTGATAATCTCTGAAAATCAGTAACATATGTTTCAAGAGTCCCATGTTGCTTCAATTGTGCCAACTCACAAAAACTTACTTCAAGATATTTGACGTCAAATCTTTCTATCAACCTGTTAGTAAATTCATCATAGGTGGTGATAAGATTATGACCAAAAGCGACCAATCCGTGGTACCACCACTCATGAGAAGCACCCTCCAAATGTAGTGTAGCAAACCTTATGGCGTCATCTTCAAGCATTGGTCTCAATGACAAATAATTATCAAGTTTTTGTACCCATGACCTAACTGTACTCTTGTTACTCCCATCAAAATAAGGCATGGTGATCTTACCAAGTGTTTGCTGATAATCATTCCTTGGTGGAGCATAATGATCATTTCTTCCTCCTCTCCTATTCCTTTGATTCGTGTATTGATCAAAGGTCAATAGTTCTCTCATGTCAAGAGGTAGCACAGTTTATTCCAGGTAAGCTTGTCTAGCTTCATCTCCAAAAGAAATAGTTGCAGCAGCATGTGGTTGTTCTTCTCTTGGTATAAAAGTGAGAAAGAGAGGCCTAGAGGCTGATCCTCTAGTGTTAGAAGCACGGTGTACAGACCTTTCCCCATCAATATTTCTATTATTTTCGTTGTTCCCACTATGTTCTACTGCGTGATGTTGTTGTTGATTATTGTTTGTTTGTTGTTCCATCTTTGCTAACAAGCGTCACATCATATCAAGCATGGTGTCAATTTTTCTCTCAATTCTTGCATCCTTGTCTTCCTCAGCCATAGTCTAAACTGTTTTAGCGGTGTCTCTTTCCCTTAGTGCTGCTGAAAATGTATCCACTTCAGGTACCTGTGGATTTCGATACTGCTGTCTCCTTTGTTCCCTGTTATAATACCCGATTTCTCTTGCACTCGTCCAATATAAATCTGATCACAGGATGGCAGGATGAAAGCTCCGATACCATTGTAATATCCCCTGCTGTTATATGACTAAAAGTGTAGGGAATATTGACTAACAATTGTCTAATAACCTGTTGTTCTAGTTTTTTGTCTGTATAACCTACGTGTTATGCAGTCAGACAGCTAGTATAACTTGTGTGTTATGCAGTTATGACTGATGAAAAATTTCAGACTTCTTTAAGAGTATTGACCTGTAATATTCCTTGCTAATATAGCTGTGAAAATGATGGAATCCAACTCAAGGAATAATGTCAAACAGTTCATATACAAACACTCAGTTTGCTGGTCTGAGTTTTAGTCTCATATAATATTGTTTTATTGACTACAAAACATCAAAATTGACTGCAACTGATCCCTGCAATGTCTAGACTTGAAGTATAATGCATGAATAACTTCTATTTAACCCCTCAAATGCATATACATGACTTCTATGGGAAACCAAAAGACATATTTACAAACATTTGATATGCAAACAGCTAACAAGAAGAACATAGATATAAGATCATGTAGAGAGCTGCAATTCAATCCCCTTTATTATATGCAATCATCACTTACAAATGAACAAGTAGATGCTTGGACCCTTGTTTAATATTCAATGGTATGTTCAGATTAATGGAACTACATCAACAACTTATATATATGATCAATGCATTACTAATCCATAAGAACCTGATGAGAGATGACGCCCTATACTGGAGATGAAGAAGCAAGCAAAATCCATTGAAAGACCTCTTTGATGCCAAATTGACTCCTTCACAAAGTCGCCCCTATTTCAGATGTGCTTCAGACTATAGAAAAATAATTGGCAGCCTCTATGAACCCCCTCAAACTCCAAAAATGATCGCCAAACTTCCCCAAGGTGAGCGCTCCAATTAGGATATGAAATCGCTCCCCCAAACTGCTCAAATAAGTGAATCCGTGGGTCTCCCTTAGCTGGGTTGTGGTCTGAAAATGTCTGAAATCAGAATTCAAAATAAGAAGAATGCTGACAGCTCTTATCAGCAGTATTGGTGAAATTTCAAATATCAAGAATTTTCTTCATTAACCCCCACTCGAACTCATGCAAAACTTTGTCCTTGTCCACCAATGCAAACACAAATGAGATGACTTAAGTATCACCTCCTCAAATGCAACCCTTCAAGAGATCTTTCACTCCCTCAATTATGCTATCAATGGGAGTTTCCATTCCCAAAGACAAAGATCTGCAGAAACCCCTTGGCTCCACAAAACTCAATCAATACCAAAATCAATTCCAGGCTGCCTTGAAGCTCATTTAGATCTCCCTTTATACTTTTTCAATCCATCACTAAAAGCTTCTAGAAAAATTGTTAAAATAATATTATTTCACTTAAGTGACTTTATGATATAATATTTAATTAAGTCACTTTATTAAATTAATTAAATATAAAGTCATCCTTTAATTTTAATTTATTTGATGACTTTATAAATAATTAACTTAATACTATTAATTAAAATAATTAATTAAGCTATCCCTTAAGAAATATCAATAATTTGGACAACTTAACTAATTAAATTAATTAATTGTTTTTCCTCTTAAAATGGGGACATTACATCTCGTTACAATTGAGTGGCTAGGATTAAATCTACATCAATGGCCAAGATTGAAAGATAGAAACCCTATTGGGGTTGTTAACCCATTACAAAGCATTTAATGCTTGACCAATGATAAATTTACATTTTATGGGACACATTTCCTTTGAATTTTGGACCAATAGATGACAACGGTAGATACATCGAACTTTGTGCCCATGTGGTAGTTATCCTCTCTGATGAATGATTCAAGTGCATTGAATTTGGATGCCTTATCATTAAAAAATATGATTGGATAAGTGATGATTGGGCGCCACCTCAGCTTGCTTGATATTTGTAACTCATCACAAATGCTTGATTGTAATTCCTTTTTGATCATCTCAATTTTCATCTTCTTGTTTGGGAATTTCGCCTTAATGCTGCATTTGATGTAGACCTTGTGATGTTCGTGCCCGATGCTTCCCTCTTGCCTCATATGATGATGAGTCTTTTGTTCTCTCCTTGATCTCATCTCTCTGCCTTATAGTGCTTTGTGCTTGATGATCCCATCAGCTACCTTGTATGAGCTTGAGACTTGAAGTGTTGCAATGTCCACCATGGGTCCTTGTATTTGCTTATGTGGTGAAATCTCGATGTTGTATGTGAGCTGATGTTTCTTCCATGCCTTGGAGTCTTGACCCTCTTCACATTCCTTGGCATGTTCATTCCACTTGCACCAAACCTGGAAACAAACATAATTTGAATCAGGACAGTGCAAAAAGAACTTAATCAAGCTTCCTACTACTTCTCTAAATCTGGAAATGAATTTTCTGATCATGAAACATCTGATTTTGAGTCTGATTTTGTGTCTCATGCCTGATTATGTCTGATTTCTCACTTTATATGCCCGATTTAATAGGTTTCAGATCTTAGACATGCCTAATTTGCATTGGTTTCAGGTGGCAAAGTGGAAGTGGAAGTGGAAGGGAATGGGAGGAAGTGGAAGGAAGTGACAATTGACTTGCTACTTCATTCGCTCTCTTATTGTGGATCAAACTTTCCTCTTGGAAGTGTTCTAGCATGGTCGTGATCATCACCAAGCAAGGGAAATGCACAAGTGTTAGGCCGCACTTTTGGGTCATCAAAGGAAGTAAAATCCTTAAGTTGCACTTTTTGGGTATCAAAGGAAATAACCCAATCCTTAGTTTGCACATTGAGGGCTTCATAGGAAGTGAAATACCTTTGGTTGTGGCTTTAGACCCTCAAAGGAAATCCTATGCCTGCTCATTAGAGGCTGCATTGGAAATCAAGACCCTTAGTTCGCTGATTTAGACCATCAAAGGAAATGAAATACCTTAGGTCAATCTTTGGAGGGATCAAAGGAAATGATCAAAAATGCTTAAGTCACTTATTTGGCCAATCAAAGGAAATTGTCATGTCTTAGTTTGTGGATTTGAGCCTTCATTGGAAGTGATGGATTTCCTTCCTAACTTGATATAACTTAAGCGTGCAACGTCCTCCTAGCAAAATCATGATCTCATTCACACAATGCAATGCAAAACCTTTGTTCACTGATTCAAGGGGTCAAAGGAACTGGAAAACCTTAGGTCGCTGATTTGGGGGAGGCAAAGGAAGTCTTCGTTCATGCCTTTGGGGTGTCAAAGGAAGTCTTCCAAAATGGCAACTTTTGCTGCCTTGATCCATTTGTTCCAAGCTTCTCATGATAATTTGAACTTCAGCTCCCTTTTCCTTAGAACGTTGACCTCTAAAACCAACTTGCCTTAGCCAAATTTACACTTCAACTCTAATTTTGCAAGCAAAAGATGATGATCAAACAGAATGATCATCGTGAATCATTCATTTCCTAAGCCTTGAAAGCTAACTGGCCTCACTCCAACTCAAAGAGAGAAACCTGACTTGACTACCTCCTGGCCACCAAAGATACTACAACTCTTCCAAGCAAAGGCTAATAGCAAAAGACTCTACAACTATCCTCAAAAGCGAAGAAAAGTGGGGATCCCCATTTGCAATGGGGCAATATATGAAAATGTCACAACACACCGCAAAATGATATCATATGCGCTGAAACAAAGCGCCAAAATTTCTCAAAACCCTAAAACTGCTCAACGTCACGTGAAAATCTACAATTTCTAGAAAAACCAAACGCTAAAATCAAGAACTATGTACACCATTGCAAAGTTGACAAAAAATTAGCCAATATGAAAAAAAATTGCTTGAAAAAATGGAGCAAAATTGACCAAGTATGGAGCCCTTGAAGTTCAACACCAAAAATTAAAATTGCATTTGAGGGGGGGTCAAAGTTGAGGGTAGGAATAATGACATCATGCTAAAGGCAATACAGGAAGATTCCAAGATGCCCCGAATATTTTTTAGCATCAAAATATGCCCAAACTGCCTCATTTTCTAAACCACCTTCACACACTAAAACCACTTCCAAGCATGAAACCACCAATGTCTAGTGGAAAACCATTGCTTGTATTCTAGTTTTGTCGGTGAAGTTGGATGCGCTACCAATTATTTCACCAAAAAACCACCTCCATACACTTAAACCACTCAATCAAGTCTGAAACCACAAATGTCTAGCAAAAAAAAACTATTTGCATGAACTAGTTTTGTCAATCAAGCAGCGAAGCTAAATGCCAATGCTAGTGGTAGTAGTTGGCTGGTGGCAAGCATTGAGCAAGTGGTGGTGGCTAGCCATCAATGAATTACCCTAGCCTCTACCAGCAAGTGCAAGTTACACAAACGCCAATTATCCTACTACAAATCTGTATGGTAGAATCACCATATAGCAATGAAAAAATATCCTCTAGATTCTTCCAATGATAAACCTAGGAAAATTTTATATAAAAATGGGGATTTTGGGACCTTCTAGACTTGATGGCAGGGTCATTTTGGCCTAAAATTGCCTTGGATTCAAGTTGTTTGCCAAATGTTAGTCTTCAAACCCTTTATCGAAATAAAGCTTCCCAATCTTTGATTTCAATGAAACAAAAGTCGATCTTGACTTTCTCAAGCCTTCTAAACACTATGGTGAGCTCAAATTTGATCCATCAAGCTCCAAAATTTACCTACAATAAAAATCAAGACAGACACTAAAAATCATAACTCTCCTAAAAAGCTTTGAATGAAAATTGTATAAGATTGAATCAGCTAAAGACATCAAAAAGGCTCCAATACCATGTAGGGTTCAACAAAAATCTGAATACAAGCCTAGATCTAGTTGACTACAAAAGATTACAATAGGCCACATGCATACCTATTGTAATGTTGTAAATTTGGAATTAGGATTTCAATAAATAAAACCACTAACCAAATTAACCATACATTGAAAGAAGGGGGTAAATCCAATAGATCTAGCCACAATTTGATTGGAAAAGGGGCTGAGAATATTGATCAGATTTACCAATTTGTGGGTCTCCTTAGTTGAAATTGGATGATACTTGTAAAATTAGGGTAAAACAAGGAATGATTGTAGTAAATTGTCGAAAACAGACTACTACAAATGTCCCACGGAGCCACAAACTGAGATCTGGGCAAAATAAGATATTTAGAACCTATTCCTAGAAGTTTGCCCTGATTTTTCAGGACTAGGTAGTACAGATTCGCCCTGGTCCTCTGAATTTCTTTGTTGAAAGTTGAACCTATTTGTCACTGTCGACTTTGCTAGAATTCCCAAGTATAGCTCCCGAGTCTATTCCCTACACACAAAAAGAAAGGAAATAGGGTTGTGGATAAGGGTTTGCCTTTTACGAATTAACCTTGAATGAAATAATGCAAATACTGAAGTAAATGCTAAGGAGATATACCTCAGATCTGCAATTGTTGATAAAGGGATTGATGATGCAATTTTGTTTGAATGTGATGTCATGACATACACATGAACATGAAAAACCCTAATTACACACATGCTTGCATGAAGATTGATGTAACTTTGCTCCACAATGCTTGAAGAATGAAATAAAACCTTGAATCTCTAAAAAAATGCTTGATGATGAATGCTTCACGGATGCACGAATATTATGGATAGATCACGGATGTCAAAATAAATTGATAGGATATCTTTATATAGGGTTCTCTAGGTAAATTACTGATTAGGCTGACCACCAATGGTCAAGTATTGCCATGGGGACCAGAATCCATCAAGGAGATAAAGGCCCTGCCCCATTTCAAATTGAGGCATGTTTAACGGGGACCAAGGCATTTTGGGGTGCCCTTGTTCAAACCAGGGTGCTCCACGCCTTGGTCCTCCAGCAAAAAGGACCTGCCAATCAGTAAATAGGGAAGGGATCTCCAAGATGGGGCCCACTCAATGGTGTTCATGACCTAGAGGGGATTGAGATAAGACATGCTAAAATACGAGCACAAACATGAGGTGTAAATTGGACTAGTTACAATTTATGACACTACATTCAGCCCCCACTTTAACGAGAGTATGAGCCTATGCAAATACTCGTGGTAAAGAAGAAAGATGAGAGAGAGGAGCAATTAGGAGCGAGATTACAAGAATATAAGACATCGCTAATTTTGAGGAACTGTTATCACAAAAGCTTGCACCCTTGCTAAGCTATCAACTCAGCAACCTTGTGAAACATGGAAACAACCCTGAAGTGTGGGACCTTGCGTGAGGGGGTTGAATCTCCAGAGAAGGCCGACTTCCTTCTCACTCCAAGTGCAGGTGTTGAGCCAACTCAACACTTCAAAACTAACTCCTAACCATATCCTAACAAATTGCAAGGGTAAAGGGAAGAGAGGATGCTTGAAATAGAAGGAGGTGATGCACCAAGAAGAGATTGTTCCTCTCCCCACCCGAAATGGCATAAGGAATCAACTGAAATGCCCAAGAGATGCACAAACTTCAATTGCATGAGTGACCCAAACGCATGTGTGGAGGTTAGGATTTTCTGAGTGTCAAGAGGGGAGAGAGATTCCCACAAGTCACACTCAGGAAACAAGTTAACACAGCATACATGTGAAAGAAAACCACAAACATACACTTATGATGGAGGTAAGAGCACATACACAGCATACATAAGCTAAAGTAAGGCAAGAATGGTAGTTTCAATTCATTCAAAGGCCAAAGGCCAAACTTACAGTTGCAGAAATGCAAAAATAATTACAAGTCTTCAAGAGAACAGAAAGAGCATAAGAAAGCTCGAGGCAATAGGGAGAGAACCCTTTACAATGAGGCTTAACAGCCTTTATATAGAAAAATGGTTACAAGAGTGATCATGACCCCTGTATGTCAGTCTGGGAGTGCAGGGAAGTGCATGCACTTGACTTTTGTACATGCAAGCAACCTAACCATATTCACAAAAGGCAACTCTGAGAAGGTGGATTGACTAACCTTCCAAAGTCAGACATGACATAAGTCACCAAGCATGGCCCTATACCTCCCTTGATGGAAACCCTGCCAAAACATTTAATGCACCCTTGTGGCTCCACAAAAGAAAATACACAAGTCACCAAAACTGTCAGAACATTAAAAGCCTTGAGTGCAGATCACGCCATCCGGAAGTGTCGCCAGTCGGAAGGAAGTTCGAGGATTTCGGAAGCTCGGACTCCCGAAGTGAGGAACACAAGGGAAGGAGCAAGGAACTTCAAAACCTTGGGGTTCCAGAGTTCCGGAGAACTTCAAAAAGCTAAGGAAAGAACTTTGGAACCTCGAGGTTCCGAAGTTCTGGGATAGAGAGGGGAAGAGAAGAAAAAGAACTTCGGAACCTCGGGGTTCTAGAGTTCTGGAGAGAAGAAGGGGAAGTTCGGGGTTCTGGAGTTCCGGGATAGAGAGGGAAAGGGCTAAAGAGAGAAGGGGAACTTCGGAAGGAGGAGGTTCCGGAGTTTTGGGCAAGGATAGAAGAAAAGCTACGGAGAGGAAAGGAACTTCGGAACCTCGGGGTTCCGGAGTTCCAGGGAAAGGAGAAGCTTTAAGAGAAGAGGTGAAGGAAGGAAAGGAAAGCTAGGAACTTCGGAACCTCGGGGTTCCGGAGTTCCGGGGGAAGAGGGAGAAAGGCTAAGGAGGGGAGGGGCTAAGCTAGGGAAGGAAGGGAACCTCTGAACCTCGGGGTTTTGGGGTTTCGGAGCAGGAAAGAAAGCAACTAAGGCAAAGAACTTCGGAACCTCGGGGTTTCGGAGCAGGAAGAAAGAAGGAGACAAGGGCAAAGAACCTCGGAACCTCAGGGTTCCGGAGTTCCGGGAAAAGGAGAAAGAGAGGGCCTAGGAACTTCCGACAAGGAAACACTCCAAACCTTATGATTGCACTTCTCCTTGATCAACTGGGGCAGCGTTGGTCCATGGAACATATCTCTGATCGGTTCTCACTGACGGACCAAGGGTGTCATAAAATGACAACATTTTTTTGGTGATTTATGCGAGATGCTTGCCTGCTAAGCATGAAGTCCAGAAGCCTTGAGTATCCATTGGGCACTGAGTCATTAAAAAGACCCAAAACATGTGTGTGCCATCACTTGGAGGAAAACTGAAAACTAGAGCGCACACCCTCTTAAGGAGAACGTGGCATGTGCATAAGCACTTTGAAAGCAAAACAACTTCTAGTCTAATATTTACATAGCTTTATATGGAAAGGAAAATCAAACAAAGCCATTGACAGGCTTATCAAAATAGTTGCCTTTCCTAACCAGCTTCTGATGCTCTTCATGTTTGTGGACAACCAGCCAGGAAAAGAAAAAAGATAGGCACCCGACAAGCTGTTGGAATGCCTCCCACAGCTTGAGAATGATGAAGTTCAACCATGTTTGAATGTTGTCCTCCTCAGGTGGATGGGTGAAAAGAACTTGCTCTCCTTGATGCTCAACTTCATGCTTAGAGGTAAGCATGACATGGGATGACCTACGGAGCTCAATTCGTGCGAGATGCCTGATTGGACACCCTCTTGATAATTCTAAGTTCAAGCAAAAAACATTGATCTCGCTATCTTGCTCAACTGCCTTGATATCTTGCTGGCTAGCAAGGGTGGGTATTGATGACTCATCTAATGAAGTGTGAATCCCCTGTTGTTGTTGCTCACAGCACTCTTCCAGTTGAGGAGACGATGATTGGATGTGGATGGATGAGCAAAAAATTTCCAACTCATCCCAAAATTGATCTTCATCAATCTCCTCCATGCTTCGCTCTGTTGTAGGAAGCGCCCCCACATCCTAATGACTATTGGGAGAAGTATGAAGCTCCTCCCTTTGGAACGTAGGTTCTATTGTGATGTTATGCATAGGTTGAGAGACACCCCTAGGCATATCAACCACGTCATCCTCAAGGAAAAAAATGTGTCCATGCTTTGCTCAGTCTCATGCTCATGTTGCAACTTCCCCTCATCCTTGACTTCCATCTGCTGATGATTCAAGACCTTATCAACTGTGGGCATGTCCTCTTCCTCATTCTTAAGGAAGAAAGTAAGCTCATCAAATAAGAGCAATGAATCCTCTTCCTTGTTGTCATTGTTTGCCTGGATAGAGGTTCCCTGAGAGTGATTATCTTCAATCACCTCATGCAACAAACCTAACAATGCACCCTCATGAGCATGTAAAAGCTCACAAATGGTAGGCTGCAACTCTCACTTCCCCTGTTCACTGGCACAATCAGCTCTCCATATGACAGGTCCGCCCTTGAAGAGTGAAATAATATCAGGACAAGAGGGCTGAGTGGGTGAAAAAATTTGCAAGGGAAGCTGAGGCATTTGATCTTCTCGCATAGGAGAAGACCCCTGAGGTGGGCACCTCTATGAGATAGTGGATTGGGATCCTCCAAATTTTGGGATGTTGAATCTTGGAGGTCCAATCAAAGGCTTAGAGGGTGCCCCCTGTCTGAAACTTGGAATTTCAAATTTGGGCACCTTAGGGGTAGACCCTTCTTCCTGCATGAGCCGCATCTCTATGGCTGCTAGTTGCTTAATTTCTTCCTTCCTAGCAGAGGCAAGTTGCCTTGCAAGGAACTCCTCATGTTGTCTTTGGGCTCCCAACTGTTGTTGGTGAAGCTGAGCCTAATAAGCAAGTTGATCTTGTTGCGAATCCCACTCCTATTGCCTCTTTAACTCCTCCAGTTGCTTGGTGAAATCGAGCAACACACTTTTGATTTCTGTAATTTGCATTTTTTCATCATCTTGGGGTTGGTTGGGCTGCCAAGAAGGTTGAGTAGGGGTGGGTGGGTGGCAAGCATTAGGAAAGTACCCACCTGTTGCTGAAGTGAAGTTGATTGGGTTGAAACTAGGAGCAATCCTAGTTTAGTCCTGCTGGTAAGGAGGGGAAAAATGGCTGGGATTCTCATATAATGGGGGTGAATAGAAGTTACACCCATGATATGAACTTATTTTAAAGCATTTGAAGGAGATGGAGCTTGTTTAACAAAATGCTTAAAATAGCATACGGACCCTCTCAACCAGAGATTGATAACATAACACAGATTCACCAAATGTTTGCAAATTCGCCAGGTGCTTGAAAGATGTTGCCTCCAAAGGCTTGATGAACTAAAGAACACACCAAATCTTCAATTGTCTTGGGCTTAGGACTGCTTGACCAGTAGATTTCCTCTTAGAGTCGCCCTTGTTTGAATTTTGGGCATGAAATCAGCAACCTGCTTGAGCGAGGGACTGAACTAGTGGGCAGAGGCCTCGGAACCTCAGGGTTCCGGATGTCCGAGCCTAAGCACCTCGGAACCTGGGGGTTCCGGACTTCTGAAGTAGCGGACCTAGGAACTTCGGAACCTGGGGGTTCCGGGGTTGAGATAGTTTCACTGACTTCAGAACCTGGGGGTTTCAGGGTCCCAGAGTTATGAACTTTTTGTGAACAAGAACTGGACCTTGAGCAGAGTCGCCAAGTGTTGAAAGGTGGTTGCCTCTAAAGGCTGAAACACTATGATTGCACTTCTCCTTGATCAACTGGGGCAGCGCTGGTCCATGGAACATATCTCTGATCGGTTCTCACTGATGGACCAAGGGTGTCATAAAATGACAACAGGAACCAAGCCCCCAATCTTAGGATCTTAACACACACAATCACATAAAAGGACACACAAAACAAGACAGACAAAAAGCCAAACAAAGACAAACAGACAAAAGACATACAACACAAGGGGTTAGCACTAAAACAAAAAGGCTCCAAGTCAACTAGTTGAAGAGACCTCAATAACCAAATGTCTTAGCCACTAATATCATTCTCAAATGCTATCACAAGAATACAAGCGATCACATTAAAAGAGCAAGAGCATGCATCAAAAGATGAACCATGATCCACAAATAGCAAAGCTATGAGCTCATGGGGAAGAGAAAAGGGAAGGCATGGACGCCACGGACTAGCAAGCTACGTTATGCTAGGTGATCCATGAGAAGAATAGAGAGGTCGTGGAATCGACAAGCTAGCAAGCTATGTTATGCTAGGTGACCCACGAGAACGTGAATACTCATGAAATGTCCCCCTTAGTTTTTTTCAATTTTAAACACCACACAGCACCCATTAAGGTTAGGAAAGATAATCACAATACTGCTGAAAGATAACCCTTCCACTTTCTGATCACTAAGAGCCCAATGTGGGAAGGTGAGAGCATACGGTGAATAGGGGATCGTTAGCTCCAATAATCAACTGAAAATACAATGATTTAGGCAAGCCAACCCCTTCTGCTTGTCCAACGGGCAAGAGCAACTTAAAATAGAATCATTCAACCACTTTTCAGCGAGAGGACAATCATTACAACTCTAAAAAATAGATCACTTTACCACTTTCCAGCGGGAGAACAGATATTACAAACATGGAAATAGATCACTCAACCACTTATTCAGTGGGAGGACAGTTATTACAAACATGAAAAATAGATCACTCAACCACTTATTCAGCGGGAGGAATACAAAATGTAAAATGCAACTAAATAAAGGATGATCAGTACTACTGAATTCAGCGTTACAATGAGAGCATTAGCTTGCAAATAACAGTAGAAAAATGATATCCGGACACACCAAAATTTTAGGAAGCAATCCTAACAAATAAGAAATATCCAACATATGAAAAGCACTTAAACAAGTGAAAAACCCAAGTCTGATATGAAAAACAACAATCTGAAAATACAGACCAGCAAGACTAGAATTCACCTAAATGCTCATAACTTCGTCCACGCAGCTCCGAATGATGTGAAATCAAATGCAAAGGGGCCCAAGAGACAAGACGTCCACTCCCAAACCAACAAACTGCTATAACTCGGAACAAATCATCACTACACGCTTTCCAATACACTCTCCAACATGGTACAACCTTGGAAGTAGGGCGATTTTCTCTAGAAAATCCAAATCAACTCCAAAACCCACACAACTTAGCAAAATGAATCATCTAACACAGAGGAAGACATAGGAAAAATACCCAAAAGCGGCGACTGGACTCCTAGAGACTTGTGAACAAATTTCACTTTCAGCTCTATGCAAACAGCAAACTCCAAAACTGAAAAATATATTCCAAAATTCAAGAAATCACAAATATCTTCATCTTCGTTGAGCTCAATCTGCTCCCCTGGATGAGAAATAGTCACAAGGTCCAGCTAGGCACTATCTCTCAAGCACAAAACTGAAGGCACTAGGAGGTATGCATCCCTTGAAGCAAGAGTCTGGAATAATTTCGACAACACTTTCATTATATTACCAATGGATACCATAAAGAAGAGCCTAGCACTCTTATTTATAGCCTTTGAAGCTCCAAACTCAAATTCAAATTCAAATTCAACTCCCTCCAAATTGACATGAAATGAAATGAAGTCAAATGCCAACTTGGACGCCCAAAGCAATATAATATTTGCCTTTATTTTAAAACATATATTCCTCCAAAAGGTGTTGGTTCCCAAACCAACAGTCTCCGAGTTCTAGAGGAATCGCCACTAACTCATCAACAAACTCGGAGAAGGATTTGGCCAGCTGAACGAGATTCAGTCACAAAACTAAGATCTCCTACACTTTTGGCTCCGCGAGCCCAAAGCGGGTAAACCTATGCAATGTCAAGACAACTAACAACTTCAAAATACTCAGGACATTACATTTACAGCAGATCATCTCAATGAAAATGTACTAAGGAAGATGGGTGAACTCCTAGTTTTGGCTTTAACCTTAGTTTCTCAGCATCTATGCACTTCATTGAGGGTGGGCTTCTACACTAATCCTACTCCTAATGCAGAAAGGAAAGCAGAAATGAAAAGGCTTTGAATAAGAAAAATGATTCTGAAAAACTGAAAACAACAACCATGACCAATGCCTTGTATGGCCAGCAAAATCAACTTCACAATATGCAAATTTAATATCCAAACAGGGTAACATGCAACCATTGAGCTTGGAATGCTAATGCATTACACCAACATTCTACCTTCTAGTTTCACCAACAGCCATGCTTGAGAATCTCACATACACAGCACTATTTCTCTACCTTGTAATAGGCAAATTAATCTCTTCCTTGAAGAGAAGCAAACAACAAAGTAAACACCTGACTTGCAGAGACAAAACAAAAGACCCTTGGTCATTTCATTCTATAAAATAGTGTATACATAAGAGACAGCTGCAAATGAAACCTTTAAATCTGTTTGTATTCAGATTACAAACTGTTTGAAACACCAAAAAAATACAAACTGAAAGAAAACTAACTCTAGCTGTCATGAAAAAACATGCACTCTATACATGGAAGCCTTGCTTCCAGAATTTTGAGAAAATTACATTCAAAATTTATTTTTTTTATTGAGAAGAAGGAAAATATATACATCAAAGAGAGGAAGACCTAAAAGAAACCCTAAAAGAATATCTGAAAGAGACTTGTCTCTACTTTGAAATCTGGAACTTGAATCGGCTCCCTTCTTCCAAAAATTGCCAAAATTGAATCCTTGCACCCTACTGGAAAGATGTTGAAAATCTGAAAATTTCCCCCTTTGGGAAGCAATTGTCAAGTCCATCTACACCTTTGCCAATGTTTGTCACTTGTAGCCCCTGTCGTATCCTTGCCAGGAATTCTCTTCTCTCTGATCCTGAAGTTGAAAACTTTCCCCATTTGTGCAAGTCAAAACTGACTTTCAGTTGTACACTTCCAACTGATCAAAAATAGCAAAAGACTCCCCTTGCTGGAAAAGACCTGTCACTGTATTTTCTGCATTATTCACCCTTTGACAAAAACACTTCACTTGGCTGAAAGTGTGCCCCATTCCTTACATTTTACATCTGAGTGAAAAAATGAAATAATCCCCCCTTTCAATGAGAAAACAACACCAGGCAGAAAAAATGCCCCCTTGTGTCGACCTCCCTCAGCAAAAACAAGTGAAAAGTAATCTGGAAATGTAATCACACTTTTCCTTTACATTTGATCTCAAGAGCAAAATTAAAATATTACAATAAAATCCACCCTTTCGACATGATTCTTTTCCACATGCCTTCACTTATATTCATCCAATCAAAATCCTCTTCAAAGAAAATTAAACCTTGGATGACTTGGACGAAAATATCTCAATTTCCCTCTTGACTTGGTTTATAACATTCTTATCTGAATATACAAATTTTACCTGTGAGTAAAATCTTTCCTATTTTCCCCTTGCAGAATGTACTCACTCATAAAGGAAAATACCTACTAATTTGCAAATGATTTACTTCCTGGGTGAATTATTTCTAAATTTCCTTTCACTTGCCCTGTTTGATGTTCTATTGATATTTCCATATTTTGCCACGGGCTTCTGCTTACTAAAGCAAATCATTATTTTTCCTTTCGTGGGCATTGCGAGATGACCCCTCCTCACAACCTCTAGATTGTTCAGCGGCTGTAAAAATTGCACATAGCAAAGATCTCACATACCACCACCATTAAGTGATGCGAGTTCCCCTTTGATTTCATGCTTTCCTTCCACTTTACTGTGCGAATCAACAATATCCACGGGCCCCCTTTCTGTCAATCTGTGCATTCCTTACTCACATTGGCTCGTGACAAAGTAACACTGCCACTGATTTGAGCTTCACTCCTAATCGCAGCCAAACAACCATCCATTGACCTCTGCAAATTCAAACATTCTGCGGATTCTGTGAATCAGGGCTTGTCATTCACACTTTCAATCCATTGTCATGCCCTCGTATTATGCATAGATATACCACAAGATCATAGTCTCTGAGGCTTAAGAATTGACGCATCCCCTCTACATTGCAGAATCCGGCCTCACACTAGCATAGCCGCCTAATAGAAAACCCTAAATATGGCAGCACTCCTCTTCGTTCTTTGCCCTAAATTTTCATTTTGAATTGCATCTTTATGATATGGGTTGCCTTCTCACTTGTTATCCCGTGCTTGTTTCGAACAACCCTATTCACCATGTGGGATAAAATTTAACACTCTAGCCCTTTGCACTTTGTTTAACTTGCAATGGCTTTGATTTTATCTAGCGCTGATTTTCTTTATGGCCTTTGCCCGCGCGAGACAAAAATTTGTTTCTCCGCTTAGTACTCCTCTTGCCCCGCAGCAGATTTTGCCTCTACCGTTCAACATGCGGGATAAGAATCCTTCCCACCCCCTGCTCTTTCCTTCACGGGCTTATCCCGTGGTGCTCCCGTATGTTGAGCATTTAGCTACGGGATAAGGGAATTCTCCCTTTCCATGCGCTTAGCCTGCATAGTCCCTGTGCCTTTTGGAAAAATTAGAACTTAATAAAGTCCCAAGGAATTTCTTTTACGTGCATTTTGGTGGGCCCCTCATATGGGTCACGGGAAAGATCCTCAGATTTTCAAATCACTCATTAAAGTGATTTCCCCTTTTAAATGAACAATGTTTATTAATAAAATTTGATTTCTTCCTTGAATAGATCATACTTAAACCAAAAGAATATCGCTCATTGTATTAAATATAATATTATTTTAATCAAAATGATTAAAACTAATATATATTTAACCCTTTAAGCCTTAATAGTCACATTGTGCATCAACCTTAGTCAGGCCCCAAAGTAGGCTCGACTAAAAAAAAATTCGTTTTCAAACAACTGAACTACTGGGAATGCACCGATTCACTGATTGAAGATGCTCGAAGCATGAGAAATTGAATTCGGAGTCTTCCAATTTGTCTCTTTTGCACCCTTGACACTTGGCCCAAAACATCTGAGTAGCCTCCAGAACTGGCTTCAAAAACTGACCCGTAACACCTGATCAGACCCTGGGAACTAGCATGCTGATAGAATGTAACACATAGGATCCAAGGCATCTGACAAGTCGTCATTACGACATCCGAGGCAAAAGATATTAACTGTCAAAGTCACCTACTCAGTTGTTTCTGAATTTGCACTTGTTAAAACAACCCGAGTAGCACTTAAAACCTGATTTGAAAAATATAAAATCACCACTTCAGGGGCCGCCACTTATCACACTGGTAGATGAACATACCTTGAACACATGTACAAGAGGGTTTCCTAATTAGGTCACATGTGAAAATTATAAACCCTCGAAGTTGGTTTCTCTGATAAATCTGAACATGCTGCCATAAAACCCTAAAAATGTTCATCTGGAAAGGGCTTCAAAAACTAATCAAATGACGAGCTGGGGGGCTACAAACTGGGGATCTAATAGATAATTTTACTAAGAATCATGGGGCACATTCATTTTAAGTTGCAGGTCAACTGGGCGTAAAATAAAAAATCACGGGAAACTCTCTGTTTGGCTTGACAATCATCTGGCAAAAAGATACAATGCTACAAACAGGGCTACTCAGAAAAGTGCAAACATGTGCAAACTGCAACCCTAGCTTCAAGACCTCCAAAGGAGACTTCACAAACACATCATAACTAATCATGGGACGCTACAAATGGACACATGCCATCTCTGTAAGGTGTATAACAATACCCCAAAGAGATTTCTCATGACAATTCTCCGATGTAAAAATATGAGCTCACCAAATGAGCTACAAAGGCTTGCTTTGAAAGGCAATTTTGATTGTAATCTACAAAATTTTGAATCTGGGTCTTCAAAATTAGACAAACTTTTTGAAGTCCCAACAAAAGGGACGACAAAATCAACTATTGCTTGGACACTTTAAAGGTTATAATCTTTAAATGAAATATCTCCAAAATGGACGCCCACCTTATGTCTTGAAAATGATACTTTATAAAAAATATCAATAAAGTGCATTATGGCATCCAAAGTAAATAAGTGAATTATTTCATAAAATTAACTTTTTCTTCCTAAGGCATCCATCTTGCCTTATTAATAATTCGCTTATAAAATATTTTTCCTCAACCATGAATTCGCCCAACATAAGTTCAGACTTCCCAAAATAGCTCCAAAAATGTTGGAAGACCAACTGCTCAAATGACCTGCCAAAAATAGCCATCTGAACAGACCTACTGAAACCCTGCTAAAAATAGTATTTACTAAAAATAGTGTGTCCAAATGCATTTTAACCACATTCTGAGCAGGCGTCGTAACTTACTAAAAATAGCAAGTCCAGAAAAGTCTTCAAATTCATTTGCATTTCACACCATCGCAAAGCTCTTTGAAAACCAAAAAAAACCTAGAAAAATGAGTTGTCCTCGCCCCCACTTACTAAAAATAGTAAGTTTACCAAACTCCACTGATTGCTATGCATGTACTATCATTGCGAAGATTTCTAAAAACCCAGAAGGAATCCAAAATCAAAATTGTAAAACTCCAACATGCAAGCCACCAAATGCCAAAACATCCTCCTAGAAAATAGGAAACCCTAATTCTGCCTCTGATTGACCAACAGGTCTCGGGATTGGCCAACAGTCCCCCAAAACAAACTAGAGCGGAAAAAGGGGACAGTACAACTCATGGGACAAGAAGTTGTATTATGTTGTGTGATTCATGTAAAGCAGGAGAGTCGGAATAGTCTAGCAAGCAGTGTTATGGTAGTTCCACTCTCTAAAAAAGGAAGAGTTAAACGGTCTAGGAAGCTATGTTATGCTAGAAAACTCACCCTGTTGCATATGTTGTCTGGTTTCAAGAGTTAAGCATCTCATATAAGACTTGTTGGTTTGAATTCGAGCATGCAACAACCTATATAAGACATGGAATAAAAACAAAATATGCCTAATTTCGAGCATGAAGTATCTCGCATAAGACTTGTTGGTCTGGTTTTGAGAATGAACACCCCATATAAGACATATAAAAGGTTGTCTGGTTTCGAGTATGAAGCATCTTGTATAAGATTTGTTAGTCTGGTTTTGAGAATGAACACCTCGTATAAGACATGCAAAATATAGTACAAAGAGGGCGATATGCAATTCCCCCCCTTAAGATGTCAACATAGTCCTATGTTGATGTTTTAAGGAAGCTAGAAACAAAGATACACACCAAGGAGATATCCTTTTAGGCAACAATGTTCGTAAATCCAAGCTAAAGAGGCACTACTCTTACAAGCAAGGACAAGATAGTTGAAAAAGAGATATCTTGCAACAAGTGTAAAGGGAATCCTTTGGAGGAGAAGAGATCTTTGCTCAAAGACATCTACCTCCAAAAGGAGATTTTTGAACAAAAATGACATCATTGACCAAAATAAAGGAAGGAGAACAAGAATTCACACCTTCCCCCTATTGCTAGAAAGAGGGATTCTTGATGAAGGATGACACACTTTTGACCCAAAGTGAGGGGTTTGTTATAATAGACATACATTGCCAAATGAAGAAGAGGTTGTAGACAAGGATACACACCTCTTGCATAAGACAATCCTTGAACAAACAAGCCACTTCACACAAGGAATAACATTGTATCATAAGAAAACACCACTCAACAAAGAAAAAGTGGATCCTTAGAAAGGATAGGAAAGATCAATGCCCCCCAAGCATAGGGACAAAGGGAAGAATTACACAACCACCAAAGAGAGATTGCACATAAGAAGATGTAGCACTTCAAGCAAAATAAAAGGTCCTAAGTAAGGAACACACATGTATTCACATGAAGGAATATTCAATGCGAGAAAAGACATCAAGATATGCACAATGCAACTCTAAAGAAGAGGTAATCTTCGAAAAGGAGAGAGAGAATTGAATATACCATCTTTGCCCCCCAAGCGAGGAGACAAGGAATAATTATGTTGCTGCCCAAGTATGAATGGTATTGAAAAAAAAGCATCACCACTCATGAGAAAGAGCCCCCAATGAAGTTAACTACAAGTGTCATAGGGTGAGGAGCAACATGATAAGGTGAATGGAGTGCTAAGGCACTACCTCTTCACCAAGAAAAATTGCAAGATCAGTTATAAGAGCTATGTTAGCTCGATCATATTGGTCTTGAACAAATTCTTCAAAAGCGTTACAGTTCCCAAGAGAATGAGAATAACAACGATGAAAAAGACAATGTTCATCACCTTCTTTATTCTTATTGTTATATCTAATGAAAGGAAAAACAACATTCTTATCATATTTCAATCTCCAAAAGATTCTTGTAGCTAATTTCTCTTGATTATCAATAGAGGTAGATCTTGTCTCTTGAGGTGTAGGACAAGGTTTGCTAGAAGGAGAAGGATTGTCTTCTATGATTTTGATAGTTCCATTATCAATGATTCCTTGTATTCCTTTTTGAAAATCAGGACAATCATTGGCATGATGATCATTATTTTGATGATATGAACAAAAAGGATTATCTAAGTAAGACAATCATTGGCATGATGATCATTAGTTTGATGATATGAACAAAAAGGATTATTTGAGGAAGAAGCACCTTTAAATGGACGATAGAGTTTGTCTTGCAAAATACTCCATACATGAATGATGAGGACGTCCTAGACCTTCTATACTAGCTTGTGAAGGAGGTTTTATAGGGACCTTGATTCCTTGTTCATATTTTCCAAGTTCTTGTCCACTATAACCTTGTTTTGAGATTATATTACAACCACTCCTATAAGAATGTTTCAATTGTGAAGGATTATTATCATGAATTTCTTTAAAATTGGTAGTGTAAAGACACATGGAGGGAACAAAGGGATGATTGGATGAAGAAGGGATATCCTTTGTAGGGAATTTCTCATTTTTATCATCATTATTCAAATCCTCTTTGATAGGTTAACAAGGAGGGTCCTTATCCTCTAAGGCTTCATCTTTGCTTAACATTATGTGAGAAGATCGATCATGAATAAAATGCAAAACACATCTTCTCTACAAATATGTTGATGATTAAGATAAACTCTAGGAGAATAAGGAGGATCTAAAGAGATTGATAAACCAGTATTTTGATCTTGCCCCCCTTGCACTAGAGTATGCATATGAGAAGAGGATGGTGTGATGTTGCTCTTCAATGCTTGCTCTCCATTGGAGAGATCATTGATAGGAGTATTGATTATTTCCTCATTCACATTAGATACCCTAGGAGAGGTATAAGTGTTATCTCTAGGATTATAATTGTCTACAAAAGTCTTTATGTGATCTATATATGTAATGCATGTTCTTAAAAATGACATCATGAAACCGCATATAAAATGGATAAAAGCTTTGTGAAATGATTTGCAAGTAGGAAATATCTTTGAAACCCTAAAGATGCAATATACAAAAGTACTATGAATGAAAAGAAGTAATGTAAAATGAAAGAAGCCATTATCCAACACATGATTGTGATAAATGTAACTAAAAAGCAATGTAATCATATGTGAAATAGCAAACAAATCAGACTTAGTTAATTTCATTATGCAAACCATAAGTCAATGTAATAAGAATAAATTAGGGTTTTTATGAAATTAATAACTAAATTTATGTAATTATGATTAATGAGTGCAAAATTTATTAAATGCCTACAAACCGGATCTGTGACCATAAATCAGAACTAAGCATGCAAGGAGTCGGTTTCACCAAAAATGTAATGGTGTAAATTTGGAATAAGGGTTTCTACAAATCTACTAATTAACCAAATTAACTATACATTGAAAGAAGGGGTAAATCCAATAGATCTAGCAACAATTTGATTGGAAAAGGGACTGAGAATACTGATCAGATTTACCAATTTGTGGGTCTCCTTTCTTAGTTGAAATTGAATGATAGTTGTGAGATTAGGGTAAAACAAGGAATGATTGAAGTAAATTGTCGAAAACAGACTACTACAGATGTCCCACAAAGCCACAAATTGAGATCTAGGCAAAATAAGATATTTAGAACTTGTTCCCAATAGTTCACCCTGATTTTTCGAGACCAGGTAGTACAGATTCATCCTAGTCCTCCAAATTTTACTTCATCGAAAGTTGACCCTGTTTGTTACTGTCTACTCTACCAGAATTCCCAAGTACAGCTCTCGAGCCTATTCCCTACACATAGAAAGAAAGGAAATAGGGTTGTGGATAGGGGTTTGCCTTAAGTCAAACCCCAATTTAGGAATTAACCTTGAATGAAATAATGCAAATATTGAAATACATGCTAAGGAGATATAACTCAAATATGCAATTGTTGATAGAGGCATTGATGATACAATGTTCTTTGAATGTAATCACAAATGTTGAATGTAATGGCATGACAAACACATGAACATGAAAAATCCTAATCACACACACATTCTTGCATGAAGATTGACATAACTTTGCTCCACAATGCTTGAAGGATGAAATGCAACCTTGAATCTCTGAAAATGCTTGATGATGAATACTTCATGGTTGCACGAATATTATGGATAGATCACGGATGTCAAAATGAATTGATAGGATGTCTTTATATAGGGTTCCCTAGGCAATTTACTCATGACCTCCAACGATTAAGTATTGCCACAGGGACTAGAACCCATTAGGGAGATAAAGAACCTGCCCCCTTTCAAATTGGGGCCTATTTAAGGGGGACCAGGGCATTTTGAGGCGCCCTGATCTTGATCCACGCCATGGTCCTCCAGCAATCAGGACCTGCCAATCGGAAAATAGGGACGGGACCTCCAAGATGTGGCCCACTCAATGGTGTTCATGACATTTCGGGTTGGAAAAGGAGCCCAAACAAACCTAGAGAGGGTATGGAGATAGGAGACACTAAAATAGGGGCACAAACATGAGGCGTAAATTGGACCAATTACAATTTACAACACTAGCCTACAAATCATACAAAATGCAATTATTAGCTAAAATCTAATACTGAGAAAATGGAGAGATTCATAAGAAAAATGATTAAATGATTATTCAATGATAGGAAAAAGTTATATTATATAGCCTCAATTTTTCAAATTCAATGAGGATGAGGCAGAGGCAAAAAAATAAAATTTCAAGGGATTGCTTAAACTCGATGTTCCACAGGGACACCTCCCCGCCACTAGAGCCCACGTCCCCATCGCCAATGGCGTTTCGGGGGCAGTGGGATGTTTGGGGATGTGTTGACGTGTATTTTGTACACCATCATACACAGAATAAAATACCTAAAGGCATCTTATCCTCTCTTGAATAAAGTCTCTAACTGCTGAAGATTCGCATGAAGGATCAGTTAGGATGACTCCAATGTTCTGGTTAGTAGGGTCTCTACGTGTGGATAAACTCCAGTGGTATGATGTGATTTGCTGGAATCACAAGGGGACTTACATCTGATGATTGAACTTCTGATCTGCTTTGCTGGAACACAGGCTCTTACTGGCTTAGATTTGAAAAAATGGAAAAAGGATGAGGGCGAAGAGAAGATCTAATCCTAATACTAAGAATGTAGGAGCAATGATTTGATTTTTGATGAAACTCTAACTAGGTCTTGTTTTGACATCAATGGACCATCTCCACAAGGCTAGTGCGATCTTCTAAGGGAAGCTTTATGATGTTCAAATCATCACCGCAGGCATAGACACCATCAAGTTGATGCATATCAATGAAGAAGCGACAAATTGAAATTGAGCTTAAGCTGAATGATTCCAGTTGACTACACAAGGCAAGTCTGCAATCAACAAACTGCTAGTAGTATGGATATACGAATTCCACCATTAATCAATCGCATTTCCTCCATTCATCTAATCATCTACCATCTAGGATGGAAGACTCAACAAGAAACCATGCAAATTGCAAGAAACGACACACTTCACCATTACTTCAATGAAAATGGAGTTTGTTTACAATCAATGGCAACAATTTCTTGCCTTGTCCTCCTATTCTACTCTAATTACTATTCTATCAATTTCTAACTACTCTCTATCTACTAACTGCTTTCTATTATTTACCACTCTTTCTAATTAACTTTACAAAATGAAATGTCAGGGCTTATATAGTGCCCTCAATACAATTTGATGGCTTAGATCAATTCGAGATCAATGGCCAAGATTCAACAATGAAAACCCTAATTAGGGTTTGTTACAACCATTACATAACATTTAACGCTTGACCAATGATAAAATTGTATTGCTTGGACACATGTCCTCTCTAGAAAAATCGACCAATGGATAGCCGGGGTAGGTACATCGGAGTTTGTGCCACCTTCCATGAGTTAAGTACATTGAATCTGGACATGCTGAGGTGGACCTCACTGATTGGAGACGTGATGACTAGGATGCCACCTCGTCTGACACTTGGTTGATACTCAATTTGGTAGCGTTGAGAAGTTATCTTTGATTAACTCTTCTAAAATTATTTGCTTCTTCAACGAGCCCTTGTCCTAACTCCATGTGTCCTTGATGTGTAGGATGATGATGTACCTCGCCTTGGAACGCTGGATTGAAAGAGGTCGCCCCTGTCCTGGCTTGATTGTCCCGGCGAAGACCGTCCTTGATCCGGCTTGATTTTCCTTGATGAGATCTCCATTTGATGCCTACACAACATTTCAAAATTAGCAACATGATTTTGCAATGAATAACTAGATTAGAGATTAAATTTAGGAAACTTCATAATAAGTCCTTGAGTTATCATTTCCTAAACGACGATTGAGCTATTAGAATTCAAAATTTCAAAATTTAAGGCTATGACGATCAAAATTCGAAATTAAAACAAGGGATCTTGTCATACCTTACTTGAGAGTTTAACTCTAAAATGCAAAACAAAGGAATTCGCCTAGGCACAAATCAAAATTTGATGGCTTCAACGTGATCTCTCTCCAAATGAACGTCCACTTTAGCAATTCGCCACCTTGGGGGAGGAGTCTTCAATGTCTTGAAGATAACAAATTCGCCTTACTTGAAACAAACACGCACTCCTCTTTGATGATAATTTCACACCTTGTCTTCTCCAAAATCGCATATGAAAGAGGATAAAATGATGATTTGAAAATGAAATAAACACCTCCCTTTATAGGCGCTCACCTTCACATTGACCCTAGGCCGACTTTGGTGAATAAGGCAAATTTAGAATAAACTTAAAGGCCGACCTTTGTAAAATGAAACAAATTTTAAATCAAGCGCCCCATTTTTATTTATAATTAATTAATTTAATGCCTATAATTTTAAATAAACTCGATTTTTAAAAGGCAAAAATTAATTAATAAAGGCCCATGCGCTAATTTTAAATGCTATTTTAATTGAATTTTTTTTTTTTGATTTTGTCGATTTTAGCATTTAAAATAAATTCAAAAAATGATTTAACGCCAAGAATTTTTAAAAAAAGGTGGAAAGATGCAAACCTAACGCTCTGGTCCCTGACTGAGGGACAGGAGCGAAATCTCAATTTGGTCTTGATTCTTGTGCTTTTGACGTTAAAACCTCCATCTCCACATTGAATTTGGCATTTTTGCTAGGAATTTCGAACTTGACTAACTTGATTTGGTGAATGAATGCCCTCTAAGGTGGATATCGCCCTGGTCCCTTGGTGAGGGACAGGAGCGAACTTCCATATCTAGCTCAAATTGGTAACATTTTGTCGTTCACTTCTTTTGTGTCGCCTTCCAAATGACGTTTTAAACCTTTTGCAACTTTGCTTTGACATGATTTTCGAAGGAAAATGAATGATTTAGCCAATATCGCCCTGGTCCCTTGGTGAGGGACAGGAGCGATCTTGGTGTTTCTCCTTAATCTTGCTTGTTCAATCACCAATCTGCATTATATGGCAAGTAATGACGTTGTCCCTTCATTCCACTTTACTTCACTTGGCTTCTACGAGGCATATTGATGTTTGGAGGATTATCGCCCTGGTCCCTTGGTGAGGGACAGGAGCGATCCTGAAGTTCTAGCCAAAATTTGCTATCTTCCAACCTTTGTTCTTTGTTCATTGCTTCCTAAATGATGTCCTTGATCTTGTGTATCCTTGCCTTGTCATGATTTTGAAGAAAAATGAATGATCTTGTGCAAATCGCCCTGGTCCCTGACTGAGGGACAGGAGCGATATAGGTCCCTTGGTTCAATTGATGACCCTTTGACGTTTGAAACCTTTACATATCGTTTTCTTAAGACACCTTTGATACTTTGCAACTTCGTATAATCCTGACTTGGCATGATTTTTGTATGAATTGGCAATTATGGTGAATATCGCTCTGGTCCCTGCCTGAGGGACAGGAGCGAACTTCAATGTCCTGGGCTCATGCTTGCTTCCATCAACTTGTAATTACTTTCATAATGTAGAATGAGGTCCCTTTGATCCCCTTGGACACTTGATACTTGTTAAACCTTCAAAATCTAGGCCCTTATGAAAATTTCGCTCTGGTCCCTGACTGAGGGACAGGAGCGAACTTGGACACTTGATGTAATTCTTTCAATATTGGCGACCTTTGATACTTCGTTCTTCATTGAGACGCTTCAAAACGTCCTTGCCACCTTTCACCTTGACTTGGAGTGGTTTTAAACTTGGAGGAAAGGCACATAACTAAGATATCGCCCTGGTCCCTGGCTGAGGGACAGGAGCGAATTTGTACTTGTAGGCTCCATCACATTTTGCCAACTTCAAAATTTATCTTCAACGGATTCGTAATGTATCTTTTCATTCATCCATGGCTTGGAATTCATTGTAACTTGGCAAGAAATTTGTCTAAGGTAAAAATCGCTCTGGTCCCTGACTGAGGGACAGGAGTGCCCAGGCTAATATAGGTCCCATTTGGTGTCTTGCAATCTTCAATTTTGTCTTCAACGAATCCGTAACACCGTCTTTGCTTGCCTCAAACCCTAAACTTGCTTGATCTTTGCCTAAAACATGCCTTATAAGGAATTTCGCTCTGGTCCCTGACTGAGGGACAGGAGCGATTTTGCATTTTGGTCCACTTTTCTTCATGTTTGTGTCTTCAAATTATATTCAACTGGTAAAATGCACTTCCTTGGACCTCTTCAAATCGTCAAGTTGTTAAAATCCTGCAAGGACAAAGCAATATTTGATTTTGAGCTCCGGTCCTTCACTGAAGGACAGGAGCGATTTTGACTCCTGGGGCATTTCCGTGTTCGTGAAATTCTTCAATTTATATTCAATGGAAAGATCACGCCTTTCTTTACCATTTCTACTTGAAAAATCATCTTGATCCTGCAGAGACAGTAAGATTTTTGAAAACGAGCTCTGGTCCTTCACTGAGGGACAGGAGCGATTTTGCTCTTACAGGCCAAAATATCATGATTTCACAAGTTTAATCACTTCACAAGACAAAAACAAATCATTTCCGATGCCCGGGATCAAATATCAAAAAACTCAAAATTTGGTCAAACATACTCAATTGGACAAAATTCACAATTTCATCATTCACACTTAGACAAATTTAGGACTATGCATTCAAAATTCCAATTGAAAATAGATCAACTCACTTAGCCTCTAGCGAATTCACTTTATTCAAAATTGCATCCTGCGAGAGGAAGCTCAAAAAAGCTCTCAAGACTGACTGGACTCTGGCCTGAAAACGTCAAAACGGGAACCCTAAGGCTTGACCCTAAATCCAGACAACTGACAAACTACCAAAACCCTAAAAAGCAAAGCGAAAACGAGCAAAACGAGCAAAAACATGGGTCCCCATTTGCAATGGGGCGATGTGTGAAAACGTCACAACAGGATGTCCCCCTACCATCACATCTAACACCTTGTGCAACTTATAATTGTTTTCCCTCAAGCCCATTAGGGTCTCCACTCCCAAACCCCCACTACTTATTGGGATCTCATCCAATAAGAAATTTGATTACAATGAGGTTTGGGAGTGGAGACCAAAATCGAGAACTTAGACAACCAATTTTATCACTATCATAATAATCAATATCTAAGTGTTGTTTTATAGTTTATACTACTGTTATACTACTACTATCATGATTTATTTATATATCGATTGTTAGACAGATCTGATACCGAGAGTAAACTAAGAGGGGGGGGGGGGGGGAATTATTGCATATCAAAACCTTTGAACTGGAGCACAAAGAAACCAACACAATGAAAGATACAACATGAAAGCACAGTACACACAAACACCAATATTTTGACATGGAAAACCCGGTAAAGGGAAAAACCACGATGGGAAACCCTACCCACAATCAGATAATACTTCTGCAGCAGTATCTGAAATAATTACAATGGGGATTGCACTTGCAATCAGGCCAACCGCCTAGAGCTCACTGCTAATCACAAAAACAAGTCTCACTAACTTACATAAACATCGGACTACAATCCGAAAAGAATGAACTGTGGAAGTAGCATCTACTAATACTTGATACAGTTCTGGTTAAGCACAGATGTCTGCCCTGCAATGCAAAACCTTCCTTAATCCTTCACTGAATGATATAACCTTGTTCGCACATAAACCACTCTCTGATAATGCAAACATAACCATCCCATAACCATCCATGATACCAATTATATGAATAAGTCACCTATAAATACAGATCATCAACCTTATTGACAAGGTCGGCTAAACCCTAAACCCATAAACCCATAATTACAAAAATTACATCACACGATACCACCGGACCAATATTATGATTTACATTACATAGCATGGACCTAATTCAAGTATCCAAACAATTACATCCGCCAGAAATTCGGCTAAGACCAAAATCCAACACGCTTCACCAACCGATAGAAACCCTTGGTGAAATAACAGAAAGTCTAACCGGATCCAAATAAGACCATCATAACAGCACGCCAGCAAAACCAAAGTCATCAAATACTCAGGATATGATCAAGAAGCACCTTCAACATGATAGAAACTGATTTCATAAGCCAGACCAAAATCGTCTGACCAAATCACCAAATATCGCTTACTGGTAAAGCTAACCGGTACCAGGAAATACCAACCGAGAACAAAAGCGATAGCAACCGGAGCACCAAAACATGAACCAACAAAATATAGCAAGCATATAACCATCCAGAATAAGCATCCAAAACCGAGTCCAAAATCTAATCATACCGGATCAGAATCATAGCCAAAACCAAGATGACCACCAAGACTAACCGGGATAGGTCCAACCGGGATACAGTGTTGGCATCAATGACAACACTTGACCAAATCCAACATATTGCCAACATCGATATTGTTGTTATCAATTATTGACATCTCTCTCTCTCTCTCTCTCTCTCTCTCTCTCTCTCTCTCTCTCTCTCTCTCTCTCTCTCTCTCTCTCTATCTATCTATATATATATATCACTGTCCCCTGTCGTCCCCAAAAAAGGGTCCTCAGATTGCCATCCCCGAAACGCATCCCCTACCATCCCCCTATCCCCGTCCGCAAAATGTTGTGGAACTTATCTTAAACTATAATTACAATTTATTTTATCTATTACTTAACCTTTGTTTGGGCATAGTATAAGTTGGAAGTGAGGACGTTACAATCTGCTCTTACCAAGATACTTGTCCTCAAGTAATTGCAAATTAGGATGCTCCTAGAGTTAGCAAGATCCCAAATCATCCTTGGAGATTTGTAATACCTGTTGTCACAAAATTTTGCACCCTTGTTGAGCTATCAACTCAACAACCTTGTGAAACATAGAAACAACCCCGAAGTGTGGGACCTTGCGCAATGGGGTTGAATCTCCGGAGAAGGTCGGCTTCTCAATCCAAGTGCTAGTATTGAACCAACTCAACACTCCAAATTCTACTTCTAAACCTATCCTAATAGCTTGCAAAGGAAAAGGGAAGAAGGAAATGCTAAAATGAAAGGAGGTGATGCACCAAGATAAGAGACATTTCTCTCCCCACCCGGAAATGACACAAAGAATCAATTGAAACACCCTAGAGATGCATAAACTTCAGTTGCATGAGTGACCCCAAACACATATATGGAGGTTAGAAATTGCTGAGTGTTAAAAGGGGAGAATGTTTCCCACAAGTCGCACCCAGAACAGGTTAACACAGCATAAACATGAGAGAAAGCCACCAACATACACTTACAATGAAGGTAAGAACACATACACAGCATGCATAAGTTGAAGGAAGGCAAGAATGATGATTTCAATTCATTATAAGGCCAATGGCCAAACTTACAGTTTGTTACCTATAAAAACTTTAAACTTTGAAAAGTCGCTCCCCTCCGCTTTTCTCTTTAGCTCTTATCGCAGCCTTTCCAAATTCCTTAACTTCTGTCACAGAGTTCTTAGCTTTTAAAACCGCTCGACTGTCCGACCAAGTTGGAGAAGCTTGCATAATGTTGGCACCTTCGGAAAGTCGAACTTGTGATCACCTTCAAAAGGAGTTTGATGGTTGTGAAGTTGCACGACCTCCCGACTCTCTAATACCATTGGTGTTTGTGACTAATGTCTAGCTCTCTCGAAAATTTAAAGGACACTATTGGTTCTAAGTAAGGACATTTGGTGGAATCGTTTCAAATGGTTGTGGTACTTTGGGCTGGCAGCACAAGTGATTGCACAGATAGGTTTAGCTTGGGCACCGACGGAATTAAATGGACTGTCAGATTGATAGGAATTACAGCTCTTGTTGTTTCTTCCTCCTCGTCGATTGCCACGTCATGCATTATTTTCAGGGAACAAATCAAGGCAAGATTTGTGAAGTACCGTCATTAATGGTCATTAAGTAATTCGAATACAAAGGGTGGCAACATGCGTAACTTCATTTGATGATGTCATTCTTGCAGAAAGCATTAAAGATAGTTAAAAAAGAGAATTATTATTATTTTTGCATGTATCAAGATGGTCTTGCCTCATGACAGTGAACTGCCATTTCATATCCTAGATTTGAATTGGCCAGAGAAAGAGCAAGAAAATATAGTCCGGCAGTTACGGTCTTTTGCGTGGAAAGCACAAACTAATTTCAGCGAATATAAGAGAGCCACTACTATACTAGATAAGATTGCAGAACAAGCTGAAAATTACAAACAACACTTGCAGAATGAGCTAGCGCCGAGAAAAAACCTAAATAATTAACTTTGGCAAAATGGTACTCCCAGTCGTAAGAGGTCCCGTATTGCAGCCCGATGCCAACCCAGTGCAGTGGCACATTCTAAGCATGTCTGTCTTTTTTCGAGCTACTGTTTTTGATTGGGAAGAATTCAAAGATATCTTGTTGACGCTGGTCAAAGAAGAAGAAAAGGCAGATGAGATTGATAGACGGATTGCAAAGATGAACCCGGTACCTGATGATGGAGCATGTCTTGTAGCCTTATCTGTTGTGAGGCGGTTTATATTTTGATGTTGCTCTTTAGGAATTTTGTTTTGAAACGGTTATGATCAAGACCATTAGCTTTAGTAACCGTTTCTTGGAAACGGAAAAGATAGGAGGGTTATAGCTATAAATAGGTAGATTAGTTAATTTCAGAGGATCTTTTGGGCAAATTTTGTTTTTCTCATTAGAACAAAAACTTTTATGCATATGGTTATCTGCTATTTTCAATATAGAGGAACTATTGGTGGTTTTCATATATTCATAAGCTTTGAATAATGGTGTATGGATTATTTTTTGTTCTTTGAAATGGATATCAGTTAGTGAATTTATGTTGAAGTGATAGATGATTTGAAATTTCAGTTGTTGTGGGATATTATCTGTGAATGGTGTTTCATAGTGGCTTTATTTTAAAATCTGAAAATCCTAAAATAGTAGTTAGTTTGTGAATGGCTTTACAAAGCTTTCTAGTTAAAAGCTCTTTCCTTATTTGCTTTCCGGTTAAAAGCATATGAATTGTTTGTTTATTCATTGAAAATTATTAGAAGGTAGCTAACACCTTGTAAAATAAGCAGAGAATTAGTCAATTTATATTTTGTTAGACTGGTTCAACTGTGGTTACATTTGTCATCTCCATGGCTGTGAGAATATAGAGTTAGGTGACAAATCTGTTAACCAACATAGTTGCAAAAATGCAAGATAAATACAAGTCTTCAAGAGAAGTGAAAGAGCATAGAATAGCTCAAGCCAATAGGGAGAGAACCCTTTACAATGAGACTTAACAGTCTTTATATAGAAAATTGGTCGCAGAGGAGAGACCATTGGTCAAGGAAGAGAAGCCTTGACTCGTGTGTGCAGAGGAATGTTAGTCAGGGAATGCAGGGAAGTCCATGCACCTGACATTGTGTGCATGCAAGCAACCCTGACATACCCTGACAAGGCAATCCCAAGAAGAAAAGTACTTCTAGAAGGTGGATTTCAACTAAGAAATGCACGAATTCTTCTCAGTGACCGACCAAATTCTCCATAGTTGGGTGTTTTCGGTCTCCTGATAAAAGTGCATTTTTTTCTTATATGATGCACCCTTCGTTGTTTTTACTAATGTTGTTGGATCAATAATAAGCCCTTTACCGAGATGGGATCCCTTATTCTCTATGCCTTAGGTACCTATAGATATGCTACTTGTGTTGCTACTCTTGCCTCTATTGTTATTGATACTTTGACTGGTTATGTTGGAACTATTGTTGTACTTGGAATTGGAACTGTAGGATATGCATGAGTGTATAGGATCGTTTGCTGAATCAACCAGTGCTATTGATGCTTCATCGACTAAAGCAACAGAACCAAATGGTTTTAGATCATAAATGACTAGCTTAAGATGTTTGCTTCAAACTACTCCTACCTATTAAACTACCCCTACTCGTGTTGTTTCATCTATACCTAGAAATGCTCATGGCTCTGTAATGGGTTTTGCTACCCAGTGGATAAAACAGTTTCAATTGCTGTTATAGGTGGAAATTGCCTGACATTCGAAAGTCAGAGCATGCAAGCATGACATGAAGGTCAACAAGTAATCATAAATAAGCATGGCCCTGTACTCCACTTGATGGAAATCCTGCAAAAATCATTAAATGTGCCCCTGTAGCTCCATGAAAGAAAGCATACAAGTTGCAAGAGTTGGTGGAGCATTAAGAGCTTTGAGTATTGATCACACCATCTGGAAGTGTTGCAAGTCGTCGGAAGTCAGAAAACTTGGGAAACTTGGGTTTCCGGAGTTTGGAAGGAAAAGGGACTTAGAACTTGGAATTTCGAGATTCTGAGGTTCCGGGGAGGAAAAGGCTTAGGAACTTGGGAATCACGGGATTCCGGAGTTCTGCGGTCAAAGAAAGGCAAAGGCTTGGGAACTTCAGGATCAAGGGATTCCAGAGTTCCGGGGTCAAGGAAAGGCAAAGGCTTGGGAACTTCGGGATCATGGGATTCTGGAGTTCCGAGGTCAAGGAAAGGCAAAGGCTTTGGAACTTCAGGATCACGAGATTCCGATGTTCCGGGGTCAAGGAAAGGCAAAGGCTTGGGAACTTCGGGATCACGGGATTCCGGTTTTCCGGGGTCAAGGAAAGGCAAAGGCTTGGGAACTTCAAGATCACGGGATTCCCGAGTTCTGGGGTCAATGAAAGGCAAAGGCTTGGGAACTTCAGGATAACGGGATTCCGGAGTTTCGGGGTCAACGAAAGGCAAAGGCTTGGGAACTTCGGGATCACAAGATTCCCGAGTTGTAATGTCCCCGTCAAATTAAAATAAATAAAGTGAACTTTTCTTATTTTATATTATTAGTACTAATACTGACTAATATATCATAATAAAAGTTCTTTAATTTTCTCAACAAGAGCTGTGAGGCAGCATGAGTCCCTGCCTAGTGCCAAAAATAGGCAAAATTGATTTGTACAAATGCAGATGTTTGTGTAAAACATGGGGGAGGATGTTATTTTATTTTATAATATTATACAAGAATATTAAATATTGATATTAAAAACAATAATAACATTAATTGAAAAATAAATTCAATATTAACAAAAAAAATATTATATAAATTGAACATAAATACAATTAAATTCTTAAATAAATTAAATTTAAAAAATTAATACTATATAATTCAAGTAAACAGTTCAAAATAAATTAAACTATATTAAAATTGATACAATTTACATTTTAACTTTTACATTAAAAAATACAAATAAAATCATAATAAAAAAGCTAAAAATACAAAAAAGGAAAAAAAGACATTACAAAGATTTTTAAAAAGTAAAAATTTCTTTATGTAATTTTTTATTATGATATCATACATAATATCAAATATTATTAAAAAATAATAATTTATAATCTTTTTTTGTTTAATATAATAATTAAATTTTTCATAGACATAAGCTTAATAAAACTATGATATCATATAAATAAAACTAAGAATATAACAAATTAAAAAACAAAATGTCTAAAATATCCTACAATGACCAATAAAAACGTCTAAATTTTTATTTTGTTTAAAAATAATGAAAATTTTCATATGGTGAAATATTAATCTCTAGTAATGTGGTTTGAAACGTTCAATTGCAATAGCTCCACCCAATTTCCAAAGTTCTCCTGAATTTCACCGTCTAAATGATTGTTGACCAGGTCTAAATTGTATGCCCCCAATTTCTGCCGAATTTTTTGATATTACAGGGCTTTGGAAATAGCAGGAGGAATGTTACGTGTAGCAGGTTGAGGATGAAGTATACAATTTAAAGATTATGTTGATCTGGTGACGATTTAATTGCATACAGAGTTTTGAGGGTGGAAGTAAAAAAAAAACATTTTGTTGGCCAATGTAGAAAAATACAAAGCATCATGGAGGAAGATGGGGGTCTTAATTCTCAGCACCGAGGCAAAGGAAGAGGAGTTGGGCAACAGGGGCAGGCAACATGATGGTGGGATCGCGGAGCGACTTAATTAGATTTCAAATTTTAAATTTTTTAACATTAGAGAATCATCGAAATTTTTACCTACTCAAATTTGATTGGTCATCTATTTCTATTTTAAAGAAAAAATAAAAACCCAGAAAAAAATACATCAGCCAATTAAAAAAATGTAAAAAATAGAAAGAAAAATATATTAATAACGCCTATAGATAGGCGGGACTAATAATACACATAATAATTAGATTTATTTTTTTAATATAAATACTTGTATTTATTTTTTCATTTAATTTAATTTAAACAATCTAAAAAGCTGTACGTAGGAAGGGGAAATAATTCCTCTAGTTTGTCTTTGTGCAATACGGTACACAGAAATCCTTCTTGCGGATAAGCTTTCCAACCTGGCAGCACGATCATTAAAGATAGAATACAATTAATTATATTATTGTATTATCCCAAAATATATCCATTCACGGGTCCCACGAACTCATTTTACCTTTTCGGCATCTACTAAAATAATATTAAAATAATCTTCCTTAGTCGGAAAGTCTTACCTACTATTTGTCACCCGCCACATGATTTAACTCCGTGTGAATTAGATTTCAAATTTTAAATTTTTTAACATTAGAAAATCTTAGTCAAATTTGATTGGTCATCTATTTCTATTTTAAAGAAAAAAACAAAAACCCCAGGAAAAAATACATCAGCCAATTAGAAAAATGTAAAAATAGAAAGAAAAATATATTAATAAATAAATTAAGATAAACTATAAAATAAACATTAGTATAAATGTCTCTCACGGATTTCAAAGCAAATTAATAGGCAGAGATGAAAACATTAGTCTCCGCCTATAGATAGGCGGGACTAATAAAGATTAAATAATAGTTGCCTAAATACTTTGTTAAACTATTATTTAATTATCCACTCTACGGGAGTTGGTTTCTACGGGAATTTTACCCGTCTCCATTCTTTAAAATGCGGATTGGCACATGGGGAAAAACAGGTTTTTGGGAAATGATAATATTCCTGGGAAGCAATGTTTGATTATCAGCGTGAAATCAAACACTTTGGTTAATTCCTTTCCCCAGCCTGCAACTGGCCAATTGGAACTGGGACGTAACATAGTTGGAAAGAAACCGGTGCATTATTGGGAACTCAGCCATGTATTCCATCAATCATCCTTGGTGAAAGGGTTCGCAAGTTATGTGCAATATTGTGATTGCCGTGAAGAAAACCTGTGCATTATCGGGAACTCCACCTGTGCGTTGCCATGTATTCCATCAATCGTCCTTGGTGAAAAGGTTCGCGCCTCTGAGCATTATCATGCATCTCAGGCAACCCACACATTGTTGTGTATTTCATTGTCGTATATTTCAGAAATCGTTCTCGGTGAAAAGGATCGCCAGTTGTGTGCAATACCGTGAGCTCTAGGAAACTGATGGTGGAAATCACACTCGGCACGTGAACACCATTCAACGGGTCGACGATAGAAGCTGCGCATCCATTAATCCATAGCGAATGGAGAGACCCGATATCAGGTGCGTGATGTAATATGTTCTTGCGTGGAGAGTGGAAGTTGGAATGGAACTGCAACAATCCGAATACTATATTCGGTAAATACTTGAAGTTGAAGCTGTTGATAACATGCATCACAGGAATTCCGAAACTCTTTGAAGACAGCCAACCACAAAAAGGGACACTAACATCTGCGGATAATCTACAGGGGCACTGTTCTACAATATAAACTCTCTATAAATGTCTATACAATACTTGTTATGAAAAATCAATAAAAAATGAAATGGAGTTTGGGCTATACGGGTTACATTGCTTAATTAAGTTCATTGGCCTTTCACCTATCAAACAGTAAGTAAAACTGTATCTCTGTATAAACTGGTCTTTTGTAAACAGTATCTAGTAGGGAATTTTACAATGGTATCAGAGCTTTGTGTCCTGCCAGCCTGTAGGGTATCGAGATTTCATGAAAATTTATTACACAGTTGATTATGCACCAAGGAAACTATAATTTCCAAAATACTAGGGCCCGTCAAAACAGGTTTACAAACTCTCCTTTAGCACAGAATAGTTCATCAATTCCATTTGAAATTGAGGATAGCCACACAGAAACAGACGAGGAATTTGTTTTTGAAACCAACATGGGAGACCCGGATAACAATAGGGATTTATTAGTTGCATTGATCAGAAGTCAGCAAGATATGCAGGATAATGTTAATAGAATGACCAACTTGATGACCCAGTTTATGGCTAATAATATTAATCAGCATCAAAATAATGGAAGACAAAATAATCAGCATCAAAACAATGGGGGTAGAGATGAACAGTCAGTTAATAATCAGCCAACGAGATCAGGAACAGCTAGACCATTTATGCCCACATTTACTGCTAGAAATCAGCCATCAGAAAATGAACCAACAATAAGAGAAATACAGGCAAAAATACATCAAGATTGGTTAGATTCCGGTGAAGAATTCCGATCAACAATGACCTTTAGAGAATATTTAGATGTCAGGATGAAACATAGGCCACGAGGACAGCGAGGGAATAACAGTGAATTGCAAAGGAAAATTGGAAAAATGTTCATTCCTTATTTTGACGGAACAAGTAAAACAACTGCTCGGGCTTGGGTGCAAAAATTAGATACTTACTTCCAATTAAACCCTATGTTGGAAGAGGAGGCAATTAAATATGCTGCATTACACCTTGACGGTATAGCACATGAATGGTGGCATCATGGGCAAATAACCTTGGGCCATAATTTGATAGGCACTTACGTTGAATTTACTGAGAAACTTATTGATAGGTTTGATTCTAAGGATCCTGAACTACACCTTAAGGATCTGACTCAACTTAAGCAAACTGGAACTGTGGAACAATACATCTCTGAATTTGAAAAATTGGCAGTTTTAGTCACTGAAATTTCTGAAAGGCACAAGATTGTGATATTTATAGACGGATTGTCTGATTCCCTCAAAGGGTGGGTTAAATCCTTAAACCCCCTTACTTTACAAACAGCTGTCAAAAAGGCAAGAGAATTAGAACCATCTTCAAAAGGAAAAAATTTTAACAAAGGACCACCCCCTAAACAGGAAAAAGACAAACAACCTTGCAACAAAGATGAATTCCCTAGAAACAGGCTAGATAAGGAGGAAAGAGAAGAACTCAAAAGGAAAGAACTCTGTTTCAGTTGTAGAGAAGCATGGCAGCCGGGGCACAGATGTTTAAGGAAGGGGAAAATTCATTATATTGAGGTTATGTCTGACAATGAGGATGAAGAAAATGTTGATCCTAACATAGAACGAACACATCAGACTATTGAGTTAGAAACAGGTACTAAACAAGGAGAAGGAGTCATAGCATCCATGACAGGAACCCCACATTATAATATTTTCAGGGTTAGAGGAGTTTTGAATGGACAGCGGGTAATTGTTATGCTTGATAGCGGTTCTACTCATAATTTTATAGATGCAGCAATTGTAGAAAAACGTGGTTTGTAGACAGAAAAACATGAGGGATTTGATGTTAGAGTAGCAGGTGGAACTAATTTGTCTAGCACTCATAAAGTTCCTAAACTGAATATTACTCTTGCCAATTACACTGTTACTGATGATTTCTATGTGATTGATCTGGCTGACACTAATGTTATTCTGGGCATATAGTGGATGGAAACATTAGATGAATATACACAGAGCTTTAAGAGAATGGAATTCTCTTTTAAAATTGATGATAAGAAAGTAGTTCTTCGTGGTATGTCCAACAGTGGGCCCACGATCATCAGTGCGAAACGAATGGAAGCCATTTTCAGACATGGAGATGTGGCACGGTGTTGACGTGTATTTTGTACACCATCATACACAGAATAAAATACCTAAAGGCATCTTATCCTCTCTTGAATAAAGTCTCTAACTGCTGAAGATCCGCATGAAGGATCAGTTAGGATGACTCCAATGTTCTGGTTAGTAGGGTCTCTACGTGTGGATAAACTCCAGTGGTATGATGTGATTTGCTAGAATCACAAGGGGACTTACATCTGATGATTGAACTTCCGATCTGCTTTGCTAGAACACAGGCTCTTACTGGCTTAGATTTGAAAAAATGGAAAAAGGATGAGGGCGAAGAGAAGATCTAATCCTAATACTAAGAATGTAGGAGCAATGATTTGATTTTTGATGAAACTCTAACTAGGTCTTGTTTTGACATCAATGGACCATCTCCACAAGGCTAGTGCGATCTTCTAAGGGAAGCTTTATGATGTTCAAATCATCACCGCAGGCATAGACACCATCAAGTTGATGCATATCAATGAAGAAGCGACAAATTGAAATTGAGCTTAAGCTGAATGATTCCAGTTGACTACACAAGGCAAGTCTGCAATCAACAAACTGCTAGTAGTATGGATATACGAATTCCACCATTAATCAATCGCATTTCCTCCATTCATCTAATCATCTACCATCTAGGATGGAAGACTCAACAAGAAACCATGCAAATTGCAAGAAACGACACACTTCACCATTACTTCAATGAAAATGGAGTTTGTTTACAATCAATGGCAACAATTTCTTGCCTTGTCCTCCTATTCTACTCTAATTACTATTCTATCAATTTCTAACTACTCTCTATCTACTAACTGCTTTCTATTATTTACAACTCTCTCTCTAATTGCTAATTAGCCTTTACAAATGAAATGCCAGGGCTTATATAGTGCCCACAATACAATTCGATGGCTTAGATCAATTCGAGATCAATGGCCAAGATTTTACAATGAAAACCCTAATTAGGGTTTGTTACAACCATTACATAACATTTAATGCTTGACCAATGAAATAATTGTATTGCTTGGACACATGTCCTCTCTGGAAAATTCCACCAATGAATAGCCGGGGTAGGTACATCGAAGTTTGTGCCACCTTCCATGAGTTAAGTACATTGAATCTGGACATGCTGAGGTGGGCCTCACTGATTGGAGACGTGATGACTAGGATGCCACCTCGTCTGACACTTGGTTGATACTCAATTTGGTAGCGTTGAGAAGTTATCTTTGATTAACTCTTCTAAAATTATTTGCTTCTTCAACGAGCCCTTGTCCTAACTCCATGTGTCCTTGATGTGTAGGATGATGATGTACCTCGCCTTGGAACGCTGGATTGAAAGAGGTCGCCCTTGTCCTGGCTTGATCGTCCCGGCGAAGACCGTCCTTGATCCGGCTTGATTTTCCTTGATGAGATCTCCATTTGATGCCTACACAACATTTCAAAATTAGCAACATGATTTTGCAATGGATAACTAGATTAGAGATTAAATTTAGGAAACTTCATAATAAGTCCTTGAGTTATTATTTCCTAAAAAACGATTGAGCTTATTGAAATTCAAAATTTCAAAAATTCAAAATTTAAGGCTATGACGATCAAAATTCGAAATTAAAACAAGGGATCTTGCCATACCTTACTTGAGAGCTTAACTCTAAAATGCAAAATAAAGGAATTTGCCCAAGCAAAAAATCAAAATTTGAAGCCTTTGACTTGATCTTGAAGGATAATTTCGTCCTCTTTATTAATTCGCCACCCTTGGAATCTTTGATGTGTTCTTCAATGTCCTTGGCAAGTTCGCCTAACTTGAAACTCAAACTCCTTTGATAATGCTTGTGCCTTCCTATTGACAAGACTCGCACCTTGAACACAATTCGCACCTTCTCTTGAATGATAATTTCGCCCTTCCTTTGTATGAAATTCGCTCCTCTTTTGCCTTCTCCAAGTCGCATATGAGAGATGATAAATGATGATGTGAAAATGAAATAAACACCTTCCTTTATAGGCGCTCACCTTCATATTGACCTTAGGCCGACTTTGGTGAATAAGGCAAATTTAAAATAAGTTTAAAAGGCCGACCTTCATAAACCAAGCGCTCCATTTAATTTTTTAATTAATTAATAATTAATTATTAAATGCCATAAATTCGATCTTTTTTTTTTTTTTTAAGGCAAAAATAATTAATTAATGATCAAGCGCAATATTTAAATGCCATTTTTAATTAAATTTTCAAATTATCGAATTTCTAGCATTTAAATAAATTCAAAATGTTTGTTTAGCGCAAAAATTGGAAAAGTGGGAAGATTCAAACCTCATCGCCCTGGTCCCTGACTGAGGGACAGGAGCGATCTACCATTTTAGTCTCGATCCTTGTACTTTTCACGTTCAAAATCTTCATTCCTACGTTGAAATTGCCATTTTTGCTAGGGATTTCGAGCTTGATTGACTTGCTTTTTGCAAACGAATGCCCTTTAGATGTGATATCGCCCTAGTCCCTTGGAGAGGGACAGGAGCGATCTTCATGCTTTCTCCTTGATTTTGCATCTTCGATCTCCAATCTTCATCACAAGGCGAATAATGACATCATTTCTCCACTCCACGCTTGTTTCATTTGACTTCTACGAGGCATATTTGATGTTTAGAGGATCATCGCCCTGGTCCCTTGGAGAGGGACAGGAGCGATCTTGATGTTTTCTCCATTTCAAGCTCAAATTGGTAACATTTTAACGTTCTCCTCCTTTGTATCGCCTTCCAAATGATGTTTTAAACTTTGTGCAACTTTGCTTTGACGTGATCTTCAAAGGATAACAAGTGTTCTAGCAAATATCGCCCTGGTCCCTTGGTGAGGGACAGGAGCGATCCTGGTGTCCTGGCTCAAATTTGCAAACTTCCAATCTTTGCTTCTTGTTCATCGCTTTCCAAATGGCGTCCTTGATCTTGCCTATCCTTGCCTTGTCTTGATTTTGAAGGAAAATGAATGATCATGTGCAAATCGTCCTGGTCCCTTGGTGAGGGACAGGAGCGAATTTGATGTTTCAAGCTCAACTACACTTGGCAACCTTCAAAAATTATCTTCAATGGTCTTATTGTGCCCCATCTTATTCATCTTTGGCTTGGAAATCATTGCAACTTGGCAAGAAATTTGTCAAAAGTAAAGATCGCTCTGGTCCCTGACTGAGGGACAGGAGCGAACTTGGGCATTTGGGTCCCTTGTTAACGTTTTATAATCTTCAATTTATCTTCAACGGGTTCAATTCACCTCCTTTCTTGCCTTCGAACATAAAACTTGCTTGATCTTTGCCCAGTGCATACCCTATGAAGAATTTCGCTCTGGTCCCTGGGAGAGGGACGGGAGCTACAATAGACTTCGCCCTGGTCCCTGACTGAGGGACAGGAGCGATTTTTGCATTTTGGTTCATTTTTCTTCACGACGGCACTTCAAGTTATATTCATTTGGTAAAATGCATCTCTTTGGACTTCTTCAAATCATCAAGTCGTTAAAATCCTGCGAGGACAAAGCAATGTCAGACTTTAAGCTCCGGTCCTTCACTGAGGGACAGGAGCGAAATTTGCTCTCTAGGCCAAATCGTTACAATTTTCATCAAAAAAAGTCTTGGCTAAGGAAGATATCATCTTACTTAATGCTATGAATAAAAGTTAATGTCCAAAAAAGGTCTAAAATTGTGCATATAAAGAAAATCGCTCTGGTCCTTCAGTGAGGGACAGGAGCGAATTTGACCTTCTAGGCAAAAACTTCATCATTTCATCGTTTTTGATCAAGTCTGGATGCTCTATCATGCTCATTTCATCCTTCACCATGCCTTTGATGTCTCAATTCGTCCAAACAAGGTCAGGAATGACTCCACTAAGCATTTTCGCTCTGGTCCCCTGGTGAGGGACAGGAGCGCTTCGCCTTGGTCCTCCTGGGAGGGACAGGAGCGAAGTTCGCTCTGGATCCTCAGTGAAGGACAGGAGCGAAATTTGACTTTTCGAACTCTCTATCAGGATAAATTTTATGGAATATAACATTTAAGTATAAGTGAGAAGAAACATAGAAGAAACATAAAAGGAAATGTCACTTATACTTTAAGTTATATTCCATATATACTTTCAGGATGTTTGAGAGTGGTTTCAGACCTCCAGTAGTTATATTGCAAAATCTAGTTTTTGGAGGTTTTTTCAGTTTCCAGACTTAGTCAAATTCAAGATCAGGACATTCCAGACTTAGCCAAATTTCAGGATCAGGACCTCACTCAAGCCGGACTTGCTACCCTATTGATCTCCCCGACAGCACTCAAAATGCAAAGGCCAACTAACAAAACCCTAAAAAACCTAAAGAACAAACCCTAAAAAGCAAAAAAGCAAGGGTCCCCATTTGCAATGGGGCGATGTGTGAAAACGTCACAACACACGGTCAACACAATGTTTAATCTCCAACAAGGTATCAGGTTTTGAATCTAAATCCTATCAAGCTGATTTGCTAACAGTATTAGATTCACATCATTCGGTTTTTAAGGATATTCCTCCAGGAGTTCCACCTGATAGAGATTTCGAACACACTATTGAATTAGAAGAAGGTGCTAAACCAGTGATTACTCCTCCTTATAGACATCCTAAAACATTCAGGGATGAAATTGAAAAAGCAATTAAGGAATTATTAGATATGGGGCACATCCGACCTAGTTCTAGTCCTTTTGCATCTTCTGTAGTGTTGGTTAAAAAGAAAGATGGAACCCTTCGAATGTGTATTGATTACAGAGCTCTTAACAAAAAAACAATCAAAAACAAGTATCCGATTCCTCGAATTGATGAATTGTTAGATGAATTGCATGGTGCCATTTATTTTTCTAAAATTGATTTGAGATCAAGGTATCATCAAATTAAGTTAAGAGAACAAGATATCCATAAAACTGCTTTCCGTTGTCATTATGGCCATTATGAATTCTTGGTTATGCTGTTTGGTCTAACAAATGCTCCGGCAACATTTCAGTCCTGTATGAATCATATTTTTAACAAACAATTAAGGAAATTTTTGCTAGTATTCTTTGATGATATACTGATTTATAGCAAAACATGGGATGAGCATTTGAAACATATTGACACAATTCTTGGAATTATGGAATCACAGTCATTGTATGCAAAGGCCTCTAAATATGAATTTGGAATGATTGAAATTTTGTATTTAGGGCATATGATCAGTGCAACAAGGGTACAGGTCCATCAAGAGAAGATAAGAGCCATTTTGGAGTGGCCACCACCACGGAACCTTACGGAATTAAGGGGATTCTTTGGTTTATGCAGTTATTACAGGCGGTTTGTCAAAGGTTTTTCACAGCTTGGGGCACCTTTAACAGATCTTACCAAAAAGGGGGCATTCAGATGGACTGAGGAAGCTCAACAGGTATTTGAGAAACTTGAAGAGGTAATGAGTTCTTGTCCGGTACTTGCTCTTCCAGATTTTAATCAGCCTTTTGTATTGGAATGTGATGCTTCTGGTGATGGAATAGGGGCAGTTTTAATGCAGAACAAACATCCTATAGTTTATGAAAGCAAGAAACTTAATAAACTTGAGAAATTATATTCCATATATGATAAAGAAATGTTGGCTATCATGCATGCATTGACCAAATTTAGACAGTATTTGGTTGGTAGTAGATTTGTGGTGAAATCTAATCATAACAGTCTGAGATATTTCTTGGGACAAAAAGATTTAAATGATAGGCAACAGAAGTGGATCAGTAAAATTCAAGCTTATGACTTTGAGATTGAATATGTAAAAGGTAAAAATAATGTTGTTGTTGATGCTTTATCTAGAAGGCCTGAAATCAATGCGTTATCTGTCGTAACAGCTGGTTGGAAATCTTTATTGCTGGTCGAGTATTCAAAAGATTCTTTTGCATGTGATTTGCTAGAGGATAATATACAGGATGATAAATATAAAATTGTTAATGATGTCATTTATTACAAGGATAGGATTTATTTAACTCCAGGATCGAAGTTAAAAGCAAAAATTCTCCAATCTATACATGATATTCCTCTAGCAGGGCATCCTGGATACTTCAAAACGTATTGTTAGGTAAGAGAAAGGTTCACTTGGAAAGGCTTAAAAAACGATGTCCTACGTTATGTTAAGGAATGCACCACCTGCCAACAAAATAAAGCAGAACAATCGTATCCAGCCGGTTTATAACAGCCACTACCTATACCAGCTCAGAAATGGGAAAGTATATCCATGGATTTCATCACAGGTTTACCAAAATCCCAAGGTAAAGATTGTATATTTGTGGTGGTTGATAGATTAACTAAATTTGCACACTTCTTTCCTATCACTACAGAATTTACAGAAGTTCAAATTGCGGAGTTATTCTTCAAAGAGGGTTTCCGTTTACATGGTTTACCAAAGACTATAATCAGTGATAGAGATAGCAGATTTTTGAGCATCTTCTGGGGGGAGCTTTTCAGATTGATAGGTACAGAGTTGAATCATAGCACCAGTTATCATCCGCAAACCGATGGGCAGACGGAAATAGTGAGCAAGTGGGTTGAAGGTTATCTTCGTAATTATGTAGCCGGTCATCAGAAGGCTTGGGTTCGTTGGTTATATTTGGGTGAATATTGTTATAATACTACCTTTCATATGTCAATTGCTATGTCTCCTTTCAAAGCATTATATGGCTATGATGTACTTTCTTTTCTTGACCTTTCCTTTGAACAGAGCAATGTACCTAGAACTCGTGATTGGCTTCAAGAAAGTCAAGACATTTTGTCAGCTCTTAAGGAGAATTTGCAATATGCTCAGAATCAACAGAAAATCTATGCAAATAAAAAGCGAGTTGAACACCATTTTGAAGTGGGAGATTTGGTATTTCTCAGGTTGCAACCTTATCGACAATCTTCTCTCAAACGTAGTGGATCTGAAAAATTAAAACCTCGGTTTTATGGTCCATATCAGGTAGTCCGAAAGGTTGGTGCAGTCACCTATGAACTTGAATTACCAGGGGATAGCAAGATACACAATGTATTTCATGTATCTTGTCTCAAGAAGGCTTTGGGGCAGCAGGTGTCAGTTTCCGAAGATTTACCCCCTTTGAATGATGAAGGGAAGCTTGAGATGATTCCAGAAGTAATTTTGGATACACGAAACAGGCAACTGCAGAACAGAACTATCAGGGAATACCTCATCAAATGGAAAAATTTGTCTCAGGATGATGCCACCTGGGAAAATGAACGAGTTTTGGAGTTGCTTGAGGGCAAGCAACACGAGGCAGGGGAGACTGTAATGTCCCCGTCAAATTAAAATAAATAAAGTGAACTTTTCTTATTTTATATTAGTACTAATACTGACTAATATATCATAATAAAAGTTCTTTAATTTTCTCAATAAAGATTAAATAATAGTTGCCTAAATAATTTGTTAAACTATTATTTAATTATCCACTCTACGGGAGTTGGTTTCTACGGGAATTTTACCCGTCTCCATTCTTTAAAATGCGGATTGGCACATGGGGAAAAATAGGTTTTTGGGAAATGATAATATACCTGGGAAGCAATGTTTGATTATCAGCGTGAAATCAAACACTTTGGTTAATTCCTTTCGCCAACCTACAACTAGCCTATTGGAACTGGGACGTAACATAGTCGGAAAGAAACCTGTGCATTATTGGGAACTCAGCGATGTATTCCATCAATCATCCTTGGTGAAAGGGTTTGCAAGTTATGTGCAATACTGTGATTGCCGTGAAGAAAACCTGTGCATTATCGGGAACTCCACCTGTGCGTTGCCATATATTCCATCAATCGTCCTTGGTGAAAAGGTTCGCGCCTCTGAGCATTATCGTGCATCTCAGGCAACCCACACATTGTTGTGTATTTCATTGTCGTATATTTCAGAAATCGTTCTCGGTGAAAAGGATCGCCAGTTTTGTGCAATACCGTGAGCTCTAGGAAACTGATGGTGGAAGTCACACTCGGCATGTGAACACCATTCAACGGGTCGACGGTAGAAGCTACGCATCCATTAATCCATGGCGAATGGAGAGACCCGATATCGGGTGCGTGATGTAATATGTTCTGGCGTGGAGAGTGGAAGCTGGAATGGAACTGCAACAATCCGGATACTATATTCGGTAAATACTTGAAGTTGAAGCCGCTGATAACATGCATCACGGGAATTCCGAAACTCTTTGAAGACAGCCAACCACAAAAAGGGACACTGACATCTGCAGATAATCTACAGGTGCACTGTTCTGCAATATAAACTCTCTATAAATGTCTATACAATACTTGTTATGAAAAATCAATAAAAAATGAAATGGAGTTTGGGCTATACGGGTTACATTGCTTAATTAAGTTCATTGGCCTTTCACCTATCAAACAGGAAGTAAAACTGTATCTCTGTATAAACTGGTCTTTTGCAAACAGTATCTAGTAGGGAATTTTACACGAGTTCTGGGGTCAAGGAAAGGCAAAGGCTTGGGAACTTCGAGATCACGGGATTCCGGAGTTCCGGGGGCAAGGAAAAGGCAAAGACTTGGGAACTTCAGAATTTCGGGATTCCGGGTTTCCGAGGGGTTTGGACTTCCGCCACCCTACGAGACAACACTACACATTTCATGATTTTCTTGTTTCTTTCCTTGATCAACCGAGGCAACGCAGGTCCATAGAACGTATCTCTAATCAGTTCTCACTGATGCACCAAGGGTGTCATAAAAATGACAACAATACCCAATCATCAATCCTCCTTGTGACGTAGTGTAATGTCCCCTTTTCCGCTCTATCATTTTTTGGGGACTGTTGGCCAATTCTGAGACCTGTTGGTCAATCAAAAGCAGAAATTAGGGTTTCCAACTTTTGTGGAGGTTTGTGCAAGCCGTTTGATGATTGACAAGTTGGAATTCTACAATTCAGATTGTGGATTCTTTCTGGGTTTTTAGAGAGCTTCGCAATGGTGTGACATGCAACTGAATCTGAGGACTTTTCCGAACTTACTATTTTTAGTAAGTGGGAGCGAGGACAGCTTACTTTTCTAGGTTTTTCTAGGTTTTCAAAGAGCCTCACAATGGTGTGACATGCAAATGAATCTGAAGACTTTTCCGGACTTACTATTTTTAGTAAGTTGTGATGGCTACTCAATATGTGGTTAAATTGCATTTGGACACACTATTTTTAGCAGTATGCTATTTTTAGTAAGTGACAATTGCTTCCCGATTTGTGCCCCAATGGAGTTTGGAGACTATTTTTAGGGTTTTGAGTTGAGCCAGTGCAACACAAGCTATTTATGGCAGTCCAGCTTGGCATGATGATCCAGAGATTCGGTTCTATTTTCGGCAGGCTAATTCAAATGGCTATTTCCGACAGGTCAGTTTGAGCAATTCGTCTTCCAACATTCTTGGAGCTTATTTTGGGCGATTTATGCTTGACGAAAAATATTTTACGAGTGAATTATTTGTAAGGCATTATGGATGCATTAGAAAGAAATATGTTAATTTTATGAAAATAATTCACTTCATTTCCTTGGACGCCATATCTCACTTTATGAATATTTCATAAGTATACTTGCTACCTTGAGGGGGTCGATTTGAAGAATTAAGAATTATTTTTGACTTATGTTGGGTTGGACATCCCTTTTGAGGTATTTTCTCATTAAAATTATATCCTAGCAATTGAATTAATATTTGTCTATATGGGGCGGCCACTAAAGGGAGAAAATACTCTGGTTTTATATGAAATATTATTATCCCTTGGGCGATTTGTGGAGGAAGTGAAATGAAATGAAATGAGAGCAAATTTAAGGAGATTTGAATGTGAATGTTTAATCCCATATTGGAGGGAAAGGAAGTTTGACTTGAGGAGAAAGCTATAAATATGCACCTTGGCCCTCATTTTTGGGATCCAAGAACAATTTTATAATGAAATGTTGTCAAAATGCAGGGTGAAAGCTTCGGGGAACGCTTACCTCCTAGCCATCACTTGATTTCTTGCCTTCAATATAGCAACTAGTAGAGCCAAAGACTGCTCTTCATTCCGAGGAGTGGATTGAAGATAATGTTGTAGATTTCTGATTTTTGGAACTGTTGTAGTGTGTTTCCAGGTTGTTGTTTTCTAGTGTAGCTGAAGTGTGTTTTCGTTCGTAGTTCCCTGTGTGTGCGTCAGATCATTCTGGGTACTTTCTCATTCATTTCCTATGCCTTGGACGAATCATCCTGTAAGTTTTTATTGAATATCTTGGAGTATTAGATTTTATATACCAAGTCGAACTTTTAAGCTGTAGACGTTTTTGCTAGAGTTGTTTGGGGTTGTGTTATGCTGATTGTGTTTTGTTGGAGTCATATCCTCAGTTTTGCCTTAATCGCTTTATGCCTAGGGTCTTTGGAGTGTGTTTAGAAATAATTTGGGTGTGTTGGGAGTGATTTAGAAGTGTTTGTGAGGATTTTCATGTTGTTGGTCTGTATTTTCAGCCTGCTGTTCATTCATATCAGATTTAGTTTTGGGGGGTTGAAGCTAGTTTCCAAGTGTGTGAATCTATTGGTGTGGTGTGAAGAGTCTTGGTATTAATTGCAGCTGTTAGTTTGGGTTTTGGCATTTGAATATCCATGATGAATCATATTGTAATGCTGGTTAGTAGTACTAACAGCAACTTATTTGAACTCTCTTAGTCCCACTGCATAAGTGGAAGAGGTTGGCCTTGCTGCCTAGTTTGGACAATGATTCTATTAATTTTGTAATCCATGTTTGCATTGTAAAGCTGATTAGTAGTACTAACAGCTATATACTTGGATTGTTTCTCTTTGTCCCACTTCATAAGTGGAAGAGGCTGGCTTGTCGCCTTCTTATCTATTGTAACACTGTCCTCCCACTGAATAAGCGGTTGAGTTGATTGCTATTTCATTTCTAGTCCTCCCGCTGCATAAGCGGTCGAGTGATTGTTGTTCTTTCACTCTTGTAATCTTCTAATTGGCTGGTTGCACCACCATACAGTTGTAGAAGTTCTTACACCTACTAGATAAGCGGAAGGGGTTGGCTTGCCGCCCAGTGTAGTATTTGAGATTTCATTTCCAGCAGTTATTTGAGCTAACAATCCCCTTGACACCATATGCTCTCACCCTCCCATACTGGGCTCTTGGTGATCAAAAAGTGAAAGGGTTACTTTCAGCATTTCCTTTCTGTGCAAGTTTGATTATTCTAACCTTAACGGGTGAATCTTGTTGTGTTAAAAAATAAAAAAAAATTGTGGGGATATTACACGTAGTTAATGTTGCACCACTTAAATATGATAAGGAATTGGAAACTCTACACCAAGTGATGCTTCTCCAACTATCTCATTAAGTTTGTATTATAGTTATGTTCGTAAAGAGTTATTAATATGCTTGCCTTAATCTATTTGCCAAGATAGTCCTTATGCCATAATAAGGTTGATGCCATTTGTGTGCAGCACCATACTGCCCAGACCCTATCCGTTGCCTCAAAATACCCTTGAGCCACTTGTATTGCCTTAGCCAAAATGTTCATGGATGCCCAACCATCTTGGAGACCAAGTATGTTTTGCCGATCCAAGCAGTTAATCACTGTACACTCTATTCACCCAGCCACAAGATGAAAGCCCAATGCAATTGTACCCATATTTTCTCTTTCAAATAAAAGAGTTGCAACCTTTGCAATTGATGCCCACTCACTAATGAATTGTTCAATAACTATGAATATGCCAATCCAGGAAGTTAATCACCGTACATTCTATTTGCCCAACCACAAGATGAAAGCCTAATGCAACTGTACCCGTATTTTCTCTTTCAAATAAACGAGTTGCAACTTTTGCAATTGATGCCCACTCAATAATGAATTGTTCAATACCTATGGAGAATATGAATGTTTCCCAACATGTCAATTCTTTCAACATTCCTCAATCTGGTCAATAACATCTCAATGAGGCCTTTCCCTAAAAGTATCTTTGAAGTAGCACTCCCTTAGGCTACCTTCCTCTAGCTGTTGGTCATGCACAACTCTATGAGGCCTCAGTGTGCTCTTGCTTTGACAGTCCTCTTCATGTGCTTAGCGGACTGCACCTTATGTTTGGTCATCCTTCCTCTTGGGTGGGCGGACTTAAGATAGTATTTGCCATAGTCTTCACCATGCTAGGTGGACTTTGCCTTGTGCTAGACGTTGTGCTACTTGGGTAGGGCGGACTTTATCCCCTCTTTGGACATGTTTTGCCTTTTGCTTGTGGGTCGGCCTTAGGCTGTCTTTGCTATGCGTTCCTTAGGGCGAAATTTGAGCTCCATCTGCCATGCATGTCTAGGGCAGACTTTGAGGTTGTTTGGACATGTTCAAACCCTTGGCGAAAACCTAGGTCGGCCATCTTCCAAACTAGGGCGGACTTTGCTGCTCTATTGGCCATACATCCTTTGGCATAGTGAACTTGGAGAGTATTGTGCAAGGCAGACTTTAGACATGTCTTGGCCATCTCACTTCTTGCTTGGGCAGACTTCAACCTCCATTTGCCGTGCCTTCCTTTGTTGTCGTTTGATCTGCCAAATTTTATCTGGATCAACTAGAACAAAACCCTAGCCTAGAGTTTTTACCCTGCTTTTTACACTTAGAGAAATAATTTTTCGACTCTGAAGACGTGGGCTAATGCCATGACCTAAGGGACCCAGCCCTAGGTCTACTTTCAAAAAAGCTGGAAAAAAACAAAAAAGCAAAAAACAAGCCAAAAAAGTTGCTTCCCGAATTGGTCCCAAAGTGCCAAAAATCAAAAAAAAAAAAAAAGCAAAAAAACAAAAAAAAAAAATTCCTAAAAAATAGGAAGGTGTCAAAATTGACTTAAAGCAATTGCGATCTTCGTCCTCCGGACCTTCTAAGCACTTTGACAACATCCAAACACTGTTCTGAGCATGAATTCTCTACTTGGCTCGGATGATTCCTCAAAAACCCTAACCTTAAACTCTCAAAGAAAAAGACTTATGAGATTGCAGAGCTAAGACAAAAACCCTAAAAAGCAAACTGGGGGTCCCCATTTGCAATGGGGCGATGTGTGAAATAGGTAACAACAAGTAGCATGGTAACATGTAGGGCGGACTAGAACATCCTTGAACTCTTATATAGGTGAACTTGGGAAATTGAATATACCAAGCACCATATTTCTTTTTTTGCCTGCAAGGATTATCTTTGATGGATGTCGCCTTGCAATGTTCTTGTCAAGTGCATGGTGAAAGCATCGTTCACTCTCCTGTAATGAGTCTTGCCCGAATAATGCAACTGCGTGTAGGACTCACATGCTCTCATCTCTCTAGCTCCAATTCCAATTGGCCCTCTATACATCAACCCCACATATTCATGAGCTTTAGCAAGTGAATATATGATATATGAACTCATGTAGAATATCTTAGTATGCCCAAGCCTCTTCAATTGTAGATCAAGATTGTCGCTTATGACTCTCGCCCAATTAATTTTTTCTCCACTGTTAAGACACTGCTTCCATAAAGTAGAACATCCAATTCTCAAATTAAGATGCCTGAGAGATTCCCATAACTTGGTTGATCAAAGTGATCAAATCACCAAAATCTTCCTTAGAGTCAATTTTGTGAAGCTTGTTGGGTATCTTAGATATGTCGGGTTTGCTCTTCAACAACCAATACTTGTTGATTATGCCAAGGCATTTGTCGGGGTCATCCTCATAGAATGCTTGCGCTCCTTTGCTTTTGTAGACCATGACTTTATGATCCGGTATGTGGAAGGCTTCACTAATGGTTGTATCGGATAGGTAGGCAAATATGCTACCATTAGGTGCTACTATCATTCTAGTGTCGGCATCATAGTGTTTGGCACACTCAACTATCAACTCACTGCATTGGATAGCCCAAAGGAACCCTGCTACTTGTATTATCCCACTCTCGATCATCTTCCTTGAAAATCTAGAAGGCCTACTTGTGTTTAGGGGACCCTGGAACTTCTTCATGTCGAATTGCCTAGGTTGGTATCTCCTACATTGCTCCATAATGATGTGATCTTTGATTTGAGCATCACTCCCTTTGAATCCTCCTTGATGAGAGTTTGTCTTGTGACTGTTGTTGCCTTTGGGGTTGCTATGCTCTACTTGAAAGAGTTGTCTAAGTTAGAATTCTAATTATGATGCCAATGCTCACAAGCTGAAACTAATCAGCTAAGTTAGCAATTTCGTTGCCTAAGGCTGATAATTCATTAACATCTTCAATATTGCTAAAACCCTAGGTTTTCATACTAAAACGGTAGCTTGTAAAACCTGATCCAACTTGAACATAATCATCAAACAGCCATAGATTTTGCATCAAAACTTATCAAATGATCAATTCAAGTGTTTTAAAGCATGATATAAAGAGATCTTATGACTTGAATTTCTCAAAACAAGCCTTGTAGCTGCATCAGCAATGAATTTAGGTCTGATTTTTCATTAAAATGATCAAAAAACAACTTGATTCAGACCTGCAAATGGATATCTAGCTCTCTGATTATCTTAAATCAGCCTTCAATTGGGCAAAAGTATCCTTAATTCTCAGCGAATGGATAAGGGTTTATCAATTGAATGACAAAATTTGCTGATTCTTGCTTGTACTGCATGATCAAATCACTGTGATTCTGATGTTGAAGATTGCTGATTGTTAATGCTGATCACTGCCTTTGATGATGAATTTGCTGCTCCTGATTGAGAAATGAGTCGCTGCAACAATGGTGAAATGGCTGGGAGAATAGCAATTCGCTGTTGTTTGATGAAGTCGCCTTATGCTTGAATGGAGTTTTGTCTTTCTTGGTCAAAATCACTGCCTTTGATGATGAATTCACTACTCTTCAAAAGACAAATCGCTGTGATTATTGATTGTTAATCAAATGAAATGATCAACCTTATTTTTATAGGCATTGAAAGGGCATGTCTATTGATCAAGCTAGGCTGACTTGTTTCCTTTCATTAAATGATTTACAAATCCAAATTTCTTTTCTCAATGCATAGAAGCTGACTTTGTTTTGCCTTGAAATTTTGAAATTAAATTGCTATCATAAGCTGGCCCCTCTTTCAATCTTTAGCACTCAAACTCATATACTTATCCCTTGGTCATGGATTTTGGGGATCATAAGAAGTTCACAATTTTGGACATGCATAGGAAGTTCGGGTTTCAGAGGCCTCATGGTTGGGTTTTGTGGGGAGCACTTGCTATCACAAAAAATGGTCAAGCTTTTCACCTTGCATCGACAATGGCACTTAGAGTGGCTGGGCTTTTAGTGAGGCATTGACAATGCCTTGATCGTGGCTAAAATCTTTTAGGTGGAAGCAAAGACTTCCAATCGCCATCATATACATACCTGTTGAAGGTGTTTTTACACACTATGCAACACAGAATAAAATACTAAGTATTCTATCGACCATAGAAGCAATAGTCTGCAAAAAATCGCGATTATACCCGATTAATCCCGAATCCTGGAGCCAGCCGATTTATTCCCCGAAAAAATTGTTGACCCAAATTTCAATGATTTTTTGCATTTAAATAACATTAAAATCATGTTAAAAACCCCAAAAAATGGCACAAAAAGTGAAAAAAAATCATTGTAAAAACTTGCAAAACCCTAGAAAAACTCATGAAATTACTGAATTGCATAGAAATAGGGTTGATCCAAGATGGAACCAAAGTCAATGTGGAATCAACGTAGAAAAAGTTTGTTATTTTGTCCAATATCGGGGTTCATCGTTCCCCACAATCCACTTGTTCATACGCACGAGCTCAACGAACCAACAAAAGCAGAAAGCCCGCAAGCTCAATGGCCCAGTTGGGGTTTGAACCTTGGTGCTGCCTCACCAATGGAGTATTTCTACCACAACACTAAATGTTTGAAGACATATATAATATATATAGATATAGATATATGATATTTAATTTATAATTGATATAGTTAATTTTTGCTCAAACAAAGACATAGAAGTCATTATGTGATCAATATATCCAAAGTGCTCCACGAAATAAATCTGAATGACAACAAACAAGCTTGCATAATTGTAATAAAAGAGCCTCCAACACACAATCATTAAAATTTGTCTCTACCTAAAATAGTAGTTGCAAGCTAGGTATGGCCAAAACCAGTGGCTTGCTAATCTTTAACTTCAGCTAAACAAATGCCTTTTGTTCAATTCCACCCCATATAAAAGACTTACCAATTGCCATCAGGGAATATAAAGCATTGCAATTGTGGAATATGATTTGATACGCTTTCTCAAATATTGAACTACCCCTAGAAAACTCCTTGCCTCAATCACAATGAAAGTCTTGGATCACTTCAAAATGGCTTCCACTTTTACTAAATTCCTAACAATAGTTGGATCTTTGTTTGATAAATTTTGATCTCAGCTACTTCCTAGACTTAGCTAACCTTTGATCTCAGACTAAACAACTATTTGGTGTATTTGGTGACTGCCCTTTTAAAAAGTTAAATGAATATTTGCCTATGTAATCAGCAATATGAATATAAACAACAAAATCTATTTTATACAATCACAGGTTAAACTCTATTTTATTTACTCTCTATATCTCTATGCTATGGAAATGCCCTTAAAAAAAAGTAGTTTGTGTCTATTTTCTACAAATTTTTATGATTTTTTTAAATCCAATTTTTTACCCACTTTTTGAAAAAATCTTGAACTTTTGGTTTACCGATTTTTTCCCCAAATGATTTTTGTTGCTATGATATAAAGCATCGTAATTGTGGAATATGATTTGATAAGCTTTCTTAAAAATTGAGTTAACCCTACAAAAATCCATGCCTCAATCACAATTAAATTCTTAGATCACTTCAAAATGGCTTCCACTTTTACTATTTGTCTGTTAACTTTTGATCTCAGTTACTTCATAGACAGCCAATATTTGATCTCAGACTTAGACAACTATTTGGTGTATTTGGTGACCACCCTCTTAAAAACTTAGCTGAATATTTGCCTATGTAATCAGCAATATGAATATAAACAACAAAAAATTAATTTCTACAATTCATGGGTTAAACTCTATTTTATTTGCTCTTTATATCTCTATGATATGGAAATGCCCTTACGTTTTTTTTTTTAAAATAGTTTTTGTCTCTTTTTCTACAATTTTTTATGGTTTTTTAAATCCGATTTTTTTCTTGATTTTTTGTCGATTTTTCCAAAAAATCTTATAATTTTGGTTTCCCGATTTTTTCCCAAAACTATTTTTGCTACTATGTAATAATCTATCCTCTCTTGAACAAAATCTCCCAAAATGCTAAGATGCGTGATCAAATGGGACGACTCCAAGGTTCTCGAATGTCAAGTCTTGACGTGCTCTCGAATAAACTCAGTTGTTTGATGTGATATTCTTGGAATCAAAAGGTGGACTTACATTGAATGCTTGAATGCTTGAAATAATGTTGGAACGTGGAAATTCACTTAACTTGATTTAGAAAGGAAAAAGGATAGGGTTGAGGAAGCTAATCTAATCTAAGGAATGTAAGAGCAATGGACAATCTTTGATGAAACCCAACTAAGTTTTGCTTTGACATACAGCGAACATCTCCACAAGGCTACTGCGATCTTCTAGGTATAGCTTTATGATTTTCAAATCACCACTACAAGCATGGATACCCTCAAGGTGAAGTATATCAATGGAGGAGTGATAATTGAAGTTGAGCTTGGCTAAGATGGATCCAGTTGAGATCATGCAAATTGCTGAATCAACATATGAATTTCACCATGTCTTCAATGAAGTTTACGTGCTTCATACAACAAAGTCTTGGCAACAATATTTGTCTTCTCTTCCTACTCTACTCTAATTGCTATCTGATACTTTCTACTACTACCAAATATTGCCTATTAATCTTTACAAATGAAAGACTAGAGCCTTATATAGTTCTCTCATTACAATTGAGTAGCTCAGATTGATTCACAATCAATGGCCAAGACTACAAGACAGAAACCCTAATTAGGGTTTGTTATACCCATTGCAAAGCATTTAATGCTTGAACAATGACAAAATTGCATTTGATGAGACACATGTCCTCCTTTAAATATTCGACCAATAGATGATGATGGTAGTGTTGTCACAAAAGTTTGCACCATTGGTGATCAGGCTTGATCACCAACCTTGTGAAACATGGAAACAACCTCTCAAGTGTGGGACCTTGCTAAATGTGAGGTTGAATCTCCGGAGAAGGTCAGCTTCCTTTCAATCTGATGCAAAGTGTCGGACCAACCCAACACATGAAAGTCTAATCTACTGATCTGACAAGGAAAAGGGGAAAGAAGAAAGGGATACTGAAAGAGGGGAAAGGGGTTTTGCACCCAAACTAAAATTGTGATCTTCCTGCCTATAATTGCACAAAACACAAATGAAACCACCCAAGACATGCATAGATTTCTACCCTAATTAGCCACCTAAGTGCAAGTGAAGGTTGAATTCTATGGAATGAGGAGAGGAACTAGGCTCAGTTCACAATCAACATTCACAGAGGGGATCAACACAAACACCTACAGCGAAGGAAAACAAACAAGAATGTATTCAGACAATGAGGTAAGAGAATCACACACATTATAAGAATTGAAATCAGGCAAAATGAGTAAATTTCATAATGAGAAGGCAAAGCAATTTTTTACAAGTGCAGAGAGACATAAGCCTTCTGCAGAAGAAAAAATAAGAGAAGATTCCATCAAAATGTTACAAAATTGCTTTTATAGTTTAAGCATAACTCAGATGGTTGCCATTTGAGAAAACCCTAACCCCACCCAGGTTAGGTTACAAAAAATAATAGAGGAGAGAGAGAGAGAGATCAGATCGACAAATCTGATGGTGTGGTGAAGCAGCTCTGAGAGCGTCCTCTGCCTCTAGAAGAACAAATATCCCCGCAAATCAGGGAAAACCCTGCATCTGTTTGAGTCTCTGTGTACCTGCAGAGCCAAAAAGTCTCTGAACTTCATTGAAGAGGGCATGGGTGGCATCTGAAATCGGCTGCAGGCATCATCTCTGGAGTCATGGCGGAGAAAACTAGCAACTGGAGTGAGATCAGGTCTGAAATGGGGCGCCGACTAAGCAAAAAACATCCTCGACCATAGGGTCGACAACCCTTGTGCACAGAGCATTCAAAACTCAATGGCCACCGTAAATTCAAACGCCCACCGTCGATTTGAGAGATTCGCGCGAAGATGGACGCACGAGATCTCTCCCTGTAGGCATCCAACAGGCCCAATGCAAGATTAAAACATGGCCATCGAATCAGGCCTTTATGAAGATCCGACGGCTGCAGATGTTCGACGTGGCACCCCGAGTCCACGCTTCACTCACTGTGTTTGACCGCTGAACTGCTTTGCATATCACACAGGATAAGGGGGAACAACCTTCCTCCTTTGCATTCGCTTTGTCTTCTTATCCCATGGGTCCCTTGTGACTTCCTATTTACTTTGCGGGATAAGCTTTTGTTGTTTCTGCCTCGCTTTCTTATCCCGCGAGCCTTTTTCACTCTCTACTTAACCTTGCGGGATAAGCCTCCTTGAGTTTTCCTTCGTCGGCCTTCACCGTCTCTTATCCCGCGACCCTCTTCTTATCCTCGTGGGATAAGAGTTCCTTGTTTTGTCCTCTTGTTTGCTTATCCCACGACATCTTTCTTCATTTGGCTTCACCCCACGGGATAAGCATCTCTTTGATTTACCCCTATTTCCTTATCCTGCGGCATCATTTGTGCCTTTGCTTTACCCTGCAAGATAAGCTTTTGTTATTTCTTCTTTGTTTCTTATCCCGCGGGTCTCTCATGACCCCAATTTTACCTCGCAGGATAAGCGTCCCCTTGAGTTTGCTTTTATTTCCTTATCCAACGGAAACACATGGGATAAGGAAGTCCTTCGTTCCACTCGTTCTCTTATCCCACAGCATCATCTGTCTCCACTTTTAACCCTGCGAGATAAGGGAAAATGCCTTTCGCTTTGTTATTTCTTATCCCACACCATCACTTTGTCACCATTTTCCCCCCACGGAATAAGGAGGAAATTCTTCCTCGCCTTTGTTATTTCTTATCCCGCGGGTCACCGTTGCTGCCTTCTTAACCTTGCGGGATAAGCAAAAGATCACCCGCCTTCGACTTTCTTATCCCGCGGCATCATTGGAGTCCCCAATTTACCTTGCGGGATAACGAGGAAACACATTCCTCGTATCACTATAGCTTATCCCGCAAGATGCCCCTGTGTTTTTTCTAGTCTCGCGGGATAAGAGGAATGCCTCTTGTTATTCCTTATCCCGCGCGGTCCTGCTGCATTTGAAAATCCTGCGGCCGGTAAGAGAAAAGGGGGAAACCGGCCCGCTAACGACCAGGAGCCCTCCAACCAGTAGAACTTAAGTGAGTTGACCGGACGACCCGGTCAACTCAAAAATAGAATTGGAGTCCACCCACCTTTGACTTTTCTTTGTTCTCTTATCCCGCAAGACCTTATCTCGCGAGACCCTATTGCTCCTTGTTAAGGTTGGCACAAAAATTGCCAACAGATAGGTGTACCGGACTTTGTGCCCACATGTGGTAGTTATCTTCTTTGATGGATGAGTCACATACATTGAATATGGATGCCTTATCTTGAAATGATGTAGTTGGATAAGTGATGATTGGGCGCCACCTCAGCTTGTTCTTTGTAACTCATCACTAGTGTGGATGAATGAGGTATATCTCTTGATACTCAACATTTCCAAACTCGATCAATGAATGAAACGAAGGTGGAAGATATTCTCAAATTACATTATCTTCTAACTTTGATTAACTCTTTTGAAACTATCTCTTGCCTTGATCACTTGCATTCTCCTTGTTTTGGATAGCTTGCCTTGATATGAGGAAGTACTTCGATGTATATGAATTTGTATGTAGAGTGTTTCCTTGTAAAACAATCCTCATTTGGAAATACATCTCCTATACTAATGGTATCCTTGGATTTCCGAAGGAAGTTCAAGGTTATCAAATTTCCCTTCCTCACATTGAAATGTCCCATGTCACATTATTCAAGTCCTTCATATTGTCCTTGATCCGTTTCTTCACATTCTTGAGATGTTCTTGGATGTGGTGAAGATATCTTTCTTTCCTTGAGAGTCATTTGTTATGGCTGAGTCCTATTGAGCGATGAAATTTCTGCCACTCTTGAATCTGATGATCTTGCACTAGCTCCTGCCTTTATTCCAGATAGTTAATCGGAATCCTACAAAACAAACAAAATCTCAGTCCTTAGCAAAATCTATAAATGAATCTATATGCTGACTGGAAATCTTATATATTTTCTCCTTGAATTTGCTTTTTACTCCTTCCTTGCCATGACTCTAAAAACAACTCTTTGTGCTGCGATTTTCTGAGTTTACCTTTCCTTAATGTGAATTTGAAAAAGCAGATTCATATTTGTTTTGAATTTGCTTTTGGAATAATGTGATATCTCTTTATATAAGTGTCTTCCTTTACCAACCATCACACATCTTTTCTTTCATACCCAGCCGACTTGAATTAATAATATAGTTTGTTTGCAATTTCATTTTCCAATGTGGATGGGAAGCTGACTTAATTTCCTACGTGGGCCCCCTCTTACAAGTTAGCACTTGCCACTAATATTAAATGTCCCTCCCTTGCCTTGGATGCAAAGCACTTCCTTAAATCGCATCTTTGGGGTGTCATTGGCAAAGGAAGTCCTAAATTCTTAAATCGCTGATTGTCATTGCCCCAAGAGGATGTAAAACTTTAAGTCACTGATATCCTTTGTCAAGGGATGCAATATCCATTGTCAAGGAGGGTCCGCTAAGGTTAAGTTACCGATATCCTTAGTCAAAGGATGTATGAAATTCCTTAAGTCACCAATATCCTTAGCCTAGGGATGCATTTCCTTAAGTCGCTAATATCCTTAGGCAAAGGAAATGACACAAGGCTTTTGAACAGTCAAAGGAAATTGCAAGGCATAATTTGCTCCTTTGGTGACCAAAGGAAGTGGTGATCTGGCCGGTGAAGTAGCATTATCAATGCCTTAGAAACATTTTCCCTCTCCATTGTAAAGTCGGTGGGGCCCAAGCAAAGGCACGGTAGTAAAAGGGGAGTCAAAGGCAGTGAGGTGGAAGGGTGCCATGGGAAAAGGGAGTGGAAAGGAGAAGCCGTGGGGGTAGGATGGAAGGGATGCGGGGGTAGGATAAGTGACGTGGTAGGATGTGGGAGTTAGGAAAGGGGAGTAAAGGGCTAGGGATGTATTAAGGGAAGGTGATGAAGAAGGTGTCGGGGAATAGGGAGGCATAAGGGATAAAGGATGTCATGGCAAGGAGGGGTGTAGGCTAATATAGGATCGGGGTAGGAGGTAGTAAAGGAGTTGAAGGTAGGTAGTGGAAGGGTAGGCTAAGGGAAATAAGGGGGTTAAGGAATATGAGATGAGGGTTAGAGGGTATAAGAAATGGTAGTTGGGAGGTATAAGAGGTGGAAGAAAGGTAGGAAGTGGGAGTGATGGAGGGTTAAGGATAGGATGAAAGGAGAGAAAGAGTGTAAGGATGGGATGTTAGGAAGTGGGAGTTAAGAAAGAACGGTGAAAGGAAAAGGAGTTGTGAAGTGGGGGGAAAGATGAAGGAAGATGGAGGGATATGGGATGGAAGATAGAGGATGGAGGAAGAAGGATGGGTGGAAGGTAAAGGATATGGGGTGAAGTGGAAGGAAGTGAGGGCAAGTACAAATGTAGGATGGATGGGGAATGGGAGAAGGTGAAGTGAGAAGGTAGAAAGGTAAAAGGAAGGGAGGGATAGAAGATGTAGGTGAGGTAGTAATGGTAGGTGAATGTGAAAAGAGGTAGTGAAAGGAGATGGGAATGAAAGGTGAAGTGGAAAGGTAGGAAGTAAGGATGGAAGGAAACGAAGTGAAGAAAAGATGGAAGGAAAGGGAGGTGGAGAGGTGAAGAATGTGGTGAAGGCATAGGGGGGTGAAAGGGCAAGGGGGTGTCGTGAGAAAGGAAGGGAATGGAAATGAGAGGAGATGGAAGTGGGAGTGATCGGGCTAGAGCATCCACTGGCAATGTTGGGAGAAGTGGAAGTGATTATGCCTTAGGACACACATTTCCAGTGTCAAAGGAAGTAATTCAATCCTTGTCTAAGAAAAATAAGTGGTGTCAATGCCTTGGCTGGGCAAAGGAAGTGTTGTCAATGACTTGAGTCACTGATGTAGGCAATCAAAGGAAATGCTTAAGTAGCACATTTGGGGGGTCAATGATTGAGTCTGAATGCTTATGTCGCACTTTTGGGGGATCAAAGGAAGTGCTCCAAAAGTGGTAACTTAGTTGTCTTGATCCATTTGTTCCAAGCCACTTGATGGTAATTTAAACTCTAGCTCCTTCTTCCTTAGAATATTGACTCTCCAAAACAAATCTGCCTTAGTCAAATTTCAGCACTTTATTTCCATCAAAGCAAGCAAAAAGATGTGAATCATTGACTTTCAAAAAATGTTGGATGCGAGATCAACTCGAACTTATTGATCTAAAAGGATCACTTCTAGCAATAAAACCTAAAACTGAAAGCAAAAGTGGGGGTCCCCATTTGCAATGGGGCAATGTGTGAAAACGTCACAACAATACCTTCAAACTTTGTTGATCATTCGTTTGATTTCTCTTTCCACCATGTTTGACACATTGAATTCACCTTCCCTTGCCCTCTTCCATGCTTTAATTATCATCCTTTGATCTTTCATTTGATCAACTTAAAAAATTGCTCTCTTTCACCTTAGATCGGACTTCTCAAGCCTAAGTGGAAGCACCTTTAGCATGGTCAGACTTTTTGAGCCCAACTGGCAATAATCGGACTTTTCATAGGGCATTGACAGTCTCCTCAAGAAGGTCATGGATTCAAGCCCTCACTGATTGGTTGTAGATTTGATGTTGAACTGGAAATCATGCCATAAGGTCGTGGATTTGATGGTGCACTAATAGTGGTCGGGGTTTTCACCCCTCAGTAACAATGGTCGTAGATTCTAGGGTGCACTGACAGTGACTTAAAAGATATCAATTTGCTTGATCAATCACCTTGTTTAAGTATTTCAAGTCATCACCAGAAGGTTTTATTCATGTCAATCATCACCATCTCTTAAAACATCAAGCATCTGCTTGAAGAAATCTTCATCTCACCTAGTGCAAAGACTTCTAGACCTTTATTGGGCTTTTGATGGGCCATGGGAAATGCCTTTGAGTAGGTCGAATTTCTGAGGGGTCACTGACAATAGGATGAGGTAGGTTGAGGTCTTGGGGGGTTGCTGACATTGATTTCGTGAGTAGTGGCATTCACCTCGCTCACTCTAAGGGTCTTACATCATCAACAAATCCTTTCCATGGTTGTTTAGGCCTTCATTTTCATTATCTCGTATCTAACATCTCAATTCCTAGGACTGACCTTCACACTTGCATTCATTGTTTCCATCTCTGATGATGATGATCAAATGAAATAATCATCATATATCGTTCATTGCCAAGGTGCTAAGGACTAAATTAACTCAACCTCATTCAAACTAAGGGATCCAACCCCTACCAAACTAACCTAAGACCTTAAACTGAAAACAAAAGAGGGGGTCCCCTTTTGTGATGAGGTGATGTGTGATATGGTCACAACATGCATAAACATACGTTCCTAAGGGAGCCTGCTCGTAGACTGTTTCCACGCACCCTAGCACAGTAATTCCACCATCTTCCGTAGGGTTAGGGAAGAAGTGAGGGCAATCCCTAAATTTAATTAGTTATTTATTGCATTATATATACTTTTGATCTCAATAACCTAATTTAAGACATAATGATGTTAAATGATGTAAGTTATGTAACTATTGGGAAATAGGTAGAGTTCTAATAGGGGACATTACAGTTTTGATTGGAGTTTTGTTCCCTCTAACTTCAAATTCAAAAGAAGATTGGAAGTGCTTGATATGGCTGATTCTTGGAAGGTTTAGCTTTTGGTGCTTGATGTGTTTTGCTTCTATTTCCTTTTTGAGGCATGGTTCACATTGAGGGCTAGAGCACAATTTGTGGTAATATAGTGAATCCTAGTTCCTATACTTCCAACCTACCCCCCTATTGACACCATAGTGTGTAATGTCCCCATTTTTGGTCAATTCTACATCGTAGTTAGTTCTGAATTTCTCGGTGAGTGCCAGCCTTAATAAGAGGATGTTTGTTGTTGACAATGAGCTCAATTGGCCTTGAGGACTCATATGACACTTTCCAAAGTGAGTTTCGACTTCTAGTGTGCCCTCCAAGATTCTTAGAGAGAGCATCTATTTATAGAAAGTCACTTGGTCGACCCCGATTTTCATTATTCATCATTCTGATTTCTATGCTTTCCAGCAGTTTTTGCGACTTGGGTGAATCATTGAGCTTTAATTTAATTATTTCACTAAGGTTGATTAATTTTATAAAATAATTTAAAAGGCACATAAGTATAACAGCTCGTTGAAAGGGGAATTAAAAATTTTATATCATGGATGCTTGAAAATGGCACCTTGCATATCAACTATAATTATTCTTTTATAAACAGTCTTTTGAGCAAAAAGGAGTTATCTTATTAAAAGTGAATTTTAAAATGTATCTTCTAAAAAGTTCGGCATGAAAAGTATGGAAAGAGGTTTAGAGAGATCATTTGGATTGTGCAGCTTATATTATTTCCTCTTGTGAAACCCTTGTGGTTTTGCGGGATTGAACTTGGTTCATCTCAGCCTCCTAGAGGGCAAAATCCCTATTGGAGAAGATTAAACACAGTGGTGAAAGATCCTCCCATTAATACGGTGAGATTCAATCAAAGTCTCAGTTTGTGTGAAAAGATTTGCAGGTAAGATTGAAGATTGCATAAATGTTGTAAAGTCTTGTCCCGAGACAAATTTCCAAGTTTGATAGTTTTAAAGATTGCCTGGGAAAGATGGATGCCATGACAGAATAATGCCAGATTATGGGTGACTTAATTCTTAATGTTGGGCAATATTACTGTCGGTAAGAAGTGGGTTTAAGTGCCATTTTTGCTAGTCAGTTGGGTAATATTTCTGACAGTTGAAAGCATACTAATGCTGGCATAACGTTTTCTTTGGCTGGGCAAAGATTTTATGCAGACTAAAGACCACCTTTTTCTAGCCACCATTCACAAAGGCTACAGTTGAGCTTCCTTGATTCAGAGTTCAGTGATAATGAGTATAAACTTGGGCGATTGAAGAAGGTATCTGCTGTTGGCATGTGAGATTCCTCATTGGGTGGGATCAAATTGACAGGTTAGTGATGAGTTGAGATCCAAAATGCTGGACATGGCTCAGATGGAGGGCAAACGTGATAATTAAGGGCACAAACAATACGTTATTTGCTGGGTACTTGCACATTGCAGGAGGATTTGCAGTTTACAGTGACCAGGCATTGATATTTTCAGGTTGGCATGAGTTTGGGTTAGTTTTCAGACCTCTGTGAGAAAAATCAGGATGGTATGTGAACAGATTGTTAATCAGAAAAGTTGTCATTGCTGGGCACTGTTACAGTCTTGTTGGGCATTGTATTAGTCTTGCTGGGCGTTTTGCCTCAACCTCTGCAAGGCATGGAACTTGGTCGCTAGTCCACTACAGCAGGCTATCCCTCTTTCAGTAGTCCCAAAAATATGTATTGCTGCTACTCTTCGAGGTAGATTCATACACATCAGACATTTATCTCTGTAACTTTCAGCAATCAGATTATTTATAATGCAATCTGTTATCAATTAGTCTATTTCTGTCACATGCAATTGCTTTGTATGGAATCTGGATACCATAAAATGTGAATGCCATTGCAAAACCAAACTACACATAAGTCTACAAACAAAACCAATCATACTTACATTCAGGCAAACTGTTGGACAAAACATTCAGTGGGAAAGTTTGCAAAAAATTTGGAAAACAATTGGTAGGGGGATCTTACATAGAGGGGCTGCAGCACTTGATTAGATAGCTTAGACCCAGCCTTTCAGAAGTCGTCTTCTTACCGCTTGTTACTTGTCACCAGTGCTAGTCCGATGTGGTTACAACCAGTTGTGACTAGATTCATGTTCCAAGATCTAGGCTGGATTCATGAGGTTCGGTCATGATCAGATTTAGTAAAGGACCATTTCCACACAGGATAGGTGTTTGGATGGTAACTCAACTTCCTAGATTTAGAACAACCCAATGTCATACCTCATATATTGCAATGACCAATCCCTATTATGGATGGGGATCAAGACGTTTCCCAACATGAATGATTGGTCATGACCTCCACAACATTATTCCAGTATGAATAATATTCAACAGGTCCATTCCCCATTTGTCCATGCAACTCTCCAACAGCATGGCATTTCCATCCAAGAGTCCATATTATCATAATTATTGGGTCAAATGAATTGCCTCTTGTGGAATTAATCAGTTGTGTGTTGGGTACTGCACAATATTCTATTAGAATAAGTTCTTTTGAAAGGAAATCTGCACTACCAGTGCCAAAGTCATAGACAAAATCTAATACTAAATGGCTACCAAATGTAAGGAAATATATACAATTTCCTACATTAACCGAAGTATGAAATAATTCCATAATTACCCTACAAGGAAAGTTGTCATGGTGGTATCGCTGATCTATAAATTTCAGTAGCATTCTGATATAAACCACGCATAACAAGAATTAAACAAATAAATAAGAACCACCAAATAAAAAAAGACACTAATATACCTTGAGTAAACCCTTTTGGGAAAAATCCAACCTCCAAAGCACCGAAACCAACATATTTCCAGCACCAAAAGTTATAATACGATATCAAGTCCCAAGTCTTTGCATACAGATTGTTGCTCTCAACCATGGAGAAACCATGCAAGATGTGACTTTCTATAGCAGTGATCAACCATTATCGTTATCCCCGTGAGACTAATCCAAAAACAAATAAGAGCCACACGTCCCACTCCATGCTCCTCAAGATCTCCTCAACAAGCAACCCAAATCAACCTCAAAGCTCTAAGTTCCACTCACAATAAGCAAGTACACAATAAGAAAGTGAAGGATCAACAAGTAAGGAACCTCCTTATCTATAGGAAAGTAAGCAGCACGCAAGAGGAAACCTACTATAAGTTTCCTAGCCACCTTGGCCACCTAGTTAATGCACCCAATGCAAAAAATAAGCAATGCACAAGCATCCCCAAGGTGGTCTTACAATATGTGTCTCAAGCATTAAATGGTTTTGCAATATTGAATGTATTTATACTAAATCCCATAAATTGCAATGCATTCCTCCAACGAGCACAATTGGCCATGTGGTCATTAAATCATGACCCCCCAATGTGCCATACACATAAGATACATTTGCACTGTCACATACAACCTCCCTTATAGGCCAATTATATGATATTTCAATATGCAAGGTGTTAAGAGTAATCTTTTATTAGCTAATAATTATTTATTTAATTATTAGTCTATTATACTCTATGCTTAAGCTAAACTTAGGAATCTTATAATTCTTTAAGGTTTTCTCCTTTAGGGTTTCGAGTATCCTTTTATAAGGATTCTCTCTTTGTATTTTCATAACAACTGTAATTATAGAATTGCATTCTTGTTGCACAATCAATATGACTCCTCTTTTCTGGATCTCTGAATTCTGGCCTCCATAGCTTTTTTGCTTCTCTCTTTCTGTGACAAGTTTGCATGCAAGTGATCTTTGAGAGTTGTAGAGTTGATTTTTCCTCAACTCCAATATGGTATCAGAGCTCCGGATCTACATGCCCCTATTCTCTTCATGAGAGATTTTGGGCCTTGTTATTCATATCTGCGTATTCGAGGGTTTGTGCAATTGTTTTCTTCCATTTCTGGGGGAAGGAGGCCGATTTCACGAATTTTGATATATAATTCGACCTATTTCGATGACAAGGTCAACTAGGCCATGATTTTTTCATTGGCACGCTTTACGAGGCACAAAAATCTATACGGCTGTACCTTGAAATGCATCAGAAAATTTTCGTATAAATTTTTTTAACCCTTTTAATGCCCTAAAAGGGGTTTTTTTTTCTTTTGGGAGGCGTTTTTTCAAAAACCTTATATTGTCGAAAAGCTCTTTCCGAGCTCTATCCAGATCTGGAGGTTTGAAATTTTGAATGGTGTTTTTGTTGTCAAGGCCAGAGGTTCATTTTTGCACTCTGGGAGACATAACTTGAGCATCCGAACTCCGTTTTTCGAAAACCTTATATCGTTGGAAAGCTTGTTCTGTGTTATTTCCATTCATATGAGTTTTCTTTCCAGATTCTGCTCCAGGTATATTTTATTCAGTTTTTTGTTTTTCAGCACTCTGGTGAATATCTTGGATGTTTCAAGTCCTGGGATCTCTTTCTTTGAGTAGGATGTCTCGTCTTTGGCTATTCTTTCTGTTTCCAATCTTCTGTCTCTTCTAATCATTGTAGCATTTTATTTATGCAAATGCACTGAGATAAAGTGTCACCGTGCATTGTATACTTGGGATCTTGCACATCTTGTGCCTTACTGTACATGCACTACTTATAAAGTGTCATGGGGGGGTTGATGTTAACCTTTGTTTGCCATCTACCTTTGTCACGTGAATGTTCCTTCCAAGACATTAACCTCATGATGTGTGTCAAGTGAGTGTTCCTTCCACAACACTATGTACTTTCTCTACACCTTCGTTGTTCCTGGTTCTTCGTCATGCAGTTCTTGTTGGCCGTTCTTTTCACTGTACCTGTCTCTCTCCCTTTTTAGCATTATGGGGAGGTTTGTCCTATTGGTTCTAATGCTTCCTTGGTTCGATTGATTAGCTCTTCAGGCTTTGGTGTTTCATGCCATCTGTATCTTCGAGTTCAATTGTTTGTCTTTGTTTGCCATCCGATTCGAGTAGTGTCATTTGAGGGCACTCATGCAGATTACAGTCTTCTCTACTTGATCATGCTCTATTTCAGTGTAGGTTCTTCAGATCAGCAATTACTCTTTGACAGTGTTTGCAGCTATTTCATGCTTCAGTGGTGTTCTTCCTGCTCCTTTTTTGTTCTTGTTTTCTGGAACACTCTTGTTTGGAGGCTTCTTAGTCCTTCATTTGAGCTTTCATCTCTTCTTGGAGAGGAGTTTTGTTCCCACAGGGTTTTCTCCTTTTTCTCCACTTTACAGAGATTTTATTGTACTTGTGTACCTCATCAAGCCTAGTTGTCGGGACCCATTGTTGCTTTCCTGCATTTTTTACGTGTTTTTTAGTCCTTGGTTGTTTTTTAGCTACCCCATAACTTCATCTTAAGGGGGGGTGTTAGAGTAATCTTTTATTAGCTAATAATTATTTATTTAATTATTAGTCTATTATACTCTATGCTTAAGCTAAACTTAGGAATCTTATAATTCTTTAGGGTTTCAAGTATCCTTTTATAAGGATTCTCTCTTTGTACTTTCATAACAACTGTAATTATTGAATTGCATTCTTGTTGCACAATCAATATGACTCCTCTTTTCTGGATCTCTGAATTCTGACCTCCATAGCTTTTTTGCTTCTCTCTTTCTGTGACAGGTTTGCATGCAGGTGATCTTTGGGAGCTGTAGAGTTGATTTTTCCTCAACTCCAATACAAGGTGTACAACACCTTTCTAACATATTTGTCCTGGGAAAATGTTGATATCAAAAATAGTCTACTTAAGAAAAGCACCTGTCATTGAGACTTGAGAATAATAACTGTTATTCAATTAATTAAAATCTTATATTGAGAGATAACGTGCAAGAGATTTTGCATGCAAAGAAAAACAATTTGAAGTTCTATATTTAGTAAAAGGTATGCATGAGTTTGCTTGCACATTAAGCAATGTTTATGAGGAAAATTAAATATCGATTATTGTAAAATAGGAGGATTTGCATACTTATATGCATACCTCCTATGCATAGAGAGAGCAGATGTAGATTGAGAATGATAGTTGAATCCATATTTTGTAAGTAGAATTAGTAATGTGGGAAGGCAAGAAGAGAATTGCAGCTGCCCCTTACCCTTTGAGCAATGAAGGCCATGTATATATAATTTGTTTATTGTGATGTTAATATTAAGAAGCCTCAAAGTTAGGTGTTGTCATGTTTTTAGTTCTTATATTGTGCATAACCTGTAATCGCAGATCTACAAGTTAAATCTCCAAAACAAGAAACACAAGGGGTTTAAGATCTACGATGTAACTTAGTTGAGGCTACCCTTCGGGGTTGTTGCCATATCCTAACAAATATGGATGACTTCCCAAATGCACTTACAGTTTACAACTGTCATTACATACACCCAAGGCATTAAACCCCCTTTAACTCATTAATGCCATGAAATAGATCTTCCCTAAGAATAAAGACAGCCCCAAATGATGAAACATGTAATCCTTCACCTCAGAAATACTTCCAATTGGCCCCTTTCTTACCTCAAGTCATGGGTTATTTCCCATGCTACCACACATTTTGGGGATGGGGACGGCAGGGGACGGCAGGACGTGATTCTAGTACGAGGGTACTTTTGGACTATTTTTTAGGGGATGGCAAGGGACGGCTGTTAAAACATAGGAAAATTTAAAAAAATATAGAGAAATTCAAATATTCATATCACAACATTGATCAAGCATTCATCATAGACATTGTAGAAGTTTAATACATAACATTAGACTTGAATTGAGATTTCACATGAGAATTGTCAAATAAATTAACAAAATTCAAATGCTTTCATTGTTAGTGTGCATGCATATTATATAAAAATTATAACAAAATACCCAAAGGCTCCAAGTTACAACTATGAAATGACATAAACATTAAAAAATATATGGCTGTTCAAGGGAAATGGTAGGTCTCAATCGAAATTGGAGCTTGAGTCTGAGTCAATGTTAGTATAAGGGGCTGCCTTAGACGATGGGACCCCAACCAATCCCTCCTGTGTCACCTCCTCATCAATCTATATAGCATCTTCAGGATCAACATTCCACCGTAAGGCTGGAGTGTGTTGTCATGTCTCCATCGTAGGACCTTCTCAATCCCGCTTAAAGCCAGCAGTTGCAATTACTGAAACAATGTCATGCCTGAGTGGATGCGTCACCCAATTCAAGTTTGAAGGTGAAATCATCTTACGGAGGTAAGACTTCATGATTTCACGAGAGCTCCCTATCGCCTATTATCATGCAAACCACCCATCATCATTGATGAAGCCTAACCGCCAAGATAAAATAGTTGATTAAAATCAATTATATTAAAGGGGCCTTGATTAATCCTTACAATTGGGGAAAGGTGGCAATTCAAAGCATTGCATCTCATGGTGAAGAGTCAGGGCCCAACAGAAACATATGAAGGATATAAGAGACCCTCTTCCACGTCAAGGCAAGAAGGGGGCATCCATGGGAAGGACAATCATCTCTAGCAGCATGAAACAATTTTGAAGACTCTTATCTGTCATCATCAAAGGTACAAAGATTAAGGGTCGATATGCATTGAATGAGATCAAGGAATAAAACTGAAAGAAGAGGACCGGGCATTATAATCCAGTGGCAGCAAATTAATATATAGGTATGATGTATCTCAAATATGCATTAAGGGAATATCTGCAAATATATGATCTGAAATGTTAATAATAAGAAATAATTAACTATAATAATAAGAAATAATTAACTATAATATTATAATTATATTTATAACACATTTTAGGATTCTTGTCAACCATTTGCATATTCAGATTTTTAATTTAATTTCAATTGTATGCATTAACATCTATAATACATAAAGAAATTAATATATCTAGTCCTTAGTCTTCTCCTAATGCCTATGTAGAGGGGGTTTGTGTAGGGAGAGGCAAAGTAATTCTGTCACAAGACGAGTAAGTCCCAAGATGGGGTAAGGGCATATATTTCTGAAGCCTTGAGGGAAAAGTCTTGAGATGGGCATGAACATGTGTTCCTGAAACCTTGAGGGAGCCTACTTGTAGATAATTTCCAAGCACCCTAGCACAGTAATTCCACCATCCTCTGTCAAGGTTAGGGAAGAAGTGAGGGCTAACCCTTAAAATAATTAGTATATATTGTATTATGAGGAATTAGATGCTTTCTAATCTCAGTAGCTTAATTTAAGACATAAATATGTTTAATGATTATTGGGAAACAGGTAGCCTTCTGGTAGGGGGCAATACAATTGGTATCAGAGCTTTTATCCTGCCTCTTGTAGGATAAAACTACATACCCATCATACAATTAGGGTTAGCTATTCAAACCCTTTGTAATTGAATCAAAGAACAACAAACAGTTACCATTCACAGATCAATCATGCGTCATAGTCAAAAATCTCAAAATCATAAACGAAAGACCATTTACCGACATCATAGTATCAAGTTTATACTAAAACATAGAAATTACTTGTACAGAAATCGCAAAAAGTTGTTAAAGAATCAAGCATTTTTGCATCACTTTCATGACTTCTTAAACAATGTCAACAACAACTTTGCAACAAAACAGCAGAGATTAGAAGCTTTTGAGCTACGAACAGCTTTCTCACAATCTTTTAACCAAGCATTCCGTCCATTAATGTAACATTAAATATATTAAAGAAATATGCATTGCTCATATTATGAATAAGGACGAATTTGTTCATGCCTTGCAATGTATATGCTTCACGTTCTACATGTATTTATGTACATGCTTCCTACCTTAAAGTGAATGCTTTATGTCTTACATAAAAGCTTTATGCCTTGCTCGTATTTATGTGCCCTATGAGTATACTTCATACTTCATGTGTATTCATGTAAATGCTTCTTGCCTTGTGTATATTTATGTGTATACATTATGCGCATGCTTTTTGCCATAAGTGTATACTTCATGCCTTATGTGCATGCCCTTAATGTATTCTTGTGTATGATCCACGTATATTTCCGTTTATGATTTATATGTGTGTTTACATGTATACTTCATGCTTTGTATGCTACATGTATGCTCTATGACTTGAGTAAATTTTTGTGCTATGCGTATTCACGTGTATGCTTAATGACTTAAGTGAATTCATACTTTATGTGCTACGTGTATTCATGTGTATATGAATTCGTAAGTATGCTTCATGCTTTGTGTGCTGCGTGTATGCTTCATGACTTGAGTGAATTTATGCTTCATGTGCTACGTGTATTCACGTAAATGTTTCATGCCTTAAGTGTATTCATGCATATACTTCCTTCTTTCTACATATATGCTTCATGCCATAAGTGTATTCATATGTATACTTCATATGCTACTTGCATGCTTCATGACTTGAGTGAATTCATATGTATGCACTACATGTATTTACATGTAAAATCGTGTGTATACTTCATGCTTCATGCACCACATGTATTCATGTGTATGCTTCGTGCCTTAAGCATATTTACGTGTATACTTCATACAAATCATGTATTACTATGTATTAATGTGTTTGATTCATGTCTTGGTTATATATCCATGTGTATGATCGTACCTTATGCATATACTTTGTGCTTTAAGTGTTTGCTTCATGCCTAATGTGTTTTCAGCACATGTATGTTTTATATGTATACCTTCCTCCATGATGCTTTTAGACTTGATGCTACGTATCATAAGTGTATTAGTGTGCTTGCTTCATCATTGATGATTTACAATGTGCTTACTCCATAAGTAACTTTCTCATGTATCACTTGTATTTATGGGTTTGCCTCATGTTTCAGCATAATTAGTTCATGTGCCTTCCTCATGTATGCCATGTGACTTAAGTATGCTCGCATCATGTTTGATGTGTTTTTAGCAAGTTTATTCCATGAATGTTTAATGAGTGCCTATAAATGTTTCAAGGAAGGGCATGTTTTAAGATACTTCTTCCTGCAAATAAAATTGATAAGCATTAGTAAGAACAGCATAGGAATTTTTTAACACGTCAATACCAACTATAAAAACCTATAAGAGAGAAGAATGTGCAAGAATACAAATACCCAAACACCAAAAGGTGATAGTGTAAGGAGTTGATGAGCATAATAAGTTGTTCTATAAATCACCACAAAATATAAGGAAATGCGGTCCAGCGCACATTCTTAATCCAATGCAGCAGATCCATCATCAATGGCAAAATGATAAATCATGTCATTTAGCATAAATCTAGCATACATTTCACCTACCAGTCTATTAAGTTTGAAATTTATTCTAACCATCACACCAAACAGTCATATGCTCATCTCAGTACACCATGAAGAGAATTGACTATCGAAACTGACAACATGTCCTTAACTCAAGACAATTTATATGGTATACCAAATGACACCCATCTCGCTTATGAATGTCTACATGAAAAGACACTAATTGAAATTACTGAACAAGAGTTCATGATGGACAACCTCCACAAATCAAATTCTCAAACCGTAGTAAACATAAATATAATAAGCTAATCACATATATATCCAAGTCTTCATAAGGAATAGAATAACAGTGAGATGTCACAGACAAAGACACATTCAAATAATATCACGAATGTTTTTAGTCTATTAAATAAAGGATTGATAGCTCTCACTACTAAAGGGTTTATTCCACAGAGGACTTGATTCCTCAAAATATAACAAACTTGTCAACCTCAAATATACAGATACAAATCTAGGGAAGCAACCCTCACACACAATTTGGTGAGATAGGTTCTTGCAAAGGGATTACTGATTACTGTTTAAAAACAACAAGCTTCTCACTCAATTAACCCAAAATAGATATAAGGACCTGTTGACGCGTCTGAAATCGCATTGCTGCAAACTCCATACGGCCAACACAGAATAGAATAGCCAACTGATTATCCTACTCTCTCTTGAGATAAGGAAGTCTCTAATGCTGTTTTCTAAGTTTGATCAAAGGAGACAACCTCAAGGTTTCTTTTGTCAGGTCTTGACTGCGAGATCTCTCAATGGTTTGATGTGTTTTTGTTGGAAACACAAGGGGACTTACGATTTGCAACAAGCTAGTCTGCTGTGATTCTCGAATTACAAAATAAAAAGCAAAAGCAAAGGGTTCAGGAAGCCTAAGGGCAAGGATGATAATAGCTGATGCAGTGGGTAGACAGATTTCGATAAACCAGTTCTTGTTTCACCAGAGATACCCTCACAACTGGACAAAAATGGTGCAAGCTCCAAGGGATGAAGGATTTTCAGACCGGAGACACCCGTTTTAGGCACCCAATTCTGGCGCAGCCTAAGACGAACACCCGCAGTTGAACTAAGCACAGTTTGGGTTCAGACTAACCATGCACGGTGACCTACAATCAGCAGACCCCCAATGGTATGAACCAGAAATGCATCAAATACCCCTCCACACTTCACCATTAAAATCCCTGCACTCTAAAATTAACCAGCCGAAAGAAACCATGCAAACAGACCAAAACAAAAGACAACAAACACCATATTTCAATGTTCATATATTTGCTTCAACTGCCATTACAACAATTTCTGCAGCATCTTTAGGCTACTGCTAAGATCTAACCTATTCTAACTCTAAAATCTAACTATCTAACTAAAATCTCTAACCCTCTAACAATCTCCAATTATCTAACAATCTCACCCTTTACAAAAGAAAGGCCTCTGCCTTTTATAGATTTTACAATAATGAATCGAAGGCTAGGATGGACTGCATCCAAAGGTCCTGATCTGCCTTTTAGAAGCTGGCAGCTTTAACCCATGCCCAGTTAATTCTTAGTTATCCAACCAGCAACTATCTCAACTACCTACCACTATTTGGCTTTAATTCAGGTCTATCCAATATTCTTGGTGGTTGGGAATAGTTATCCACAAAAATATCTTGCACGGGACCCATAGGCAATTTACAATAAAGCAATTTCAGTTTTAAAACTGAATTTCTGGACTTAAATCCAGCTGTGTGCTTTTTCTTGAGAAGGCATAAACTTTGCAGCATTGAGAGTGTTCTTTGGTCTTTGGTCCCGGTGGTGGACTTCATCTTTGTTCAGCGGCACGGTTCCCAATGTTTGGTTGCTCTTGCTCTCTTGCATCTTTTCTTTTCTAGTCTTCAGCGCCTGGCCTTGAATGTAATCCTTCTTTGATTTGTGTTTGAGGCCTTCTCCTGGTTCTCCAATGACGTCCTGCGATCAATCAACCAATTTCATTTCATTAAATCAATTTGAAAAATTAATTAATTAATTTAACAAATATTAAATCCAATTACGACGTCTGGCTTGAGAAGCTCTTTGTGAGATGTATCTTGAAAATGCTTCTCCTTTCTCTTTGAATGTGAAATCTAATCCTTGGTCGATTTACTTCTGCGTGATTTTGCCTTTGGAGTCTTGGGCGTTTTGAATGGGTTTATGGCGTTTTGAAAACTTCTTATAGCGCGGTTCTGGAGGTTTGAAGAGCTCCTGCAAATTTTAAAATCCTAACACTCATGCATTTCTGGTGAATTTCGGAGAATGGAGGGGGGTTTTGCAGACTTTAAACTTCATGTCTCCATTTTCTAAATTATGAACTCTGCGTTTTCGCGAGAATTGCCTTTGCTTCTTCGCATTGCAGTTTTTGAAGTTTATGGCAAATTTTGGAGCATTCACGCCCTTTTGCAAATTGCGGAGTTTTAATGCTTTTTGCGATTTTGGAGATTTAGCGTTTTTGCTTTACCCAGGCGTTTTCGGACCTCTCAGCATATTTTGCGAACTTAAAAAATTTTGGACCTTTTCAATGTTTTTTGCAAGTTATGAAAAACTTCGGACCTTTCGGCCCTCTTTGCAAATTTATAACAAACTTCGGACCACTGGGCATGTTTGGAACTTCGCGATTTTTAACCCTCTGGCGAATTTCGGAGCGCTTGGGGTTTTTGCGAACTGGAGATATTTTCGGAGCATGGGGAATTTATTCCAACTGAAGGGTAATTTTCAGACCTTTGAACACTTCTGTAAATTCAGAGTTCCAAGGCGTTTTTGAAAATCGAAAAAAACTTCGAACCACTATGGCTATTCTTGCAAATTCGACGAATTTCGGACCTTTAGCGTTTTTTGGCAAACTGGGAGTATTTTCGGAGCTAAACGCGTTTTGGCAAATTCGGAGCTCTTGAACCTTTTTGCAATTTCGCCAAAATTTCAAATTTCGAAGCTAGGTCCGAAATTGAGGTTTTAAGGGAATTTCAGACCTAAAGGCACTTTTTTGCAACATTTTAAACTTTTCAACTTTTTGCCCCAGGCTCCGAAAATCGGACGTAAAGCACCTTTTGGCAACTTAAGTGAAATTCGGACCTAAAGCACCTTTTGGCAACTTTTTTCACTTTTTCACATTTTAGCCCCAGGGTCCGAAATTGAGGTTTTAAGTGATTTTTGGACCTCTGGGGGCTTTCCATTTTTTTGCCTCTGGGTCCGAAATTGAGGTTTTTAGCGATTTTAAACGTTTTCTCAAGAAGTGCGAGCTTGGGCACTTGGACGAGTTTGTCCAGATCTCGCTGAAGGATCATTTTATGGAATATAACATTTAAGTATAAAGTTATATTCCATATATACTTTCAGGATGTTTGAGAGTGGTTTCGGCCCTCCACGAGTTATATTGCAAATTCTAGTTTTTGGAGGATTCCTCAGTTTTTCAGAGTTAGTCAAATTTCAGGATCAAGACATTCCAAACTTAGCCAAATTTCAGGGTCATGAAATTCTAGACTTAGCCAAATTTCAGGGCATTTGAAGATCAAGATGACATTCTAGTTTGAGAGTGGTTTCGGCCCTCCAGGGGTTATATTGCAAATTCTAGTTTTTGGAGGATTCCTCAGTTTTTCAAAGTTAGTCAAATTTCAGGATCAGGACATTCCAGACTTAGCCAAATTTCAGGGTCATGAAATTCCAGACTTAGCCAAATTTCAGGGCATTTGAAGATCAAGATGACATTCTGTTGATGTGTATTTTGTACACGACCAAACACAAAATAAAATACCCAGAGGTATCTTATCCTCTCTTGAATAAAGTCTCCGAATGCTGAAGATGTCGCGAAAAGGATCAATCGGGATGACTTCAAGGTTCTTTGTTGTAGGATCTCTACGTGTGGATAAGCACCAGTGGTCGTTGTGTATGTTGTTTCTTCAAGGGGCCTTACCTACTTTCAGAGAAAGCTTGTCCACGTTACTTTCTTTCCAAATGCAGGAACAAGATTTTCCTAACACTAACGGATTTTCCTAAAATGTCAAAAGATAAGGGTTTTAAAGAAGGAATACTTGAACTAATCCTAAGAATGACTCAATGAAGACTAGACTTGACAAGATTCTACCAATTTCAGTTTCGCCAAGAAATTACAACTCTACTGGAATTGATGCGATCTTCTAAGGGGATTCAATAACTTTCAAATCATCAAGGATATAGATACTATCATAGAGATACATATCAATACTTCCAAGAATGATTGAACTCTTAATCAATCTCAATGTTTCCAGTTGACCACACAAGGCGTCCTTACAATCAATTAGAAGCTAGTGGTTTGGAATATGAATCTTATCAAAGATCAAGCACAACACTTCGTCCTTCAAACTTAGAACTTAAATGCTATTTCAACTGAGAGTGATTCAAGAAGATAAACAATCATGAAGATAGCCACAAGTATTGCAATAAAACACCATAACTTCAATATTTTATTGATCTCATAGCCAAATGGACAACAATTGTTCGAAATTCTTTCTTCACTACTCAATCTTGCTACAACAATAACTTTCTAACTTTTTTCTCTCTAAGCTCTCTCTCTTTTTTCTAACTTCTCTAACTCTTTAAAATGAAATGAGGGTATATATAGCATCCTCAAATACAATGAATGGCCCGGATCAAAAGAAGATCAACGGCTGAGATTTTGACACCCAAACCCTAATTAGGGTTTGTTACAAAAAGTCCCCATTTAGATAAACATCACTAATCCATAGCCAATAAAGAATTGGCACAAAAACCGAGGAGACATAGACCAATAGGAATTAAGTTGCCACAACATCCTATAACAACTTTTCATCTAGAATTTCGTTTCCTTTCCTATGATCTTTCTTAGCATATTCAACGAATCTAGACACAATTCCCTCAATCTCAGCAATGGGAATCTCAAGAAGATTCTTCATCCGTTCTTCCAAGTGAAGGACTTGATCAAAAGCAGTGACAAGAGTTGTCTCCCATCCAGGTTCAAGTTCTTTGGTCTTCTCAATCAAGAACATAGTAGTGTACATTTGATCTCATTGCTTATCTATGATTATGTTCTCCTCTTTGCAAAAGATGACCTTGATTCTATCTTCCAACTCTTGGATGTCCACATCTGTCTCGAACTCGATCCGCCTGTCAAGAATGGTACACAACACCTCAAACACCTTATCTTGAATTGGATGAATGATACCTTCAACTCGGCTGCATCTGGTGTTGATGTCTTCAAAAGGACCTCCTTCATCTGGAGCAGAGTTGACCACTGTAGGAGGTTATGGGTTCCTCCATCCATTATCTTTTCTTGTGCGAGAATCCGTCTTGGTGTTTCTCTTATCACTTGTAAGACTGGAATGATAACATCTCTAGTGTGAGTGAATGCAGCTACAGTTATCATTAGATTATGGATAATCTCAAGGACCTGGATAGCTCGATGAGCTGTCTTCATCATTCTTGTTGCAAATTCAACGGCTACCTTGTGGGATTTATCAATCCAAGAACTCATAAGTTGAACCAAGCTCTTCACCCTTTCTACCTCACCTACTGATTCAAGAGGGAGTGCTTGTAAAGGAGATACTGTTGGATCCTGACGTCTCAAGGGCTGATTAAGATGACTAAAATAGTTCCTCCAAGCACTGACCTCCCTCTCAAGCTTCTTATTCTTTTCCATTTCTTCTTTAAGTTTGTCTTTAAGTGCTTCAAATGAATCAGTTGCCTCTTCCATCGCTTGCTCGGAGGTAAGTGGACCAAGCTCAAATGTTTCTAAGTCATACTCTTCTGCAAGAATCTCATCCTCATATTTGTCCACCACTGGTGTAGCTACCTGCACTTTCCTGGATCCTGTCTCATCTCTAATTACCTTAGACATCTTTGTGGCCTTCTTCTTCTCCATTACCTCATGAGAATTTCCTATAAGGCTTTCCAAGTCAAACACATCTTCTTCCTCTTCAACCACAACTACCCTTATCAGTCTCTCTTTCAGCCAATCAGGAATGGCAGATCTTGTTTCCCTCACTTGTATTTCTTTAGGTAGTGGTCTATCTTCCTGGAAAGGAGATGTTGCTTCATCATCATTCTTTTCTTCGTGTTGCTCATTAGCACCAACTTCGGGAGATTGACTTGATGAATGTTGAGGTGTTTGTCCTTTCTCTTGTTTATCGTTTTGTACCATGGATTCCATAGACTCATCAACTTCATATACTATCTGCCTCTGATCTTCCCCTTGACTCGCCTCCTTTTCATGCCTAGAAGATGTGCTTGGTGGGTGATCAGGATTCGTTTTCTGCTTCTTCTTGGACGGTTCTCTCTTCTCAGGTCCTTCTTTCCTTTTTGAGCCTTTGGAATGAGAAGTATTCTCACTCACACTTGCTTCTCCTTCTTCTGGTCTTGCCTCCAAAGTGAATGTCATTGATACATTCTGCTCCTTCAACTTTTGATGTTGTACATCCACCCATCTGCGAGTGCAGGATAAAACGGGAGCCATCAAAGCTCTCAAGTCTAAAACCTCGGGCTCATTCCAATCTATCTTCACTTCTTTGTCTTCTTTCTAATAGGATGACTGGAGGTATCTACCATTATCCTGGGCTTGATCGGCTACTCTATAAACTTTGCATTTCCTGATGAGATCTAAGGGTAGCCTGGAATGCATCTTTCTTTTGACCTCTAAATCACCTGGGAGATTCATCCAAAAGTCCTCCACCTGAAACTCATGCTTGTACTTCCTGTCGACTGTCTCCTCCATATAACCATGAGGATCAAAATTCTCTCGCGAGGCAAAGGATGTGAATGAGTATAAAGATAATTCCTTTTCTGCATCTTCCGCGGCTTGAGTATTAGGACACACTTCAACTGAATTCCCTAGTATGACGGGCACGGGAATTCCATTTCCATGCTTGTGTCTGGATGCCTTCGCATAAGCTGCCAACTGTCTAGTCACCTCAAGTAGTACTATCCTATCTGTTGGATATCTTGGCAACATGTAGGGGGGTGAAGGACACCCATGAACTCTGATGTATGTGAATTTTTGAAACTGAATGAACCATGCACCATACTTCTTCACAAGCTCTTGTGCATCCAGAGACAGTCGATTGTGAATCCCACCTTGCAATATCCTGGTAATGTTCATCGTGAAGGTGTCATTGACTAACTTGCAGTCACTTCTAGGCGGATGATGCAGATGAACATAAGAATCACAAACTCTTATTTCTCCGGGTCCTCTTCCAATCACTCCTCTGTGAGGTAGCCCTGCATACTCGAAACTCCTGATCAAGGCATATATAACATATGAGCTCATGTGGAATGATTTGGTGGGTCTTAGCCTTCTCAACTATACGTCCAGACAATTGCTAATGATTCTGGCCCAATGAAGCATTCCTTTTCCTTGGACTATCACTTGTATGAAGAAGAACATCCACTTGTCGAAGAAGGAGGCTTGAGAAGCACCTGTAACTCGATTGAGCAAAGTTATCAAGTCTCTGTATTCCTCCTGGAAGTCAATCCTATGTGGTGTATTGGGAATCTTGTTCAGGCGAGGCCGACTTTTGAGCAACCAATTCTTATTGATGAAGTTCAAACAAGACTCAGGATCATCTTCATAGATCGACCTTGCTCCTTCCAAGATCTTGTAGATCATGTCTTTATGGTCCGGAAGATGAAGAGCTTCGCCTATAGCTTCCTCTAAAAGGTAGGCTAAGATGTTCCCGTCTTTGGTTACGATCGTCCTTGATTGTGAGTCATAGTGGCGAGCACACTCGATCATCAGCTCATGACACTTGACTGCGGGAGGGAAACCTGCAGCCTTGATGATGCCACTCTCAATTATCCTCCTCGCAACAGGTGATGGCTTGCCAATGTAGGGGACCTCTCAAAACTTCTTCACATTGAAGTTTCCTAAGTTGGTGTCTCCGATATTATTCCACTTGGACACGATCCTGATCTCCAATTCGTCGCTCCTCTGATCTTCCTTGATGAGAGCCTGACGACTAGTAGATCCTCCGGCTTTGGGGTCGTCATTTGATGCCCACACAAAAATTTAAAATTAGTCTTTAAGCATCATACCTTAAAGCATAGAATTTAAGACCTTCCAAGGGAATAATTCAAAACATTAATTTGAAAATGACATGATTCCTCAAATTAATTATGAATGAAAATTAGATTGTCAAGACTTAGACTTTAAAAAATTGCTATGAAAATCAAAACAAGTCTTGAATAAGAACTTCAAAAAGGATTCTTCATACCTTCCTCTTGAATGCTTAACTATGAACCTTGGAAAATGGAAGAAAGAAGATCAGATTTTGTTGGACAAAAATTGAATTTTTGGCCCTCCTTGGATGAATTATGTCTTGATTAACCTTCAAAAGAACTTCACCTTCACTAGCCTCCAACACTTAGCAAAAATTCGCCTCCAATCTGCTAGAATTCGCTCCTCTAATCTGCTTGTCAAATTCACTTAAGAAGGAATGAATGAATGATTTGAATTCACCACAAAGCATCTCCCTTAAATAGGGCGCTCACCCTAATCCTCATGAGGCCGACCTAGGTTTTTAGCAACAAAACGAATAAAATTCCCTTTAGAAAGAGGCCGACTTGCTTGTAAAAGCAATTAAATGTATTTTAAGCGCTCTCCTTTTATTTTTTAAATTTTAAAATTAATTTCAAGGCCTCCAAGGTGGATTTTATATTTGCTTTAAGGCTTTAAAAATTAATTAATTAAATGGTAAAGGCCTTAATTCATCCGAATTTGATCTAACCTCCCCAAATGTCTTAATTTTGGCAAATTTTGTGAAAATTTGGGAATATGGAGGTTTGATTGAGGCTTAATGAAGCTTCCTTTCTCTTTAGGCTTTGAAATATTTAAAGTGATGAAGGTCTAGATTCACTTCAAGACTTGTTTAAACCCCTTATCCATGCTTGTTCTCTTGATGAAATTGAAATTTTCTCAACCTATGTTTGCAAATTTCCATGTCTTTGTCTTTACAATCTCTAAACTTAATCAATCAAGGTTGAATGATAGGTTTTTTGATGATTTCGCCCTGGACCCTCTGGAAGGGTCAGGAGCGATTTTTCCAATTAGGTCCTGAATATCTCATTTCTTGATTCCAAAATCTCCTGGAAGGTGAGCTCATGTTTGCTTTGACCTAATCAAAGTCTTGCATTTAGAATTTTTATCATTTTTCATGAGGAAATTAGGTGAAAATGTGAATTTCGCCCTGAACCCTCTGGAAGGGTCGGGAGCGATTTTTACATTTTAGGCCAAAATTCACCTTAGTTTGATCATTAAACTCCTCCAAGGCAATCTCCAGGGTTCATTTCTCTCCATCACTGGGTTAGCTCATCAAAACTTTGAAGGAAATATTGCACTTTTGGGAATTTCGCTCTGGACCCTCTCGAAGGGTCAAGAGCGAAATTCTCTCCTGAGCTCAAAATTCTTATTTTTGAAGGTCCAAAAACTCTCCAATGCATTTCAAATGGGTTCTTTCACTGAAGTCCAGGCTTAGTTTCACTCAAATCAGGAAGAAAAAGGTGATTTTAGGGTTTTTCGCCCTAGACCCTCTGGAAGGGTCAGGAGCGATTTTTCTTGCTTAGGCTTACTCCTTCATCATTTTGTCTTGAATCCTTCACTCAAAGCTAGGTAATGGTCTTCTTCATTCACTCCACCCAAGCTTGGTTTGTTCTTGCAAGGCAAAATAGGGGATTTTGAGATTTTCGCCCTGGACCCTCTGGAAGGGTCAGGAGCGATTTTCCTTCTCTGACCTAGAATCATCAAATTTTGAAACAAACATCTACTCACAAGTGGTCTCAAAGGCCTTTTCTACCTTGGTCTAGTAATGCCTTAGCACAAACTTGAAAGGAACATGTTGGTTTTAGGATTTTCGCCCTGGACCCTCTGGAAGGGTCAGGAGCGATTTTTAGGTTTTAGGGCAATTCCTTCATCCTTTCAACTTCAAATCATTTCCAAGGCATAGAACATCATGCCTTACTCCTCTTTGAGTCCTGAAAACCAAAATCTAATCTTGAACTGCAAGGAAAATAGGAGGATTTGGAAATTTCGCCCTGGACCCTCTGGAAGGGTCAGGAGCGAATTTCCCTCTTGGCTTCAAAATTTGCTTTCTTAGCAGTCCAATTCCACTTCAAGGCAATTCAAATGTCTTCTCACACCCATGTCTAAGCTTAACTTTGCACAAACTTTGGAAGAAAGGATAGTTTTGGAGATTTTCACTCTGGACCCTTTGGAAGGGTCAGGAGCGAAAATCATGTTCTAGGCTTGATTGCTTCCTCTTGACAATCTCAATTATCTTCAAAAGGCAAAACACACTTCCTCACACCCATTCAAGCCATAAAAACTAAAAAGTTGCCTTGACCTTGCAAGAAAATAGGTGTTTTTAGGAATTTCGCTCTGGACCCTTTGGAAGGGTCAGGAGCGAAATTCAACATTTGGCTCAATTCCTTCACTTTTTGATGATTTCTCGCAATCTCAATTTACTCCCAGGGGCAATTCTTTCTGTGTTTCACCTTATCCCATACTTGGCTTAGCAAAATTTGATATCAAAAGGTGATTTTGAGGAAATTCGCTCTGGACCCTCTGGAAGGGTCAGGAGCGAAAATTACAATCTTGACCAAAAATCTTCATTTTTTCACCTTAAAACTTCTTTGCCAAGTGGGATTTCATGTTTCATCATGCTAGGATTAAGGTTTCATATCCAAGAAAGGCTAAAAAATGTGTTTATAAGGAATTTCACTCTGGACCCTTTGGAAGGGTCAGGAGCAAAATTGCCTTTCCTGGCCAAAATCCTTCATTTTCTTCATTTCTAAACATGCCTGAGGTTTTCAACATGCTCATTCTTCCTTTCATCATGCCTTTGACACTTCAATTCGACCAAACTGAGCAAGAAATGTCTCCTATAGAGATTTTTGCCTTGGACCCTCTGGAAGGGTGAGGAGCGATTTTTAGGTTTTAGGCCTATTCCATCATCAGTTCAAGTTGAATTCACCTCTCAAAGGAAGAAAACACTACTCCTCTCTCATCCAAGCCATAAAAACCAAAGAGTGACTTGATTTTGCAAAAAAAATATGTGATTGAGGAATTTTCGCCCTGGACCCTCTGGAAGGGTCAGGAGCGAAAATTCTCCTTTTGGGCAAAATCCTTCACTTTCCAAGTTAAAACATCTTTAGGAGGCAAAAGCAAGTTATTCTCGTTTCATTCATGCCCAAAACTTGACCTTCTACACTGCATAATAAGAGCTTTTGAGAATTTCGCTCTGGACCCTCTGGAAGGGTTAGGAGCGAAATTTCCCTTCTTGTCCAAAATCTTTCATTTTGCAAGCTTCCAAATCTTCAAATGTGACAGGAACATCCAATCCTCCCTCCAAGATACCCTGCACATCAAAACTTAGCCAAAGTTAGTGAAAAATAAGCTCTAATAAGATTTTCGCTCTGGACCCTTTGGAAGGGTCAGGAGCGAAAATCCTCTTTCAGGCATTATCTTGCTCTTCAAAAAACAATCAAATCCCTCTCCAGGCAAGAACATATCAATTCACCTCCAAACATGCCCTAGAAAGCATCATTCAGTCAAAAATGAGAAGAAAAGGAGGTCTACAAGGATTTTCGCCCTGGACCCTCTGGAAGGGTCAGGAGCGATTTTGACATTTCCAGGCTAGATGTTACCTTGATTTGCTTCATCCTCCATCAAACTTAATCAAACCAACTCCTTTTCTTCACTGGCTCTGCTCAACTGACTTAGACAGGGAAACAAACAAGACCCTGACAAGAAAAACTCTCTTTCAATCTAGACCTGACCTGAGACCTATTCTCCCTATCCTTTGATCTAACCAACTTGACTCTCCTGAAAGGCATGCTTCATTCTGGTAAACTTGAGGTTTCAGGCAGACGGCTAACAACTCCCCAAAATTAGACTAGACTTAGCTTGAAAGAAACCCTAAAACGAGCTTCCAAGGTTTAGCCCTAATCTAGCCAGCCCAGGCAGATCACTCACTCACTCAAAAACCTAAAAAGCAGAGAGAAAAACAAGCAAAAGGAAAGCAAAACCAAAAGCGAAAAGAGGGGGTCCCCATTCTAATGGGGCGATGTGTGAAATGGTCACAACACATTCCAGACTCCATCACTCACCAACTTGACCCTTCATATCCCCTTCCTCTTCCGCAAAGACAGAAAGGCACAAACCGGGAGGTCCCTGTCCAAGACGGGGATGGGTATGCGATTCGCACAACAAGACCTTAAGGATGAATTACATGGATGTCAATCTCTCTAGTATGCTCATACCAAGGACAATTCAATTAATAATAACATTACTTCGTCAAGACTATTTATAACTCCCTTTAACAACTTCAATAAGGAAAGGATCCTTGTCAACACTTCCAAGTAACACTTTGATATAACAAGCCATACTTTCAATTCTTCAAAGACCTTAGATATGTATGATGCTTCTAATATATATAAGCTCTTATTTTAGCATAAAGAGATAACTATCATGCAAACTTTGGGACAGCCAAAACGGTTCTTTTACCAAGTAATACACGTAGTAGTTTATAATTATAGAAGGATCTAAAAGATTACAAATCTTCAAGGATTAGTTAGGAATCCTCACATTGAAAAGATTTAGCCAAAACTATCATTGCTTAAGGACAAACAAACTTGGGAAGGGCAGACTATCATGTCCCCGTTGTAGGACCTTCTCAATCCCACTTAAAGCCAATGATTGCAATTACTGAAACGATGTCATGCCCGAGCGGATGCATCACCCAATTTGAAGTTTGAAGGTGAAATCATCTTACAAAGGTAAGACTTCCCCATTTCACAAGAGCTCCCTATTGCCTATTATCATGTGAACCACCCATCATCATTGTTGAAGCCTCACCGGCAAGATAAAATAGTTAATTAAAATCAATTATATTAAAGGGGCCTTGATTAATCCTTACGATTGGGGAAAGATGGCGATTCAAAGCATTGCATCTCATGGTAAAGAATCACGACCCAACAGAAACATACAAAGGATATAAGAGATCCTCCTCCACGTCAAGGCAAGGGGGGGCATCCATGGGAAGGACAATCATCTCTAGCAGCATGAAACAGTTTTGGAGACTCTTATCTATCATCATCAGAGGTGCAGAGATTAAGGGTTCATAGGCATCGAATGAGATCAAGGAATAAAACTGAAAGAAGAGGATCAGGCATTATAATCCAATGGCAGCAAATTAATATATCGGTATGATGTATCTCAAATATGCATTAAGGGAATATCTACAAATATATTATCTAAAATATTAATAATAAGAAATAATTAGCTATAATATTATAATTATATTTATAACACATTTTAGGATTCTTGTCAACCATTTTCATATTTAGATTTTTTACTTAATTTCAATTGTATGCATTAACATTTATAATACATAAAGAAATTAATGCATCTATTCCTTAGTCTTCTATTAATGCCTACGTAAGGATAGGGGGTTTGCGTAGGGAGAGGCGGAGTAATTTTGATACAAGACAGGTAAGTCCCAAGATGGGGTAAGGACATATTTTTGAAGCCTTGAGGGAGAAGTCCCGAGATGGGAATGACCATGTGTTCTTGAAACCTTAAGGGAGCCTACTTGTAGATAGTTTCCAAGCGCCCTAGCACAGTAATTCCACCATCCTCCATCAGGGTTAAGGAAGAAGTCAGGGCAAACTCTTAAAATAATTAGTATTTATTGTGTTATGAGGAATTAGATGATTTATAATCTCAATAACTTAATTTAAGACATAATAATGTTTAATGATTATTAGGAAACAAGTAGCCTTCCGGTAGAAGACATTTCATGTGTCGATCCTATAGCCGCAAAGGACTGTGTATAGATACCAACTTCTTCAATTGTCTAGAGGTAAGGTTCTTCCTCTTGACTAATTGCATGAGGTCATATGTGGACCAATTCCTCTCTACAACAAAGGAACTGGCACCTTGTGAAAGAAGACGAATGGCAACTAACCCCAACTTTGGAGCATCCTAGCCACGTCCACCATCCAATATGGTTGGTTTGAGCTAATGTATCTCTATCTGACCTTGCCTCCAATTTGCTGAAGGTTGGACCATGAAGATTGATAAATGCAAGCCATTGTGTGTGAAATAAAGTAGATTCCTCTTCAGTATACATTTTCCAAGGGCCTTCATGAAGCCTTCTTTTACCTCTTCATCATGAGATGGAGGCATTCTCCTAGGTCTTTTAAAGAACCCTGCTTGTTCTTACTGCTGATGCTGGTATTTTTTTGTTTTGGTTTTGAAGTTTTGTAAAAAAAATTTGTTTTGCAAGGGTTTATCATAAAAAAGCAAATACATATAAACTAAAATAATCTCACAAACTGAATAATCTAAGATTGATATAGGAAATGACAGCTGCAATCAAATATCTTCACTATTCATTGAATTATGAAACTTTTACATAAGCATGATACCTGGATGAAGAGATTAACAGCTGCTGATTTAATTTTCTGCTAAAAAGCAACCTCTAATGCAGATCGATCCTTCATTATTGTGCAATTTTGAAGGATTAAACTCCCAAAAGGGTACGGCTATCTTCTCCAATGCTGGCTGATTCTTCTTAACCCAAAAACAATATTTTTAGGACTCCTCAATCAAATTGAAACAAAATTCAGTGCAAAAGGGTACGGCTGTATTGCTTGCTGATATATGGCCTGCTGTGGATGGTGATATTGTGAATGTTTTAACAATCAATATCTGCTCATGAAACTCCTTAAATTCACCTCTAAATTTTTGTCCAAAAAGCACAATCTTGGCCTCTATGTGAAGCCAACTGATTAGCAATCCTCAGCTGAATATTACACAGCCTCAGATAGCTGCTGCAGTGAAGTAGCTATGCTCTCCAATGCCCAATAGTTCTGAAATTTGAAGAAACCCTTGGTCTCTTCAAACCCCAATGCTCTCCAGTAAACAAGTTTTAAGAAAACAATCACATAATGAGTTCAATTTCTCTTCCAAAGCCTTATATCTCCTCATGAAGTTCGATTTCCTCTACAAAACATTTTTAAATAACATTTAAAATGTTATTACATTTAAACTTAGGAAATCATTTTAATTTCTCATTAATATTGGACCCCATAATTAATTGTAATAATGGCCCCTTTCGATAATGACTCGACCCTCAACTTTAAGTGAAATTATAAAGTTAAATTATAACTTTCTAATAGCCCATTTAATGATTTAATATTAATTTGGCCACTAAATTATTGATAACTCCCAAAATACTTATTATTTAGCCATACCATCTGAAATGGGAGTCAACACTGCTAATCACCATATGACTAGATGCTCTTGCTACAAATAGAAAGGGTCCTTCTCGATCAACCTCTGACTTACTATAAATAGTAAGTATAGCAAATGAAGTCCAAATGAAGCCAAACGAACGTCAAAACAGAACATACTAAATACTGGAGAAGACAAGAACCTCCATTAACCAAGCCTCTACCTCAAAAGACCCTTTATCCCCCAATTATTAGCCTAAAAATAGGAACAAGCTAAAAAGGGGACATTACAGCACTCTCCTAGGTCTTGTTGCATACCATTTGGGATTGAGAGCATAAATACCATATGAAGCATGGTGTTCCATCGTCGTGTCTCAATGGACCTAAGTTGTTCCTCATAAAATCCCAAAGTAGGGTCCCTACTATGAATTGCTTGCTTAATTTGTCCAAGCATGCTATGAAAGGTCTCATAAATCTCTCCAAAGCTAGGAGAGTCACTAGTAGCATATCTAATCACTCACACAATAGGCTTAATAAAGGAGCAAACATATCTGCAAGTGCAAACAAGTTACAAATATTAAAATCATCAAAAAGAATGGAAATAAATACAAGTTAAAAACAGTAAATTTACCTCATTGTGGACCAGTCACAATCAAGGAATTTTTGTTTCACACTTCTTCCTTCTAGTGTGCTTGCCTCTTGCCATCTACCCCACTCTACATTGACCACCATTGATTGTAAAGATTCCTACACCTCAAGAATCCTCTCTAACAAAATGAAGTAGTTGGCATATATAGTCTCCACGAGCTTGAGGAATTCCTTCCTTGAAAATGTCTTGAACAAAGAAAGTGAAGTGTGATGGTTGCAAATGAACATTTGCACATCTCCAGCCTCTGACACCATTGCCTTCAACCAATCTATCTTCCCAACGTCCTTCAAGGTATTGTTCCATGCATGAACACAACATGGGGTCCAAAAAATGTGCCTATAAGCACCCTCCACCTTCAAGCCAACTAACATACACACATGGGTTGAATCAGTCTACCTATACAACATTAGAGGCTCCAACCTCTTCTATGGGATCTTTCAAAATTTGAAATTGAAAGGTCACATCTACTTTTTCCCTAAACAATCAATAGCTCTAAAAAAATATGAGCTAGCTGAAGTTGTGATAATAATATTGACGAGTGGCTGATATTTGATATCGGTCCACCAATCCATGATGATAGAGCATCAATCCCTTATCCAGGTTTGTCTAATATCTTCCATCTGTTAAATTTTGGATTGATAGCAATAGCAGAAAATCAACACAATAAACACTCAGAACACAATAGTACCCTGGGAAAACCTCCCTCTTAGAGGTGAAAAACCCAGCAACAAGATCTCAGTTTATATTAGACAATATCAGTGTGTCTCTTTACAACTTTGCTTCAACACTTGAAGCAACATATAAATCAGAACAGCAGAATGAAGATTCCAAACTAGGGCACAAGGAATAGCTTGATAAACTTATCTGCAATATCAAGATTTTCTATTTGCTGTCATGCAAATCATTTGCAGAGCATAGGAGTGAATTTGCTGACTATGAATGTGATTCGCTGCCCCTGAGACAATTCGTTGTTCCTAGGAATGAATTGCTGCCTCAAGAAGATAGTTCGCTGCTCTTGGAAGGATGATTCGCTAATAGTCTGCTAGAGAACTTCGCTGATCTTAGGCAAAGACAATTTGCTTGACTAAACGTGTGTAATCAAAATTGTGCTTGATGCTTGCATGAACTCTAATTATATATGTAACTTAGCCACCTTAAACACCTTAGGTCAGCTTCACAAATAACAATAATATGATCTTATTTTGGTGCCCAAATATAGGGTCAGACCAATTACATTACAAGTTACATCACTTGATATAGGGTCAGCCCTATTCACAAGTTTCATCGCCCATTATGGGGCCAGCTCAATTTACAAGTTACACTTTAATTTTGTATATCAATGTGACTAAGGCCGATAGGCCAATTAGTCACCCATAGGCTAGGTCGGCCCTAAAAGGAATCTAACCTAGCTACAAACATCAACACTCCCTCTTAGCTAGGGAGAAGTCCTTCTCAATATCTGAGTCACCTAGTGACAACCACCATGGCTACTCCCAAAGGGTGGGTCCATCATGGCTACTCCCATGGATGAAAAGCAAATAAACACAAAACACAAGTGCCCATCACGGAATCATGATGTCGTCATCTCAACATGACGTTCACCATAGCTACTCCCAAAGGGTGAATAAACACAAGAGCTAGGTCATGGAATTTCTCCCATGACATCCACCATGGCTACACTCCCAGAGGGTGGATCCACCATATCTACTCGCAAAGGGTGGAACAAGGGCTTTCACCTCAAACTTCTCTCGCAGAGAAGAATGCATTAACAAGGGCTTGCACCTCAATCTTCTCTCGCGGAGAAGAATGCATTAAAGTACATCTCAAGAAATCACTGATGTTGAGGCTCCCTCTCAACTAGGGCTTCATTCTCCACAACTCCAAGTCTATCTCAAAAGTACACAAACTTTACTCGGGCAAGAGGCTTGGTGAGAATATCGGTCATCTAATCATCAGTGTTGATGTACCTCAACTGAATCGCATTTTGTTGCACCACATCTCTAACATAGTGATACTTGATCTCCACATGCTTTGATCTGTCATGAAACACTAGATTGACAGAAAGCTTCACACAGCTTTGGTTATCACAATGAATAATTGTAGGCTCCAATGATTGTCCAAATAATCCTGCAAGGAGCTTCTGAAGCCACACTGCTTCGCAAGTTGCCACACATGCTGCAATGTATTCTACCTTTGCGGTGCTCAATGCCACTGAAGACTGCTTCCTGCTACACTAGGAAATCATACCAAATCCCAAACTGAAACAGCAACCAGAGGTGCTCTTCCGATCAGTAACACTCCCTGCCCAATCAGAATAGCCTTCTAGATTTAGGTCCAAACCTCTTCAAGATATCAATGGTATATTTCCCTTGACTAGAAATAATTTCCTTTGGCCTTTGCCATACTTCCAAACCTAGAAAGAAATGCATGAGTCCTAGGTCCTTCATCTCAAATTCAGAAGTCAACTCCTTGCATCTAAGGATGAGATGATCTTCCCCAGTAACAAATAGGTCATCAACATATAGTACCAGAATTAACATTTCACCATTGAATACCTTGAAGTAGAGATTCAAATCAGCGTCATTCTTGTAGAAACCCAAACCTACTAAGTATCTATCAATTCTTTCATGCCATGCACGAGGAGCCTATTTAAGACCGTACAATGCTTTCTTCAATTTGCACACATGAGACTCCTTCCCATGAATCACGAAGCCTTCAAGTTGCTCAATGTAGACCTCTTCTTCAATTACTCCATTGAGAAAAGTTGTCTTCACATCCATCTGATGTAGCTTCCATCCCTTAGCTACTGCAATGGCGATGATAGTCCTGATGGAAGTGTATCAAGCAACAGGAGCAAAGGTTTCCTCATAGTCTATTCCTTCTTTCTGAGAGAAGCCACAAGCGACAAATCTAGCCTTGTATTTCTCAATGCTTCCATCAGATGCATGCATAATCTTGAATAGCCACTTGGAAGATACAACTGACTTTCCCTTAAGTCTAGGCACAATGTCCCAAACATCGTTCTTAAGGATCGATTGATATTCTTCATCCATAGCATCTTTCCATACTTGCTGATTGGAAGCTTCCTCAACACTGGAAGGTTCAGACTCAATAATGTTACACATCAATGCAACATAGCTAGAGAATTTCTAAGGTCTTTTACTTTCTCTGAATGTGCCTCTAGTAGTCGCGAACTATTATGCCTCCTGCATAGTGTTCCTCGCCCAAAGAGGTCTCTTTCGATTCACAACAATATCTCTAGGCCCATCAGTAGGATCCAAAGGTTCAATTGGATCATCTTCTGCTATAAGCTCAGTAGAATCCCTCTGAATCTCATGAGCATGATTAATGTCCATGACTTGAGGATTTTCATGAACATCATCTATCTCCATGCATGAACCTTTTGGATTTTCTAAATGCAACATCTTCCTCAAATGTAACATCTCAGCTAACCTCTATATACCTCTGACCTAGAATGTAGATTCTGTAGGCTTTAGAGGTTTCATTGTAGCCCACAAATATTCCTCTCTTGCCAGAAGGTTCCAACTTGGTCCTCTTATCTTTAGGCACATGAACGTATATTGGACACCCAAAGATCCTCAAGTGACTGATATCAGGCTTGATCCCTGAAAAGGCTTCTTCTAGAGTCATATTCTACAGAATCCAATGTGGACATCTATTATGGACATACACAGTTGTTCTAGAAGCTTCTACCCATAGAAAAGTTTGAAGGTCTTGATCATGAATCATAGCTTTTGTAGCTTCAACAATAGATCTGTTCTTTCTTTCTGCAACCCCATTTTGTTGCGGGTTGTAAGGGACACAGAACTCCCTCTTGATCCCTTCCTCAATACAGAAATCATGAAAGCTACCCGAAGTGTATTCACCTCCATTATCAGACCTTAACACTTTAATTCTTTTCCCAGATAAGTTTTCTACTAAGGCCTTAAACTCTTTAAATCTACCTAGGACTTCATCAGACTCTTTAGACCTTAGGAAATAAATCCAAGTCTTCCTAGAGTAGTCATCTATGAAGGTTACATAATGCAAAAAACCACTTGGGGATGCAATAGACATAGGTCCACATAAATCAAAATGTACAAGTGCTAATATTTCTTTAGACCTACTTTCACTACTATGAAATGGACTCTTAGTATTTTTACCCATAGCACAACCTTTACAAGTATCATCATGAACATGACTAAGTTTAGGCATACCTTTAAACATCTTCTCTAATGTTGGAAGAGCCCGGAAGATTAGATGTCCAAGTCTTTGATGCCATATCTTGTTTGAACTGGAGGAGTCATGAAGGAGAGCTTGAGCTGGACGAATGGAAAGCTTGTACAAGCTTTCATACCAATTCCCAATCACACGAGTATATTTGATGTTGGATTTCTTTGGCCATGCAAGAACTCTTCCTTCTGAAAATGCAACTTGATAACCTTTATCCTCCAAAGCTAAAATGGAGATAAGATTCCTCCTGATTCCCGGCACAAACAAGACATCGTTGAGATGAAGAGAGATTCCAGAATCAAGGTTGAGAGAAGTAGCACCGAACCCTCTCATAGAATAGCGTGCGTCATCTCCAATGATCACTTGGAGATTAGACTCCCTCTCCACCAAATCTGAAAGATGCTCCCGATAGCCAGTGATGTGTCTAGAAGCTCCACTATCAATCAGCCAGGTATCACTATCCGTGGGGACATTGCTTGACAGGGCTGAAATGAAGAGGAATTCATTGGAGTTGTCTTCCGCTTCTTTCTGATTTGAAACTTCATTAATGTTCGCCCCTTGTTGCTTCCGCCTTGACAAACAATCTCTTGCGAAGTGACCAAACTTGTCACATCTAAAGCACTAAATGTGGGAGAGATCTTTCTTCTTCTTCTTTGAATCGGGAGCAGATTCTAATCTTTGATCTCTATGCCTCTTAAAGTTGTCTTTCTTCCAATTTCCTCCTTTCTTCTTGACAGACTGAGAGGCAAGAACATGAGTGTCTTCACCATGGGAGCTTTTGATGATTCCTCTTGGATGCAATCAGCACGAAGGCGATCGAACTTGAGAAATTTGGATCTCCCACTTATGCCTTGGATAAATGGCTCCCAAGAGTGAGGAAGGCCATTCAACACTAGCATGACAAGGTCCTTGTCCACAACTTCATCTCCGATGGTGCTTAGCTAATCTCTCATTTCTGAAATCTTCATAAAGAAGGATTAACTGATTCACCCTTTGCCATCTTGACTTGATGAAGTTGTTGTCTCAATGCAGGTGCCCTACTTGTGTTGTTGATCTCATACATCCCTTCCAATGTCTTGAACATATCTCTGGCTAAAGACATCTTGGAGATGATAGGAAGAAGATGATCTTTTACGGAGTCAATTAGAATCTTCTTGGCTTTGACTGCATTCTTCTTGAACTGAAGTTTCTCTTCTTGATCTTTAGGTTCGGACTGTTCTTTTCCTTGCACGAACTCCAAAAGATCATTTTCTTCAAGGGTAACAAGGATTTTGAATTTCCATGAAGTGAAATTCAAAGCTCCTTCAAGTCTGTCTTCAACTTTTAGACCGTACACCATCTTGGTTGCTGGAATTTGCGTGTAGAAGATGAAATGGGAAAGCTGCTATCACAATCTGATGACAATCAATTCAAACCCGCTCTGATACCATGTTAAATTTTAGATCAGACTGATAGCAATAGCAGAAAATCAACACAATAAACACTCATAACACAATACTACCTTGGGAAAACCTCCCTCTTGGAGGTGAAAAACCCAGCAACAAGATCTCAGTTTATATTAGACAATATCAGTGTGTCTCTTTACAACTTTGCTTCAACACTTGAAGTAACATATAAATCAGATCAGCAGAATGAAGATTCCAAACTAGGGCACAAGGAATAGCTTGATAAACTTATCTGCAATATCAAGATTTTCTATTTGCTGTCATGCAGATCATTTGCAGAGCATAGGAGTGAATTCGCTGACTATGAATGTGATTCGCTGCCCCTGAGACAATTCGCTGTTCCTAGGAATGAATCGCTGCCTCAAGAAGATAGTTCGCTGCTCTTGGAAGGATGATTCGCTAATAGTCTGCTGGAGAACTTCACTGATCTTAGGCAGAGATAATCCGCTTGACTGAATGTGTGTAGTCATAATTGTGTTTGATGCTTGCATGAACTCTGATTATATATGTAACTTAGCCGCCTTAAACACCTTAGGTCGGCTTCACAAATAACAATAACATGATCTTATTTTGGCGCCCAAATATAGGGTCGGACCAATTACATTACAAGTTACATCGCTTGATATAGGGTCAGCCCTATTCACAAGTTTCATTGCCCATTATGGGGCCAGCTCAATTTACAAGTTACACTTTAATTTTGTATATGAATGTGACAAAAGCCTATAGGCCAATTAGTCACCCATAGGCTAGGTCGGCCCTAGAAGGAATCCGACCTAGCTACAAACATCAACACCATCAACACACTCAACTCGGAATGCTCTCTATCAAGGAGGGTGTTATGTAGCTTATGTTCTCCACATGGAACAAATGAAGGACCAACAACTATCACATCTTTGAACATTTGTTTAAAATATGCTGAATGTGCCACGTGAAATGGTATGCCATGAGCAAATAGAAACTTAGCAATAGAGGACTCAGCCACATCCGGTAATTATGTGTTAAACATAGTACATTTGTAGTTTTTTTCTTTCCTCTAGTAGAAGCAGAAGTAGGACCCTCTACCCCATGAAATCCAACATCTATGAACCCTATAGGCAATGATACACTAGGCTGCAAACTCTCCAATGTTACAACTAGTTGCCTCAATCTTCTCAGCTCGAGTTATAGCTTCACAATATTTCACCCCTTTACCACCTATACACAAAAGATGACAGAAAATTCTCGTATAGCTGCCCCTATATCCTTTGCGGCACAAATAGCAAAGCCATTCTGTACTCCCCCTTGAATCTGTTTTCTTATTCTTATCAACTCGTGTTGCAAATTGCAATTGAGGTTTTTTGGGTTGAAGGCCCTTTTGCATATTTTTTAAGGTGTTTAAAAGGACATTCAAATGGGTTTGAACTTGTTGGCCTTGGTATACCCCCACTCCTTGAAGAACCCCTAGTGATTGCCATACTTCTATGAGTTCTATTTCTAGATCTAGTTAAAGCGCTCTTATTCTTCTCTGGCTTGCATGAAAATAAATAATCATTTAAATGTTTCAAAAATAAAATACAGCAACATTAAATTAAAATATTATATGAGGAGAAGGCATCAATTCTATCAAAGATAGTCAGATGAATCAAATCATCTGTATATATTCAAGTTAGACAAGCTAATGTAGTTGAGAAACAAGTATAAGAATGATTAGCCGAATTAAGAAAATAAAAAAGTTCATTTTTAGTGGTGTAGTACCATCAGTTGTGCTTTCGGGTTAAGAAGTGTGAGACAGACTGGATAGAAATGTATCTACAAAAACATAGACCAAAATGGAGCAACTTTTAAAACAAATTTGGATTAATAATTTCAAAATTAAGAGGAATAGACCCTCTTCTATTCTTTCTTGTTGGTAGGTATAATAACCATTGAAATTACTTGATGATGTTAAATGTTACAAAACATAACTTATCCAAGCTATGAGAGAATATACCTGTGACATTCCAGAATAGATGTGCTTAAACTTCTTCTTATGCTTAGAAAACCAACAACTAACTAAAGTGAAAGCAGCCATTGTTAGACCTATGAAATTTTTTCTCTTATCCAGTTTTCTTAATAAGCATCTTAGTAAATTGCGGAGCATATATATACACTCACCTCCCCTTTTACGGAACATTTAATTTTATAGGAGGAAGTGAGACGTTTCATAACGAATCCTTCATAGAGCCTCCCACCTTGTTCGGAAGAATTTTTCTGGACACCCCACAATGAGTTTCCACAACAGACCTGCAAACATTACACAATTCTCAGAGCCCTTTAAAGGTTTTGTATGGAACGCGTCATTTTAGAATAAGAATGATAATGTGGACATTACGTTCTGCAAAATGGGTATTGCCCTGGCCATTCCCTCAACAGTTGAGGCTGAAAATACCCGTAGCCGCAGAAAATGCAGCTAGCGCAGTTTAATTGATGCAACAAATTAGGCTGTGGTCTCATGAGTGGAGCTACCTAATCCCTTCAATGGGTGTTGCTGAGGAAATTTAGAGAATTTTTAGGAGGCTGGCAGTTTCATGAATGCTACAAAAGTTAATAATGTTGTGTGGAATAAATAAATAAAAATATAAAAGAAATTCCCAACCCAATCTTATAGGAAGGATTCTTACAGCTAAAATGTAAGGACTCATTTTTTTCTAATAAGCTTTCAAATTTAATGTGTAGTAATTTTTCCCTTTTCTTATAAAATGAGGCATCTTAACATGTCACTTTTTAATTATAGAATCTAAAATTTCATGTCTGAAATTGCTTTCTTAGAATTCAATTTTTCTATTTTGATTTAAGGGTGTCTAATAATTTTATTATTTAAGATTACAATTTTTTTATCTTTTATCTACTTTAAAAATGTCGTATTATTTTGATTTAAGGATGTTTAATAATTTTATTAGGAAAGACTACAATTTTCTTGTGTTTTCATCTAATATAAAAGTGTGGATAATGAACATGTTATTGATTTTTTTATGAAGGTGTTGAGTCTTTAGGTGACAAGTTTAGAGGTCAGGGGTTCTTCATTCTTATAATATCAAAACCCTCTTTTTTAGTAGATGATGTCGAGGTCTCAAGGACAATCTTGGGGACCAAACATAGCATTAGCAAACAATCTTTGATTTGATGATAAGGAACTGATACAAAACAAGTATTCGACATATCAATCTAGATCACCTCTACAAAAAGGGAGATAATAGATCACTTAATCTTATTTGGGAATTTCATGATGTTAAATAGCATTTATTATTGGACAATTAACCATCCAAAGCTCTTCACAAAGGATTCTTCAACATAAGAGTTGTTTCATGGAATGTATATAGCCTTACAAACACTTCTTGCAAGATTTTTAATCAACTTATGTTACAAAATCTTAGCCCTTTTGATGTTATATGATTTCAAGAAGTGAAGGTCAATAAAGGTCACATGTGTTGTAGTTCATGACCTTGCATGAGGATGCTCGCAATGGCATGTGTATTTATTTTCCTCAATTTCTTCCATCATTGCCTTAAGGGAAGATTCAATCCATAATGTCATGTGGGTTATGCTTCACATTGATGGCCATTAGCATTATCAATGTGTGTGTGCCTAATGATGGCTCAAAAATAGCAACATTATGGAGATGGCTAGCAAACAATATATCCCTTTATAATTGGCTCATCTATTTGTGTTTTATTATGTGTAGTCACCTAAGCATAAAGAAGGAGTTATGTTGATGAAATGGTGAGTTGGTGACCATGGAGCTTGGTTGTTATTTGGAAAACCATTAGGTCGTTAGCAAAGCCATAATTTTGATAGTGGCTTCATGCGGATGAATCTTTGATTTATGCATTTTAACTTTTATGTGGGTCTTAATATGGTCATTACATGACCAACTCACATCAAGACATCTAAGCAACACATGTTCCACTTTATTTCTTATGGTGGGTGATTAATGAAATTGCACTTGAAGGTCATTTTGTTTACCACTATCCCATCACTTTTCAACTTGTAAAATAGTGGAGCTAAAAAACCCCTAGGATGTAGTTTTATTTAAACATGTCACTTGTTTAGGGTACTCTCCAACTCAATGTGTGGGTTTATAAATTTGTCACTCTTTGCTAGTTGGATTGAGTGGCTAAATAATGTTGTTGCATACACTGCTATAATGTCCCCGATCAAAATATTTATGCAAATATAGCCTTAATCCTTTTAAAAACACTTATTATTTGGGTTACAAGTATATCATATTCAAATCAAATCTAAAATAACTCAAATTGAATTCACTATTTACATATTGACATTAGCATCACATTCTAAATAGAAAATGCCATATAAAAGTGTCGATCTCCTTAATACAAATAAATAGCAAATAGAAAACATGATTACCAAACTTCTTATTTCAACAATGATTGTAATACATTCAAATAGTTTTGCAACATAAATAATTACGACAACAATTAGATTTTATATTCGTATCAATAGAAATAGCAATAAAACCAATATAGTGTGGTTGGATCTATGAACAATGAAGCTCAAATGTGACCTCTAAAATGAGTTTTCTCTATGAAATCAATAGGGTTTTCATTAGGTATGATCTTTGCACTCAAACACAAGTGCTTAAAAGAAATTCTTGAAATGGATTTATGTAAAGTGTAGATGGTAAACTCTAAATGGATGTGTTGTCTCTTGTATATCTACCACAAACAATAAATAAGTCGGCAACAAAGTAATTTTGTGATTCTAAATTTGAACAATGATAAGAGCATGAAAGATCCTACTTTTGAAAATATGACACCAAAAATATTTCATTGTTGATATAATGAAATGTGATTGGGAGTTGAAAAGAGAATGGAAATAAATGCAAAAATATCAAGGATCAAAGTTCAAAAATGCCATAAGACTTGTGCTATAGATTGGGGTGTCGAGGGTTGAGCTATGGGCATGCCAGTAAAGATAGATCCAAAATTCTGACAAATAGAAAGAAAAAGTGAAGGAATAAAGGAGGGTTTGATGGGATGGAGAAGCCTAAAAATATAACTAAAAGAAAGGAAAAGCATATTTGGAAAGAAATACATACACATAAGGGAAAACAAATAGCAAATGGGACCAAGGAAGATACAAGAATAGACGTAATATGTACATACTTTAATTGACTAGAAATATGACATGACAATTCCACCTCACTCAAAATTGTTTTTTCTCAAGAAATTGCAAGTTTTCAAATTTGTTACAATATTTGAATTCATTCCCATGTTGTATCCTCCACAAGAAGATAATTCCACTAAATCAAATGTTACTTGGTATTTTTCTTTCTCAGCTTCCTCTCCCTCACATTTATGACTATTTTTTGAATAATAATAAAAAATGCCTCCATCAATTGGAAGTAACTCATTAAAAGGTACTATATGTTTTCCCAATACCCCTTTGAGACAAGACATATGAAGGATATTATGTATCTTACTTCCCTTAGATTGCTCCAACTCATAGGCAACTTCCCCAATCCTTCTCTGAAATTTATAAGGCCTATAAAATGTGACTTGTTTTTTATTTGTTTTCCTTCAAGCAAGATTTCCTATATGGCCACAATCTTATTAAAACCATGTCTCCAACCTTAAAAATTATCTTAATCTTATGTCTATCTACATACACCTTCTATTTATTTTGAGCCTATTGGAGATTATTCCTATGTGACTTCATGACGCCTTGGCTTTACTTAGTTAAAACATGTTCTCCTAAAACCCTATCATCCAATAGAGCTAGAATTATAAAAATTTGTGAATGGTGTCATCTTGATTAATATGTGATTAGTGATGTTATAATATTGCTCTTAAAAATGGATCCATTTGATCCATGTCATCTATCAATCAATAACATAATTTTTGAAATAACCGTCCACCCATTTATTCACAATATCAATCTAGCCATATATTTGCAAGTGGTAGTTAGTGATACGTGTGAGCTCAATTCTTGTCAAATTAAAGAGCTCTTTCCAAAACAAATTTGAAATGATTGTCTCTATCATTCAAAAATAATCTTAGGTAGTCCAAGGAACTCCACCACTTCCTTAGAATAAATCAACAAATTTTAGTGCCTTAAAGTATATAAAAATAACAAATAAATGTTCATACTTTGTCTATCTACAGCAACATATATGAATTCCTTGGACTATAGGAAGTCTAGCATTGAAATCCATTAAGACACTCTCCTACTTCTACTTTGGAATGAGTAAGGGTTGCAATAGTCTTGTTGGTAACGTTTTCTTTATTTTATTCCTTTGAAAAATGGTGCACTCTTTGGTATGATTGAGGATGTCATACTTGAGTCCCTTCAATGTGAATCTTTCCCTAATATTCTTGTAGGTCTTGAAATTCCCATTCCCAAGGTGGCCCTCCAAGGTAGTATCATGAACTACTCTCTCAAAATAATTTTTTTCATCTTTGATTCTAATACCAAGTAGGTTCCTCCTTTGTAATGGGTGAGTTTTTTTGCAAACTTTGTACCTTTCATCCAACAACTTCCCTTCCAACATATTAGTTGCCAATACATTCTTAACATATTTACCATGATTTCAACCTTCCAATTAGCAAAGAAATGAGACATTTAACATATATTCAACCTTCTAAATGTTGCATCAGAAGTAATATTTCTCTTTCATTTAACATAATTATTGTCAAAGTCATATAATTAAGTTTTTTTATCCAGATTTTATTGTTTCTCATTTAGATCCTTCTAATTGAAAACTACATCAAGCATTACGATTAGTCTTGACCATAAATTGTACACCTAAAGACTATCTAAATTTTAATAATGTGAACATGGTAGGCAATATTTATCTATCATATATAGAGGATTGTCTTTTCACCTATCTAAGTTTTTGACTCTTGAATGGAATAATGTGCCTATTCTACATAAGCATGGCTATAATTCCTTTTACTAATGCATCACATTCTAACTTGTGAAAGGAAGTGAGAAATTTGGAATAGCTAATATGGGAAATGAACTTATTTCCTCTTTGAATTTTTTAAATGTTCATGGTTCAACCTCATTCCATATGAAGGGTCCCTTCATGAATAGGTCAATTAATGGTGTGACCATTTGGGAGAAACCCTATAATAGATTTTATATTATCCATGTCCACCCACACTTCATTTACACTAATAATGTTACCTAAATACAAGACCTCTATCATGGAAAACTCACATTTTAACTCATTTGCAAATAAAAATTGTGGTTCCAAAATTATTAGTTATCACCAACATGTCATAAGTTTTCCTCCCATGTCTTGCTATAGATTTGAATTTAATCAATAAAAATAAGGAAATTTTTCCTTAGTTTCTTGCAAAAACTGTAATCCATACATGATTGGAAGGTCTTTGAGGCATTTTTCAAACTCAGTGGCATGACCAAAAACTCATAGTTTTCATAGTGACAACACAATTTCATCTTGTAAATATCCTCCTCTTAGACTCAAATTTTGATGGTAGCCTAACCTAAGATCTATTTTTTGAAAAATAAACCACTATGAAGATCATCTATTAATTCATCAATCCTAGGGATTAGTATTGTTTTTTTATAGTATTCTTGATCAATGCTTTGTAGTTGATGCACGTCTACATTATGTAATCTTTCTTCTTCACCAAAAATATAGATGGGGTGAAAGGAATTGACTTGGATTTTATGTGCATCATATATAGTAATTCCTTTATTGATTTTTATTTCCTCCTAATGCCTCTTGGGGTGTTGGTAGGGAGTAGTGATGACATGTTTGGCACCCTCTTCCAACTCAATGACATTCCCAAAGCCTTTTTCTAGTGGTCTCCCTAGAAGAATATTGCTAAAGACCTTATTTGTGCTTGTCCAAAATATTATGTACAACTACAGGATATGTTTCTTACCTTTGGTGGGTTTTTTAAGTCACCAAACACTGATTTTTTCATGTTTTTTTCCTCTTGAGGAAAAATCCTCTCGATTCTTTTAGTAGTTACAATCCTCAATGCTATGTTTATAATTCTTTGAAGTACCACTTATTTTCCATTAATTTAAAACTTTAGTTCCAAGGTATAGAAGTTTTTTGTGTTTTTTTCATAATGAGTGCAACCAATAGATACCTAGGACCATATCTATGTTGCCTTTATTGACAACATAGAAATGGGCATTCATATCATATCCTCCTAGATTAATGTTCAACTAAGATATCTTTAAAGTGCATTAAATAGTTAATAGATTATCCATCATTACATTGAACCCTTTGAAGTCCTCTAGCTAGAGGCCTTATTTTACCACTACTCCATCATCTATGAAAATATGAATCACACTAGTATCAATGAGAACAATCATCTTTGACCTTTCAAAACCCCATGAGTGAAAACATGATTTTACCTTTGAGTACCAAATATTGTCACAAGAGTTTCTCTTGAAATATCACATTCCTCTTCTAGTTTTTCTTCTTCTTCAACAAACTCTATTTTGAGTTCTTCTTCACTCAATGGTTCAAGTTCTTGAGGTCATAATTCATCTTTAAACCTGTACACACGAAATAAGGTTAGCACCTAGTGTACCAATGAGACATTAGATTGAAATATTTAAACGAAAGTATGTTAGAGACATCAAATGCAATAAATCCTTCAAGAGAATCCCATTGTCCTCTATCTCCAAGGACCTATTGAATCTGCAAGATTAGTGCTCTCAGATTGTGCACAAGATTCAATTAGATGAAAACATAGAGAATGAGATTACTAAATGATGTGCAATTTAAGATAATATGAAAGCTAAATGCAAGATATACACAAAGCTAATATGAAGCTAAGATGAAAATATAAACATGATAAAATAAGCTAAATGATGCTAAAATGGATGCACAAGCTTGATGAAAATGAGCATTAGATATGATGCAAAAACAAGAGATGATCTTCATGCATGGATATGACTCTATTTATAGGCTTTCCAAGGCCAAGGGTGAGATGGCATTGAATCAAGGGCTGAGATTCAATCTAGTAAATTGGATGGTGAGGATGCAAAGATCATTTATGATTATAGATGGACAATGAGAATTTTTTGCCAAGCCATGGGTCAAGGAAGCAACATGGAGTAAATAGGTATGGAGCAAGCAAGGTCCAAGTACCTAGATGTAAGATCCAAGTACCTAGATGCAAGAAGCAAGGAGGATTTTGGGTACCTGAGTGTAAGACTTAAGTACCCAAAATGCATGTGCAAAGAAGGTTCAAATACGTAAGTGTAAGGCTTGAGTACTTTGGAAGCATGGTCAAGCAAAGGTGCAAGTACCCAAGTGGTGTAGTGTAGGCTAGGTCCAAGTACCCATGTGATGTGAGGATATTTGACCTTTTTATTTTGTAAAATAGTTATTTAGTTACAACATGTTGATGTGTCATGATGAGGTGGAAAGAGGAGTGATGATGTGGATTTGTAGGAGAATGCAAGTGGGGTGGAAAATTTGTGATTTTAGAAGAATTTAGGAAAAATTAATAATATAATAAAATTGGGGAACTTAACTATATAATAGAAGAATTTTAAATAACCTTTGCATCTAGATTAATTAATTGAGCTAGATTTATGTGTATACATTTTGCCCCTCTTTGAATCAATGTGTTTGCAACACGTTGGTTCAAAGAAAAATTTGATATTCAACAAACGATGTACGACCGATGCGATGCCCTAGATATTTAGAAAATTTGATGATTTTTTATGCCCCAAATGATTATTGGTGATGTATGCCTCCTCGGGAGGTAAATCAAGAAAAGTTGTAAAATTTTGAGCAATATGATAGTTTTCACAACAATAAAATTTTCACTAAGATTTTGCTAAAAAATGAGAAAAATTTATTGATTTAGCTCCTGATATGTGACAATGTGCTTTGTTTGATGTTAAAAAGGTTTGTTATTTAAGAAAGGGGGCCTAAGTGAAAATAAATTAAATAAACCCCACCAAAATGCCCTTTTGAAAAAGGCATATAAGGTCAAAAAGGGCCTTTTGAGGTGTCATTTTCACTTTTAATATTTGGAGTGCTTTCTGCTGAGTTGGAGTGCCTAGTTAGCTATCAAGATGTCAATTCCATACCATTTGCACCGGTTTGAGAGGGTACACTGCCACGATCATCCAACCGCCTATAGACCACCTATGAGTAGTCAAAATCATGCCTTGTGATTTGAAATTTTGAATTTGTTATGCATTTTGTGAATTTTTTAGGAATTTTTATTTTTTTGAATCATGTTTTAGCGCATTTGCATTAGTTTTAGCGCATACGATGTGCGGTTTAGCACATCTAATGCGCAAATTAGCGCATATAGCTAGGGCATTTTAGTAGTTTATATAAATCATCATATTACTTTATGGATATGTGACCTTGATTAATCAATCCATGGACCACCACTCATGTGCAATACCCTCCAAATACAAGGTATCAAACTTGATTGTCTCATTTTTAGTCATAGGTATGGGAGACAAATGTTTTTCTATCTTTTGTTCCCACACACAAGTTGTGCATCTATTAGATTCATCATAGGAAGAGAGATTCAACTTCCTCAAATTTTGTTCCACATCTCTCTATAAGGCTTGTGGTATAGGCTCATATTCAAGGTGACTGACATATCACTTTGAACATTCTCTAGAAGAGCTCTATACTCTTAATGACAAACCCTAATGCCAATAATCAATTATTTGTTATCTTCATTTTCTATAACCTCTACCTCCTTATTAAGAAATATAAGTTAGATAGATCTTGAAATTGAAATAAGGACAATCTTTTAGTTGTTGCTCTAAGTGGTATCAAGATTATTGGCCATAGAAGCTTCATTTACCAATCTATTATCTAGGTGCACTCATATTATTATTTATCTCATGGAATAATTGTTCCATCATATCAAACATCAAATTAAATATATTTTTGGCATGACCATCAAGGTTGTCATCCATATTCATTCTCCTTTCTCTTTCTAACATACTATTATGGTCTGCAACAATTTTTGGAGGAAAATTTGGCTTTGGAATCTCTATATACTAACTTTATTTTCTAATTTCTCTTAGATTATATCTACTTTCTCTATCATTGTATTCCATCAAAAACTTGAAATGTACAAACTTTAACTCTTGAAACACAAGCTAACAATATCACCTACTTTGATAATAGCTCTAGCGTCTTAATCAAAATACTTATGCAAATCTAGCCTAAGTAATCCTTCTAAAAATACTTATTATTTGGATAACAACTATATTAGATTGTAACATTCATATAAGATATTATATAACTTAGATTGAAATCACCATTTACATATTAGCTTCGATGTCACATTCTAAACAACCAATGACATATAAAACTATAAATATCCTTATTACAAATAATAAAAAATAATATATATGATTCTTGAACTCTTTATTTGAACAATGATTGTATTACATTTAAATTATTCTATTGAATTAGAGATTACAACAAAAATAAGCCCTTATATTCATATCAATATCAATAGAAATGAAACCAAACAATACATTTGGATCTATAATCAATCAAGCTCAAATGTGACCTCTAAAACAAGACTACTCTTTGAAAACAATAAGGTTTTTATCAAATGATCTTCATGCTCGAACACAAGTACTCAAATTTGTATAAAGTGTAGATTTTAATCCATGAATGAACTTGTTTATAGTTATTTTATATCATTCACAAACAATAACAGGTCAACCATTAACTAAATACATAATTTTGAAATTTTAACAACGATGATGGATAAGAAAGATCTTACTTATAAAATATATGGTAAAAAAAAATATTGACATTAAATGGCACATGCAAGGGAGTTGGAAAGATAATAAAAATAAATTCAAAAGAATTGGGAATTGGGGCTCAAAGATACAACAAGACTTATACTATAGATTTAGATGCTGAGGTTGAGCTATGAGAATGAAAATAAAGATAGGTCCAAAATTCTAGCAAATATAAAGAGAAACTAGGAGAATAGTGGATGTAAGGATGAGATAGAGAAGTCTAAAACTCTAACAGAAAGAAAGGAAAAGAAGAATGAAAGCCATAATTAGAAGGGGGAAAAACACAACAAATTAGACTAGGAAAGATACAAGGACAAACCTAATATGTAAATACTTTTAAATTGACAAGATATGGCACATGACAACTACCACCTTCCTAAGCCACTATACAAAAACAAGTGGTGACGATTTACAAGTATGTGATAACATCTTCACTAAAAATTCATGATGTATTTTGCCCAGCTAGAACACAACCCCTTTGATTCTCAAATTTAGATTCTATTATCTTAGATCAAACACATTTTCAATCTCGTTAAGTGTCATCATGCGTAAGGTGTTCAAATTAGATCTTGTTTGCATTGGTTCAGAGCTAGTGATAAAGCCACTATGATTTTTTTAAAACCATTACACCTAAAACAATCTAAAGAACACATTAAATCTATTTATCCCTCTCATCATGTCTTATATCACTCCTTAAGATCTCCAAATCTTTTCTGGAGTATTGTAAAATTATTTTCTTAAGCTCAAGGGGAATTAGTGAAGCATGCCTAGGCCATGTAATAGTGGCATGACATTATTTGTTCCAAAATTGACCATGTAAATCAAAACCTTTATGGTACTTAACTCACTCTTGGTGAACATCATTTGGTTCTTATACAAATAGCTAATAAACAAATCCTACCCTTGGTGTCTTGTCCTATGACTTCTTCAAGGCAACTTGAAATTTTGTGGGCCTCAAACTCTGTTAGTTGTACAAAGAATCACTTTGCAACAATTCTTTTTAGAATCTAAGAACACTGAGAGGGGGGGGGGGGGGGGGGAATCAGTGTTCTACTGGTATGATCAATTTTAACCTTATTAAAACATGCATACACCAACTGGTATACTGGTACATATAGAATTGAAAGAAGTAAAGCAACCAATAAGCCAATCACATAAATGAGAACCACAACACACATAATTATACGTGGAAAAACTCAAAGAGGAAAAACCACAGTGGGATTTGTGACCCACAATATCAATTCACTGGCCATATGAAGAGATATTATAAATATAAGGGGCTTGCACTTGCAAGAAGGCTTATAGCCTAGAGCACATTGCTCAATCACAAAAGGAGCCTCATTGACTACATATAAATCCAGACTACAATCTGAAGAAATGAGTGAACTGCTAAGATAACATCTTTTATGCCATAATACAATTCCGGTTAAGCTCTATCTGTTCCGGTCAAGCTCTATCTGTTCCGGTCTGAAACCCTAAACCCTTTTACCAGAATATCCCTTACATAAATATCCTCACATACATGATCTCTCTGATATACTTTGCATCTCCTTCATTATTTCCTTCTTAATACATATTCACATCATATCACATCCATCAAAACGATCTAACCATCTAACCTGTATACCCTATACAATTTATCATGCCTTATGTCAGCTTACAAAGATAATTACAATATCAATATACACGTCGGCTAGATAGCATAAATACATGAATATCAAAAATAATTGTCGATGCTAGATCCAAGAGATGTCGGCCTCCAATACCTAAACCATGTCGGTCTGCATTGTCGGTAACCTGAGAATTCCTTCCATCCTACCAGTGTCGATGTCGGTGAAGTGCCTGCCGGTACACAACTGACCCAAAATATGAAGTCGGAACAAGATATAATATTGCCATCAATGACAACATAGTGAAACCAACCAATTGAGTGTCAATTGCCAACAATTTTGAAGTATATTATATTATTGAATTTAGAGGGAATAGTGTTGATCTTATATGGAATCATGTTAGATTTATGGAAAAGAAATGAGACATCATAGAGTGTACAACCTATGTGTTAGATGATTATTCTTTATAACTTTGGGATATTCAAAAAATATTAATCAAGAGAAGTATATCAAATAGAACATCTAATGTAGATTAACACCCAATTTGGATAAATACCTTCCTTGAAGCCATGTAAGTAGGATGTCTTGTAAAGAAAAATTTCATTAAGGAGGGAAGTTAAAGAGTTGTGCATAGACTCATGCATTTGTATGCTCTGATATGTTTTTCAATTCTCTTATTGTTCTTGATTGTTTTTGTACATTCATGTAAGGTTTTGTATGCTCATGTAAGCTTGCATAGGCTCTTGTAATCCCTATATGCTCTTGTAGGTATTTATGTGAACTTTTGTATGCTATTGTATGCACTTAAGCACTCTTGTAGCTTCTCTATGTTGATGTATGTTTGGCTGAGCCTTTAAATGCATGGTTGTGTGTTCATTGTATATCATATGTGTATTGGATGGATGTCAAATATGGAACAATAAGAGAGGGTAAATATTGACACCTGATTTACCTACTGGTAGTCGACATAAATATTTGGCCAAAGTGTTTAATCAATATGATGTATGCTTCAGATTTCTTTCTTATCTCCTATCATATCATGGAAATAGGACTACATAGTTATGCTGATATTCTTGTCAGATATTTTCATGTTGTCCCAGATTCCATCCCCTGCTAGTTTGGAGTCGCTAGACACCCTCGTGCAAGGTCAATAGTTCTTCATGTTAGGAAGAACTCCGGAGAAATGCAAATGCTTTGCGGCTGGGGAGTAATGCACTCTGGTAGTGTTCTTGCCCATATTGTAAGTGTGGAAGATAAATGATGGGAGTCCTTATCAAGATGATATTCAACTTTGTATTATATAATTCATTGTATTTGACATGTGGTCTTTGGTAGCCATAAGTAATGTTTATTATGTTTAGCCAATCCCTTGGTTTATGTAATCAAACATTGTGTCGAGTTATAACATTATGTATCTACTCTTTGTATATTGAGCATAAATGGATTAATTAATGAAGTGATTTGTTAAATATGTATAATTTTGTGTAAAATTATTGTAATTATTCAAATTATATATTTTGATAATACAAAAGTCTTTACATATTTGCATTGGAGGATATGTTTTGATTGTTGATTGCTTATATTGATGCATAGTGTGTTAGTTATGTTATGGTAATTGTGGATCAGTTATTTGATCTTTGGAAGATGTGTTTCGGTCCTCTTTTTCTCCTGGAGTGGATCACAGTGTGTGTTTTTGGTTCGGAAGGTATATTTTGTTTCAGGTTGACTTGGTTCAAGCTTTTATGATCTATCTTGTATATAAGGAATGAATCTGATTGAGTTAAAGATGCGATGGGTTGTTGAGTGTAGAGAGAGTGGGAAGAACAATGAAGAGTAGAGAAGAAGAGTTGCGTTCAAATAATATGCAAGTTGTTTTAAGACCATGGCAAATTTATGAGATAGAGTGTTGATAGTTGAGGTATGAGTTGTGTGTGTTGATGTTGGTTGCTTGATGCAGAGTTCAAGGACAACTTCATGATGAAAAGATCCTTCTTTTCAATGTTATTTTGTATCTTGCCCTGTTTCAGTTAGCTTTAGGTTTTGCAAGTCCTCTTTTGTATCGCACCCCAAGAGTAGTTAGCCTTGGTTTGGAAGTTTGAAGCAGTGAGCTCTTTGTTAGACAGTTCAAATAACCAGAAGACAACTGAGAGGGGGGGTGAATCAGTTGTCACGGATAACAGGAACCGTTAGCAATATAAACTTTAATACCGAAACCCAAAACATTAATATCAGAATAGCAATTAAACCAATTAAGCATAAACAATAATCACAGAATAAAAGTTATCCCCATAACACCAATATTTGTACGTGGAAAACCCGGTAAAGGGAAAAACCACAGTGGGAAGCCTACCCATAGTCAGATAATACTTCTGCAATAAGTATGTGAATTACAATTGAGGGGCCTGCACTTGCAGGAAGCCAACAACCTAGAGCGCACTACTCATCACAAAAGGAGCCTCACTGACTACATATTGTGTCGACTTGAATTTCATCCTCAGAATGTTACCTGCAATAAGTTAGTTTCACAAAATACTAATGGAAATGCTACAGACAATCCAAACTCAACCAATGAAACTGCATGAAATACATATGAAATAAAATATTAATATTACCTTCATGACTTATATCTCATTGTGTCCTAACTCCACTGTTCCTGGTTGCAGATGGTGTGCTCTCAGATAATGCACTAATGGCTTCCAAGATGACATATGAAGAATGGACTGATAACTTGTAGTTAACTGATACTATGATATGCAATACTACATGATTTTGCTAAAATGATTATGCTAAATGATATTATATGATAATTGTTATTTGTTATTTGCTATTTGCTATTTGCTATTTGCTATTTGCTATTTGCTATTTTTTATTTGCTATTTGCTAGTTGCTTCAAAAACTCACGTATGCATATGATTGATTTGAAAACTAACTCTCTCTCAACTGAAGCTCTTGATTTTATAGACCTTGAGAGGATTAGATGATGTGGCTTAAATCAACGGTCCTAATCAGATCTGCAGATTTGAATGGTTGTGAGCAAAGGTGAAGGTTGAGAGAAAGGGGGAAAGAGAAGACAAGTGTCACTCATCTCACCTTGACTGGGTTGTTGACTGAGGGAATCTAGGGATAGCTGGAGGAAATTTAGGCATGATAGGACAAGTGGACTCAAGTCCTTCCTAAGATGTAGAGGGTGTTGGAGAGAATATAGGAAATGGTTATGAAATATGTGTACGTACACAATATTTATTAAGTTTGGAAGTTGAAGATAAATGATGAATTAATATTTAAGAAATATTAATTTCCTTAGCCACATATTTGATGAGTTGACAAAGGGAAGATGAAGTGGAGATGGAGGGTGAGTTGGAAAAGGGATTAAATAATTTTGAGAATTATTTAATATCTGAGACTATAGGATTGGATAATAACTATTAAATATTAGATATTTAATTGTTTGAAGGAGATAATTAAATATTAGATATTTAATTAACTTGATTAAAAGGATAATTAAATATTAGATATTTAATTAATTAGAAGAATAGGATAGATGAATTAATTAATAAAATATTAATTAATAGAAAGACACGAAAAATGAATTAAATAAATTAATCTTTTCAAATTAACTATTTAATAGAAGAATAATTATTAAATAAATATAAAATATTTATTTAATTGCTCATAGCCAATTTTTATGTGTATACATTTTGCCCCTCTTTGAAATAATGTAAAGACAACATTATTTCGAAGATTAAATCAAGTCTCGATAGTGCGCCTCGCGAAGATTAAAAAATCCTGATTGTGTGCCCCCTCAGAAGATTGAACGTGAAATCGTCGAAAATTCTTGTTTGAACGATTAATCTCATGATAATTTGATAAACTTATGGTTAATTAAATTCATTTGTTAAAAAAACAAAATAAATTAAATTGCCCCATTGAAATTAATTACTCTTCAAATAGTAAATATAAAATTAACCAAGGCTAATTTTAATTTCATTGTTATCCTTGTCAGCTTGTGGAGAAAATATTCTTGGTGAGGTGGCGAAATGGTGATTCCCGTGGAGAACCATCATTTTGAGCGCATGCGACAATATCAATGACCCGTTGAGTATGGGTATCTGGTATGTATCTTATTCTAAGCTTTGTTTTCAAGTTTTCGTGCAACTTTTCATTTTTTTCGCACATTTTTTGAATTTTCAAATTTTTAACGATTTTTTCGGCGTTAGGTTAGCATTTTTGCAATTTGTTTGAGCGCAAATGCAATTAGGATTAGCGCAAATGCATAGATTAGCGCATATACTTTTTTTGTTAGCGCATATGTTAAGAATGTTAGTGCTTATGCATAGGATAGCGCAAATGTTTCGTTTGTTAGTGCTTTTGCTTAATAAGGTAGCGTTTTTGCATGGGTTTTCGCATATGCTTCGGTTGTTAGCGCATTTGTTCAAAAGGATAGCGCATATGCACTATTTTAGTGCAAATGCCTTTAGATTTAGCGCATTTGTTGTAGTTTAGCACAATTGCTCAATAGGATAGCGCTTTTGCTCAGATTTGATGTTTTTGATAAGTGCAAAGGCTAAAAATCACTTTGATGATTAGATTTAACTTGTTTAATACACATTGATGATGAAATAGGGACTTTATTGAGCGATTTGTGCTTGATAGATTGATAGATAGCTTTGATTGCTGGATTGATTGATAGGATTGTTGTGATTGCATGATTGATTGATTTGATTGATCAATAGATTTGATAGATTGTTGATCAATAAATTTGATAGATTGATAGAATAGCTCTAAGAAAGCGATTTAGTTTCTGATGCAAGAACTTAGCAGAGTTTTGTTTGAACTCAATGATTGATAGAAAACCATGATTGATAGGTTTTAAAATGATTTGATAGCATAAGTTGCTTCAATTTGATTTGATAGATTTGATAATGATTTGATGATTGATTGATTTCTCTTGATAAAATAGGAGAAACTTGATGTTCTCCAGTGTTGGGAGAAATTACTGGCAGTGCGTCATTTAGTGCCAGAGTTGACATAGGCTGAGATTAGACATATAGATGCCTGTGGTTTACACCATTTGTTGTATATGCCTAAGATTACGCATAATAGAGGATTGTTGACGGCATTAGCCGAGAGATGGCACAGTGAGCATAATATTTTCCACCTGCCTACGGGTGAGATTAGCGTGACTCTTGAGGATGTCTACAGGATTCTGTACATCCCAGTGACTGGCGAGCTAGTGCAGTATGATTTTCAGGATCGAGTTGGGACAAAGGCTTGCAGAGTCGTGTTTGTTGATGAGAGCATTGGCAGATGAGAGATCTGATGGGTTGATATGGTGATGTATTATGAGACTCTTCTCGTTATTCTTGCTGGTCTGATAGGAGGATTTATATGTCCTGATAGGAGATTACGAGGTTTTTCCATTGGATGGGGAGAGGTTCTCCTGAGTATGATGCAACATCGTACTCAATATGCTTGGGGTGTTTGTATGTTGGCAGATTTATATCATGATCTTCATCAGGTAGTGTATGATGAGAGTGCGAGTTTGTCTATAGGATGCACTTTATTGCAGATCTGGTGCTGGGAGCACATTGCTATTAAGCGGCCTATCCATCATAGAGTTCGTGGAGAGAGGCATCCATATGTGTATTTTTATGCAGGTATTCTTACTCAACATAAGTTGGGTAAGATGGAGTATTGGCGTTGGGTGCTTGATTCATTGGATAACATTACTTGGAGACCATATCTTGATTGTGAGCCATGGATGGATGATGCACAGACATTACCATTTATTATGCAGAGTAGATATCTCATTGGTCGGACTCCTTATATTGTTGAGTGATAGTTGATTGGTCGCATTTTGAGACAGTTTGGTATCATCTAGCCTATGCCTAATAGTGTGACGATATATGCTCGATGATATAGAGATAGGCGAGATTGGGGACCTTCTTGTCATTTGAGATTGCTCGTGCAGAGTTTGTTGCTACTCTGAGAGTGGCTTATGATATGAGATTGCACATTCGTGATCCTAGGGTTACTACAGATTATGCTCAGTACATATTAGCTCATCCATTTCCTCGCATTAATGATCCAACAGATCCTCCTCTCAGCTCAAGAGATGAGGATGATGATTCAGATGATCCAGTTGTTAGGAGACGGAGACAGAGACGAGAGCTCAGAGATGCTCATGAGGCTGGGGGAGGTGGTGATGAGGGTGGGGATGGAGGTGGTGGTGGTAGGAGACCTGGATGGAAGGGAGGTCGATTGAGAGTCCGTGGAGGACCTTTTGGACCGGCTGGCAGGATTGAGAGATCACATCCTATGGGTGGGAGAGATGTGTTGGCATATGCACACTCCAATGAGACATTGTAGGTGATTGAAGGTTTTGTCATTGATGACAACCTTACAATCCTATGACACCGGCAAGGCATTCCACTAGCACTAGCAAGATTAGACTCTACACCGGCACACAGATCATCGGCACCGACAGTGAAAGCAAGCATACTGGCACAGAGGCCGATAGGTTTTTGTTGTAATATATTTTGTTTATTATTGTAAAATCATTGCAAGCCGACTTGGCAAGTTGTAAAATTACTCTTATATAAGAGAGATCATTGTAGAACATTGTGTGTAAGAGGAATGTAATTAGGCGAAATAGGGCAGACCTATTATGCGAAATATAGGTAAAGGGTTTATGTAAGAAGCAAAGCAGAAACTAGTATTGATTTGGCATTATAGATGCTACTTTGAAGCGGTACAAGACATTGGATTTATGTAATCCATTTTGTAAGTCAATGAGACTTCCCATTTTGTAATTGAGCAGTGAGCTCTAGGCTCTTGGCCTTCCTGCATGTGCAGGCCCCTCTTGTAGTAGTAATATTCTCTTATTGGCCAGTAAGTGAATATTGTGGGTCACAAATCCCACCAAGGTTTTTCCCACACTGGGTTTCCTCGTTAAACTATTGTGTTATGGTGTATTTTTCATGTGGTTGTTTTTATCTCTGTTTATTGCATTACTTTCTATTTACCGGTACACAATATTAATATGCTCTACATGTTTTAAGTTAAAAAAATCTTGTAACTAGTTAGATACTGATTCACCCCCCCCTCTCAGTATCTATGGGAATCCTAACAAGATGTTGGATGGATTAGGAGGGAGCATGAAAGGGTAGGCATGAAATCATCGAGAGGGTTGCCATTGACAAGAGGCGGGATGACTGGACTGGATGGAGGTTGCGGGAGAGGCATTGATTTTGGACAGATTCAGCTAGACCCGAGGGTTATTGCAGCACATGGTGGAGATGATGAGGATCCTGAGGATCATGTTCTCCTGATTTGATGACGGGTTTGGAGAGTTACTCGGACCGATATTCCAACAGTTGGACAGGGTGGTGGTGAGGAGTGGATTGGGGTTCATGCACCACATCGGGATTTAACATAGTAGGATACACCAGAGCATGATGTGCCAGGGTAGGATACCATTGATAGTCTGAGAGCACAGATTGAGCATCTTTGAGCACAGGTGCAGACTCTTATGACTGAGAGGGATAGAGCTGTTAGGAGACAACAGGATACTTGGGGCCTTCTTGATCACATTTAGCAGGTTGGATTAGGTACTCTCTCAGCTGATACTGTTAGAGCATTAGTTCAGGCCGGGAAGGAGACTTCCCACTGGCAACGACGATATGAGGAGGCAGTTACAGAGAGCCAAAGAGCAGGTAGTTATCATACTACCATTTTGATGGATACTAGCAGTGGTGGGGTCATGGGACCTCCTCAGAGGAGTGGTGAGCATGGGAGACAGACATTTGGAGGATCTTCTCACCCACAGCCACAAAGATAGATAGAGTTAGGTGGTAGTGGTACAGGACAGCCGTGACTTGATTTGGAGAATTTGTATTGTTTATTTGATATCATTGTATACTTGGACTTTTATTATTTTATGATGATCTATATGTAGACATGGACTCTATATGATGATGATTTATATGGATTGATTACATGGATGCAATGATTAGATGGATAATGATCTTTATGCATGTTACTTTATTTGATGATTATGCTTTATATGATGATGCCATGATAAATGCTTTTGTTTGATTTTCGATTTTAATGATCTTGGATGTAAACGAAAATGATTACTAACTTAAATGATTTATAAATGCAATGATCTATATGGAATGTTTTTGTATTTTTATATATGTAATGTTTATAATGATTATGAATCTAAGTGCAAAGATGCAAGTAAATGATCATTAATGGAATGACAATGCAAATAATAATGATGATACACTACATGATGAATGAAATGTACTTAATTTAATTCAAACTAATGCAATGATTTATATACAACTAAATGAAATGGATAATGATTTAAAATGATTCTGAAATGAATGCACCTATAATGATCAAATGCAAATTGTTTTTGTTTGTCCAAGTATACTCAATCTTTATTTATGACTGTTGATCTATTAATGAAATGAAATGCTTATAATGTAAGTGACCATGAATGCTTATAATGCAGACGAATAATGAGCTAATGAAATGATCTAACTAAAAATTGTACTGCCATTCTTCATATGCTATCTTGTAACAGTGCTTTGATTTCATCATTGAGCTTTAAAATGTTGTAAGAAAATACAAGCAACTTGACATAAAGATTCAAGATGACCTGAGCATTCCTTACATGGATTTTGATATAGCAAGTTAATAAAAGCAACTTGATATAATGGATCAAGTGGACCTGAGTATTGCTTGCAGAACAAACAAGGATTATCTCCTTTCATGCATGACTTGAAATATCCTCCTTGATCTTTTGTTGATCATATCCTAAGACAAATTCATACCGTAGTAAGAGATAAACCACAGACAATAATCAAAGAAAATAATCATGCCTCATCATAGCTTCTCTAGTCATGGACATCCTTGAGTTGCATAGAGTACATGATTAGCAATAAAATCAAGATATAAACATTGAATCTTGTATGTCATTCACATGTTCTTATGGTCATTAACTGATACAATCATCTTGATGAATGATCTTTAATAATCCTTTATTCTTCAGTTTCTGAGTTTCATGATTCAGTTGTTGATGAAATACCCTGATTGATTTGTTGCTTTGTTGCTTGTTATCTGTTTCAAAATCCTGGGTGTTTTTGGTTTTTCTAAGTTTTTCGAATGTTTTGGATTTTCAAAGATTCAAAAGATCACCTTAGCAAAAGAATTTGGATTTTGCCCCTAGTGGAAATAAAAATTTATTATGAATATATGAATTGATCAAGATCCAAACCATGGCAGGATACAAATACAGATATGATTGATTTTGATGAAATCTAAGACAGTGACTACGACAAGTATGTCAAAGATTGATAACTGTTGGTAAGCTGCATATTTCTTGCTAAATGGTTCAGAGCAATGGATGCGAAAGATGAAAGATGAAATAGGTAGGTGCGCAAAGCGATCTCATAGATGGAGGAACTTACTTTTTAGATAGCGCATGTTTACCAGGTTTTAACCACTTGTTTTTATTGCACATTTTGATTTATTTTTCTGATTTTTTTGTCTTTCCTGATTTTTTAGAGATGAAACATGTCCTGCCATCAATTAATAAAGATAAGAGTACCCAGAACAAAATCCAGTAGTCATACTGATCTATGCCATTGTTTTGATTTGTTCGATGATTGATAAGAATGTCTGGTTTCAAAGAGTGAGTACCCCGTGTAAGACCGATCTGTCTAGTTTCGAGTGTACCTATCCCTGTATAAGACATGTTGATGTTGATAGATTTCGAGTGATGAATTGATTAAAAAGACATGTGATCAGTTTGATTGCAGTATTTGATAGTTTCCCTATTGTTGATTTGATGGATGGGCCATGCGCTCATGCTTTGATTTTCAATTTTGTTCTTTTTTTTTAGTTTTTGGACATTTTTTTATTTTCTGAGCTTTTTGGATTAGAAGAAAGATGTATTTGGTTTCCCCAATGTATAGCAAGACAAGGAATGGATGAATTGTTGAGCTGAAGATGAATGGGTGAAAGATGGAGGTAGCTTATGAGGAGACATGTCAAGCTATTTTTTTGAAATCATGTTTTTGTCCTTAGTTTTGATCAAGATCAAGGATGGAAAAGGGGATATGGATAGGAGAAACAAGATCATAGATAGTGATAGATGATGAAAGAAATGAATAGTTAGGATAGATGGTATAGATTAGCATGAAGCAAGATCATAGATAGCACTGGATGAACTTAGATAGAGTAATGTATACTGGAGGAAGGATAATGGGAGATGTGGTATGAAGAATAGAGTGGATGAAACTTTGACCCCAAGTATAGAAGTCTCCATTTGTAAAGAGGTGATATGTAAGATTGTCACAATATTTAGCACCACCTGAATAAGTGTTCCTGAACTTTTCAAAGATAGAGACCCAACCCACAGTTAGAACCTCTGATAAATTCAACCAAACATATCTAGAAACTAGGAAGTAGACTCAAAAGGGAAGAAGAATCCCAAATTGGATCAAGGTACTTAGTCTTTGATTACCCATGTGTGTGCAATTGGGTTCATTCTGGCTCATATGATCATTATAATCTTCAGAATCCAACGTGGCTAGCTACATGAGTTACCTTGACTTCAAAAGCATCCTGGATAGAGCCTCGCTGCCAGCAAGAATCCATAGCTCCAATGAGGATATCGTTGTAACATCATAAATATTTCTCCATTCTAGACGTCCATAGCCCTGATGGAGTTATTCGCATATTCCCATAGCCAAGTTTTTTATATTTCATTTTTCTTTTCTTTTCTTTTCTGGATATTTATTTTCTTGATCATGCTTTGGATCTTTTGATATTGTCTTTTTCTTTTCTTATTTTGATTGCACTGGCTTGCAAGTAATGAAACTTACATGGGTTTGATAATTACAGTGGCGTTGAAGCAAGATTTTAGATTTTTCACTAGCCATGTCTTCGACTAAGAAATCACAATGATTTAGAGCAATTGATTAAGTGTATGAGATATAGTAATCAAAAGATGTTGGTACCAAGATACGATAAGTGGTTCTTTTCTGGATTGAGTGTGTATCCCAACCAAAAGATAATGTTGAAGAGGAATAACCTTGGATTCTAAAGTGTATCATGAATAGATATCTAGGAAAAGGACTGAACATGAGATTCAAGCATGGGAAAGCATGTGACAAAATGACACAAATGCCTATTTCATAGATGACAGATTTATGCAAATGATTGAATGAAAGGGATGGAAGGATAGAAAATATGTGTTGGATAATAGATAGAATGTTTGAAGATTTGTGTGAGGATAGATGGAAATGTATTCAAGATGAGTGTTGGTACACAACTTGAGAAGTGATGAATAGATGGAGGAAAATTAAATTTTGGGACATAAGAACCCAAAATAGATAAAGGAAATGATGGAAGAATAGTTTTGAAAAGATGTTTAGATAGATGTTTGAAACAAGTTCAAAGATGTGTTCCTTTGTTGATCTTTCTTATGGATCATTTGAGGTGATGGAATGGTGGATGGAGGGAAGTAAGGACCCAAGATGGATGGAAGGGATAGAGAATTTGACTTTGGAATGAAAGGACCTAAAATGGATTCGGAGGATGAAGAGTTTGACTTTGGAATGAAAGGACCTAAAATGGGTTTGGAGGATGAAGATTTTGACTTTGGAACGAAAGGACCTAAAATGGATTTGGAGGATGAAGAGTTTGAGTTTGGAATGAAAGGACCAAAAATGGATTTGGAGGATGAAGATTTTGACTTTGGAATGAAAGGACCTAAAATGGATTTGGAGGATAAAGAGATTTTTTGATCTTGATCTTGACTTGGAGTAGGACCATTTGAGTTTGTTCTTTTCTCTTGATTTTGAATTAGATTAGTGAAGGAGATGGAAGGGATACCATGCTCTTGCTTAGGAGGTGGATGTTGAATGGGACTTTGCTCTTGAGATAAAAGGGGATCATCATGGATGGAATACCAAAATTTTAGGGGATCATCATAAGATTATTGATAGGTAGGATCTTGATAAAAAATGGGATTAGATTGGAGAGCCATGATATCTTGATCTTGATTTAGGCTAGGACTCATTTCCTTTGAATAAGCTTCTTCTTTTTCAAGTGACAAGGGATGATCACATGAATGATCAAAGTTTCAGTTTAGATAGGTTGATATTGTTGACTTGATGGATACTTTGTTTCGGATACTCAAGCTCACTAAGTCGAATAGAGGGTTTGTTCGATAAGCCCCTATGACAAAGTATGTCAAATGATATGGATAAAGTCTCTTGATATGGAAACTTGACTTGACTAACTTGAATACCTATCTAGGTATTATTGTCGTTGAGATAGTTGGATGATATACTCTTGATCACTTGGTTTGATCCGGTGTTTCAAATGTTGGAAAGCCTTTGTATTACCCTTTTGATCAAATTTTTTTCAGCAATTTGTTGGATTTTTACTCACTCATAAATGATAATATTCTTCAAATTTTGACCATTTGGAACATGTTACAGACATAGAAGACACAATGTTTAATAAACAAAATGCACAAGCAAGTACAAATCTTATGGTCGGCTGAGACAATAGTTGTTGAATCTCACATGGGGTTTCCCCTGAGGCTACGCTAGTCAAAGCGGATATTTAGATGCTTGACCCCACTGGCTCCACCCTCAGCACTCACTTCTTCGGGGCAACCAAGCACCAGTTTCCATGAAAACTCCTCATGGAAAACTTTATATCTCTACTAGGAATCGTATGTGTGTGAGCCACTTCAAAGGTCCGACCTCCTGCGCCAATAACTAGAAGGATTTTGGCAACTAGTACAAGTGGTTTTTAGTAAAGGCTTCTGGTCATGTGGCCATACATGTGGCCATACATGCGGCACTTACAGCTCTGTAAATACAAAAGGTTCCCAGCCTATAGAGGTTACGCTCCATAGGGTTTATGGGGAAACATAGTGTCGGTATGAACTTATCAGCACATGTTGTTTGGGACTTTCGTCACAAACATGATTTATTTATAGTGGATTGGAAGGACTCGGTATTAGCCTGTTTCCACTTTAGGTCATTCCCTTCTCACTAGCCCCCTCAAGGCAGCTTGGGAAGGAAGGCTCTCTAAAGGATTTAATTGCTTGAAATTAAAGAAAGCATAAAAGAGTGGGTTTGGCTTTTTGATCACCCAATTAAGGGGAGAGCATATACCTACCACTTAAGACAAAGCAATCAAAGTTATTTTTAACCTTTTCAAAGCAATTGTTGGCTAAGTCCTATTTGAAGATGTTGCTCCAACAAGCATCATGTTTATTTTAGCCCCACATAGCAAATGATTTTCTAAACTAGGAATTGAAAATCCTGGTCAACAAAATGAATCGTTGCAAAATGTAACTTGCTTTGTAAAAATGGACAAGTTGATTATTCTGTTTAACTTGCAAAAAAATAAGATTGATTGTGCTTTTTACCTTTGCAAGAAAATGAAAGATTGTTGTTCTTTTTAGAGCCCAAAATTTGAGGTGTGAATCCCAACTTTGCAAGAAAGTAAATATTTGATTTGTTGTTCTTTTTACCTTGCAAATGTGATTATTTTTAGAGGCCCCCCCCCAAAAAAGTGAGGTACTTTTTAGAACACCAAATTGAAAAATGAAGTTCTTTTTACCCAAAAGGAAATATGAGTTCTTTTTAACCAACTTTGAAAAAGCTAGAAAAGAAATCACTAAATCCTAACATAACTCCTCCAAATCTGCAAGAAACTGTTAGAAACCTGCAATAAAAAAGAAGTTAGTGAAAATCCAAAACCTTAGGTGGGCTTCCACAAGCCTAATTTCAAATCGTGGTTACAAATTTTTCACTCTTAAATCTGAAATGCCCTGAAATTTGACTAAGTCTGAAATTTGGAGGATCTTCCAAAAACTAGATTTTGCATTATAACTCCTAGAGGTCTAAAACCCTTCTCAAACATCCTGACAATATATATGGAATATAACTTAAAGTATAAGAAAGAGAAAAGAGAAGAGGAAATGTCACTTATACTTAAATGTTATATTCCATATAATTTTGCACTTTGTTTCAAATGTGCTATCTTAGAGAACATATGCGCTAAAATAATTGTCAAATGCGCTAACCCATCTATCAAATGCGTTAACCTGCGTTACAAAAGTGCTAACTTATGTTCAAAAGCGCTAACCTACGATGCAAATGCGCTAACCTGTGATGCAAATGCGCTAACCTATGATGCAAATGCGCAGATTTTCAGACAAAAGCGCTAACCTACATGACATATGCGCTAACCTGTGATGCAAATACGCTAACCTATGATGCAAATATGCTAACCTATCGAATAAAAGCATTGTCGAAATTCACACATGCGTGAATCTACATTACAAATGCGTTAATTTTACTTTTGTGAGATTTTTAAAGGTATATGCGAGGTCCATGAGCCCCACGGTGGGCGCCATAATGTGTTGACTTGAATTTCATCCTCGGAATGTTACCTGCAATAAGTTAGTTTCACAAAATACTAATGGAAATGCTACAGGAAATCCAAACTCAACCAATGAAATTGCATGAAATACATATGAAATAAAATATTAATATTACCTTCATGACTTATGTCTCATTGTGTTCTAACTCCACTGTTCCTGGTTGCAGATGGTGTGCTCTTAGACAATGCACTAATGGCTTCCAAGATGGCATATGAAGAATGGATTGATAACTTGTAGTTAACTGATACTATGATATGCAATACTACATGATTTTGCTAAAATGATTATGCTAAATGATATTATATGATATTTGCTATTTGCTATTTACTTCAAAAACTCACGGATGCATATGATTGATTTGAAGACTAACTCTCTCTCAACTAAAGCTCTTGATTTTATAGACCTTGAGAGGATTAGATGATGTGGCTTAAATCAACGGTCCCGATCAGATCTACAGATTTGAATGGCTATGAGCAAAGGTGAAGTTTGAGAGAAAGGGGGAAAGAGAAGACAAGTGTCACTCATCTCACCTTGACTGGGTTGCTGCTTGAGGGATCTAGGGATGGTTGGAGGAAATTTAGACATGATAAGACAAGTGGACTCAAGTCCTTCCTAAGATGTAGAGGGTGTTGGAGAGAATATAGGAAATGGTTATGAAATATGTGTACATACACAATATTCATTAAGTTTGGAAGTTGAAGATAAATGATGAATTAATATTTAAGAAATATTAATTTCCTTAGCCACATGTTTGATGAGTTGGCAAAGGGAATATGAAGTGGAGATGGAGGGTGAGTTGGAAAAGGGATTAAATAATTTTGAGAATTATTTAATATTTGAGACTATAGGATAGGATAATAACTATTAAATATTAGATATTTAATTGTTTGAAGGAGATAATTAAATATTAGATATTTAATTAATTTGATTAAAAGGATAATTAATTATTAGATATTTAATTAATTAGAAGAATAGGTTAGATGAATTAATTAATAAAATATAAATAAATAGAAAGACATGAAAATGAATTAAATAAATAAATCTTTTCAAATTAACTATTTAATAGAAGAATAATTATTAAATAAATATAAAATATTTATTTAATTGCTCATAGCCAATTTTTATGTGTATACACATATAAATCCAGACTACAATTCGAAGAAGTGTTGAACTACAAAAGATAGCATCTCCTATGCCTGAGTATAGTTCCGGTTAAGCTCAATATCAGAGGACTAAATCCTCTTACATAAACCCAATTCGATCTCCAATGATTGACCAACTCCTATGCCTGAATGATATTACATTTATTCACACATTACATTCCTTGACCATGACCTCTTACATTAACCATGATGATCTACAATGAGATCTTACATCTATTTATACAAAACCCTAGACCATAAGCAATCAGGTCGACCACCAGACAATAAACCGATTACATAATTACAAACCATGTTGGCCTTAAACCAAATAAATAATATCAACACATAAGACATCCCAGAAATACATCAATAGGTCCTATGCACGCGTTACATTAAAGTCGGTCCATAACCTAGATCAACCGGGACCAAGTATAGGTCCACACGCTTCAGCAATGATCTCCAACTGCCAAGTCTTGAACATGATCACCTACAACATCCTAAAACTCCACCAGAAGCTGCACCAACACCACTTATGTAATTCATCAAAGATCTCCATCAAAAGCTCTGCTGGTGAAACCCTTGTCGGAACCAGAAACCAATCTTCTAAGCAAGCAGAATAGCATCCGATCTCTAGACCAAAACCAACTGACCAAATATGAGTATAAGTATCATGAACAAGCCAATTCCATCATCAGACTATACCAGAGTCTACTGGATCATGTCAGATCAAAGTTAACCAAAAACCACTCAACCTACCAGGACCAGAAGGGTGCCGGTAAAGCATCCAAACAGCTAGTGTTGACATCAATGAAAAAACATCAATGCAACACATAATCAATTCCATCAAATGGCCAACAATCTCCCCCTTTGGCATTGATGGCAACACTAGATGTGAAAAACATCTAAGTACCAAGAAATGCCAAACAAATCTCCCCCTTGGGAAGAAAGCCAACAGATCTCCCCCAAATAGCTCTGAATATCAATATCACTCCCCCTATTCACTTTCTTTTTCACATCAATATCACTCCCCCTTTGACATCAATGCCAAAAATCTGACAAAAATATCAAAGAAAAAACATAAGCCTCTGAATTACAAAGCTGACTACTCCCCCTAAGCAGTAGCATCCCACATCAGTGCCAGAATGAATAGTATCTCTAATAGTGCATGTCGGACTGATGCCAAGCCGCATCAATCAAGTCTCTACCGGAGGGGCAGAAACTCTCAATCTATCTCTCAGGTACTCAAATGATTCCTTGGACAAAGGTTTAGTGAAAATATGTGCAATCTGCTCTTTAGTGTTCACATAAACCAGTCTAACTTCATTTGCTTCCACCTTCTCTTTCAAAAAATTATACTTGATAGATATGTGCTTTGTTTTAGAATGAAATAATGGATTCTTTGCTATATCAATAGCAGCAAAGTTATCACAGTGAATAACTACCAGTGCATCACAATCAACCTTTATATCCTTCAACATTTGCTTCATCCATAAAACCTGTGTACAGTTAGTAGCAGTAGCAACATACTCAGCTTCAACAGTAGATAAAGAAGTACATGACTGTTTCTTGCTGATCCATGAAACCAACTTCTTTCCAAGAAAGAAAGCTCCACCGGAAGTACTTTTTTGGTCATCAACATCTCCAGCCCAATCAACATATGTATATGCACATAAAGTAAAGTTATCATCCTTAGGGTACCATAAGCCATATTCTGATGTACCTTGTAGGTATCTAAAAATCCTTCACCGCCATCTCATGATTTTCTCTAGGATCATTCTGAAATCTTGAAACAATACAAATAACATTCATAATGTCAGGCCTAGTCCGAGTCAAATATAGCAGACCTCCAATTATAGATTTGTGTCTTGTAGGATTTATCGCTACAGAAACATCTTTTCTTGTCAATTTCTCACTTGTAACCATAGGAGTGCTTACTGGTTTAGAATCTCCCATACCAAATTTCTTCAACAATTTCTTAGCATATTTAGTTTGACAGATGAAAATACCTTTGTTAGTTTGAGTAACTTGCAAACCTAAGAAAAATTTCATTTCACCAATCATAGACATCTCAAATTCTTTCTCCATATTCTTAGAAAATTCTATGCATAACTTATCTTCACCTCCAAAAATAATGTCATCAATGAATACTTCAATAATCAATATATCATCATTATTGATTTATTAATATAAATTACTATTAGCACTGCCCTTAGTAAAACCAAGCTTCAAAAGATATTTATCCAACCTTGCATTCTAAGATCTAGGTGCTTGTTTCAATCCATATAAGGCTTTCCTTAACTTGCAAACCATATATGTATCATTTGATTGTGAAAAACCATCAGGTTGCTCAATATAAAATTCGTCATCAAGATCTGATAGTTCTAATACTTAATATAAGTACAGATCCAATAGCCAACAAGATGAGAGGGGGGGTGGATCATACAAACTTAATCTTCCATAAAAACATCAAATTCAACCTTGGTAACATATACTTTAGTAATATAACCCAAAACTGTTAAACATGCAAACTCAAAAGCATATAAACATCATAAACCTCATAACACCAGATTTAACGTGGAAACCCAAATAGGGAAAAACCACTATGGAATTTCGGACCCACTAAGAAATATACTCTTCTAGAGTATGCTCGGTTAAAAGCAAATCCTGTTAAAGATTACAAACACATTGCTAGATGTGACCCGGTTAAGGGATTTCCCTTAGATCTGTTAGGATCTTCACCTTGTTAGAAGTGACCTTGTTAAAGGATTTCAAACACTCAATCAGAATGTCACCTTGCTAGAGGGTTTTACAAATAAGACTGTTAAGTCCACTCGGTTAAGAGATTTTCTGTCACTTTCACAAAATAACAGTAATAAAAATCTATCTGCAACTTCACATCTAAAATGTTAAAGCAGATTCTTATTTGTTCAATACAATCTAGACATAGAACTAATCTTGTCCATCTGTTGGGCTTCTATACTCTGTTATTCAAATAGGTCTTCAAGCTTTTGTGCTCGGTAATCACTATGTAGCATCCCTGTGCATACACTTGCCCGCATACATTGTTTATCAATAGTTCCCTATTTATAAACAATTAGCTAACCGCTTAATCTCCTTGATCACATTTCCCATGATCAATCATAGCCATCAGATCTTCAAACTTGTCTAGGTTCAATGCATCTTTCGATCTGAAAACGTTTTACCCCGCCTAGAAACTTGCATATATTTCTTAGAACTTGTGCCAAGGTATTGTAGTTCAATCTACGCTATAGATCTTCATGCCAACTTTCCTTTGCCATAGATTCATTAACAAACTATATTTATGGCATACCAATCATTTAATCAGTTCCAGCTCATCAGCTTCCTTCATTAAATAATGCATGTAACCATTTAATGCATTCTATTATAGCTCGGTTACAACTTGGTAACAACTCGGTAAATACTAAACTTCACTTGGTAGACATTATGCCTTCATTAACTGATAGCGATAACCTTAGGGTTTACCGACTAGGTTCCTTAGGGTTTACTGACTAGGTTCTTTGCTTGATAACATAGTATAGTATTAACCTTACAATTTACAACATATGTATGATGCTAAAACAATGTAAACATCATGATCTCATCATTGTCTGACTCAGTAATAGTTGCCCATTGAATACCTTATTCATCCCCTTATTCATCATATTCTTTCTGTGTCTTTTACCGACATCTTTATATTCTTCAAATCATACTTCTCAAGATATGGTAGCATGATACTGAATTAGAAAATCAATTTCTTGACATCAATGACAAAATAATAATATCAAGACAGTAAACATCCTTAATCAGTTATATCCATAATCATTAACAACCTTCTCAATGTCAATAATCTCCCATTGTCTGTTATAATGCTATATTGCCAACAATCTCCCCCTTTGGCATTGATTGCAAAACCAATTGATTTGACCTTAAAAGATTCGGATTGCTATGATTCTGAAATGCTGAAATGCTCTCCCCCATACATTAGACTTCTCTTATTTTTCTCAGTCTTCTTTCCAATTTGCAATCTTCTTAGTTTTCTCAATCTGTCTTCTCGGTTTTCTCCCCCTTATATTAGTCTTCTCCCCCTTTGACAACAATGCCAAAAATTAAAGAACTAAAACATAATTTCTTCCTGTATGAAGTGATTTCCTACTATTGTGTATCAATGCAGTCTCGGTCAGAGCATTTTGTCTACAATTCCTGTTCCCTGTAATGTTTCCTATAATATTTTCTGTACACCTTTAGAAAACATCCTAAAGTGTGTAAATCAACATCAACTCCTAAAAGATATTCGATAGAGTCATCGGATTGATGCTTTCACCGAACTCGGTCAGTGAGTAGAAGATAGGGGTAGGACCCCCTAACTTACTTCTGAGATATTCAAAAGTGTCCCTTGGTAGTGGCTTGGTGAAGATATTTGCTATTTGTTCCTTTGTGCTAACATACTCCAACACCACTTTCTTCTCTTGAGATTCTTCTCTAAGATAATGATATTTGATAGAGATGTGCTTTGTCTTAGAGTGCATAACTGGATTCTTTGAAATGTTAATGGCACTAGTATTGTCACAGAATATAGGTACTGGCTTGGTAACTTTCTCAGTTATACCTTCCAACAGTTGTTTGATCCATGCAATGTTGGTACAATTCAATGCTGCAACAACATATTCAGCTTATGCTGTTGACTGTGAAACACATCCTTGTTTCTTGCTAAGCCAACTCACTAGTCTTTCTCCTAAAAAGAAAGCTCCTCCACTTGTGCTTTTTCTGTCATCAATGTTGCCTGCCCAATCAGCATCAGTATAAACTTTTAAATCAAAATCATTTCCTTTCTGATATACTAAGCCATAATCCTCTATGCCTTTCAAGTATCTAAAAATTCTTTTGATTGTTGTCATGTGTGTTTCCTTAGGATCTGCAGAGAATCTTGTAACTATACCTACTGCATGTGCTATGTCTGGTCTGTTGTGAACAACATATTGTAGTTTTCCAATCATTGATCGGTAAAGTGTCTCATCAATAGATGCAGATTCATCATTCTTTGATAATTTACAGTTGGTAATCATAGGAGTACTTATTGGTTTTGAATCCTCCATTCCAAATTTCTTCAAGATTTCCTTTATGTACTTGGATTGAGTAATGAAAATCTCATTTTTCATTTGCAGTATCTGTAAACCTATAAAATACTTTATCTCACAGATTAATGACATCTCAAATTCTTTGCCATTTCATTTCCAAAGTTCTTGCATAAAGAGTCATTTCCACAAAATATAATATCATCAACAAATATGGCTGAGATAAGTATTCCATTTTCATCATTCTTCATGTACATATTGCTATTCTCACTTGTTCTTATAAAACCAATCTTAATCAAATAAGAGTGCAATCTTTCATACCATGCTCTAGGTGCTTGTTTCAAACCATATAAAGCTTTGTTCAATTTACATACCTGATCTTTATTCTTATCTTCAACAAATCCTTCAGGTTGTTCAATAAAAACTTCTTCTTCTAATATTCCATTCAGAAATGCAGATTCCATTTGATATACCTTGAAGTTTTTGAAAGAAGCATATGCCAACAATGTTCTTACTCCTTCAAGTCTAGCAACAGGTGCAAAAGTTTCACCATAATCAATTCCTTCTTCTTGAGCATAACCTTTGCAAACTAGTCTTGCTTTGTTTCAAATGATCTCTCCTTTTTCATTTAGCTTGTTTTTGGAAATCCACTCTGTACCGATTACATTTTTGTCCTCTGGTCTTGGGATTAGTGTCCATGTGTCATTCTTCTTGATTTGATCAATCTCTTCTATCATAGCATTAATCCAATCTTCACTGTTAAATACCTCTTTCACTATTCTTGGTTCAAATTCAGATATCAGACATGTGTTCTGTCTCAGTTTGTTCCTTGTCATCACTGGATCACTCTTATCTCCTATAATCTGACTTGGTGCATGATGTCTTCTGACATACTTGGCTAATATAGGCTCGATAGGCTCTGTATGATCTTTTTCATCACTCGGTAACTGGATATTCTCTTCATTTTCTTCAATAGTCTTCTCGGTAAGACTTCTCGGTTGAACATAGATTCATCATAGTCTTCTAGTTCCTTGGAATTTCCTTCATCATTTCTTTCTATAAATTCATCAATTTTCACATTTGCACTTTCTACTATTTTGTTAGATGATTTGATCAGACATTTAAATGCTTTGCTTCTAGAAGAATAACCTAGAAATGTTCCTTCTTCACTTTTTTGATCAAACTTGCCATTTCTATCATCTTTGTGAACATAGCATCTACTTCCAAATATTTTAAAATAGCTTACATTAGGTTTCTTGTCATACCAAATTTCATATGGTGTCTTCAATGTACCTTTCTTCAATTGTACTCAGTTCAGGGTGTAAACTGTTGTGCTTATTGCTTCTCTCCAAAATGTTTGTGGCACCTTCTTTTCAATCATCAGTGTTCTAGCACAATCCACAATAGATTTGTTTCTTCTCTCAGCTATTCCATTATGTTGTGGAGTTCTCAGTGCAGAGACTTGTCTTTTAATACCATGATCATTGCAGAATAAGTTGAATTCATCATATGTGAACTCTCCTCCTCTATCTGATCTAAGACATTTCAATTGTCTTCCTATTTCATTTTCAACTCTTGCCTTGTACCATTTAAACATTTGAAAAGCTTCTAATTTTTCTTTTAGAAACATTACTGACATTATCCTTGAATAGTCATCCACAAACAATATGAAATATTTATCACCATAATAACTTTGAACTTTCATAGGACCACAAAGATCAGTGTGCACTAGATCTAAAATTCCCTTAGAAGTGTAAGACTTACTTGTAAAGCTTGATCTTGTCATCTTACCCATCTGGCATCCTCGACAAATAGCATTCTCTAGTTTTTCAAGACTCAGTAGACCTCTTACTTGGTGCTTCTTGCTTATTTTGATCAGATTATCAAAATTTACATGACAAAACCTTTTATGCCATAACTAGGTATCATCTATCTTTGCATACAAACACTTATTCCGAGTTGAGTCAAGGTGAAATGTGTTACCTTTTGTTTGTGTCCCGGTAGCAGCTAACTTTCCATTCTTGTCATGAACTTTGACAATTCCTTTCTAAAATTCTATTCGGTAACCTATGTTATTTAGCTATGCTACACTCAACAAATTGTATTTCAAACCTTCAACCCAATAAACATCATTGCATCTTGCATTGTCAAGAAGTGTTATAGATCCTTTAGCTTTCACCGAACATGGTGCATCATTACCAAATCTAACATAGCCTCCATCAAAATCTTCTAATATAACAAACTTGTGTTTATCTCCTGTCATATGATGGGAGCATCCACTATCTATGATCCAAGAATCATTAGTGTTTATGTGAGATATTAGGGCTTTTTCTTCATATATTTCTTCATCTGATCCATCTTTGATAGCCACATAAACTACTTCCTCTGTATCAGTTTCATTTGATTTATCATCGTTAGATTCCTCATCAGCTATTAAGCATGTCTTTCTATCTCTTCTTCTGAAGTCTCGGTGTCCTCTGTAATGATTATCTTTTTGTCTGTCATCTCGGTAATCTCTCTTTTTAGTAGAATCTTTGCCAGGACAGTTAGAAGCCATATGTCCTATCTTATCACAATTAAAACATTTCAAAGGTAGTTTTCCTTTGTACTTACCTTTGCCTCTCGGTAACCTTTTGGTTAATAGTGCTTCAAACTCTTCTTGCTTTCTTATTTCCTCATACAGTTTGTGTATTTCTTCCATGTTCTTACGAAATCTTTCACTTGCTCCACTGTGATCTCCTTCAGAGTACTTATACTTTCTTTCATTGAAATCATTAGATTCATCAAGATGAAAAGAACTAAATGCAGATTCAACTTTATTTACCGAAGATCCACTATTATCAAAGTTACTTAATTCAAATGCATGTAGCTTACCAATAGTAGCATCTAAAGAAACTAGCATATTAGGTACAGACCTCAATTCATTGATTGCAGAGACTTGAATTGCATAAGCCGGTAGAAGGGTTGTCAACAACTTACTTGTTATATCCTTTTCTTCAATAGTTCCACCTGCTCCTTTGATTTGATTGACAATCTCCTTTAGTCTTGTACTGTATTGAGTTATGTTCTCACCTTCATTCATCCTCATAGATTCAAGTTATCCTCTTAGACTATCTACTTTTGCTCTTTGAACATGTTCATCTCCTCCATACACTGATATGAGCTTATCCCACATTGCCTTTGCATCATTGCAGCCTTCTAGATCATTAAACTCTGAGTCAGTCAATGCAGATGTTATTTCAATCATTGCTTGAATATGTTCTTGCTTTGCCTTTATCTCTTCCATAGTCAATGGATAGGTGCTCAGTGTAACAAAATCATTCTCCAGATAGTATACAACATATTCTCCAACTCATGATAGATGCAGCTTCATCCTTTTCTGCCATGTAGAGAAACTTGACTTGTTCAACTTCGGTGCATCCCTCTTATACATATTTGGATCTTTAACTCAAGTGCCTTTAAACTTTTCTTCTAGATTCCAAAGCTCTGATACCAATTGATAGTTCTGATACTTAATATAAGTACAGATCCAATAGCTAACAAGATGAGAGGGGGGGGGGGCTGAATCATACAAACTTAATCTTCCATAAAAACATGAGATTCAACCTCAGTAACATATACTTCAGTAATATAACCCAAAACTATTAAACATGCAAACTTAAAAGCATATAAACATCATAAACCTCATAACACCAGATTTAACGTGGAAACCCAAATAGGGAAAAACCACTATGGGATTTCGGACCCATTAAGAAATATACTCTTCTAGAGTATACGCGGTTAAAAGCAAATCCTGTTAAAGATTACAAACACATTGCTAGATGTGACCTAGTTAAGGGATTTCCCTCAGATCTGTTAGGATCTTCACCTTGTTAGAAGTGACCTTGTTAAAGGATTTCAAACACTCAATCAGAATGTCACCTTGCTAGAGGGTTTTACAAATAAGACTGTTAAGTCCACTCGGTTAAGAGATTTTCTGTCACTTTCACAAAATAACAGTAATAAAAATCTATCTGCAACTTCACATCTAAAATGCTAAATTAGATTCTTATTTGTTCAATACAATCTAGACATAGAACTAATCTTGTCCATCTGCTGGGCTTCTATACTCTATTATTCAAACAGGTCTTCAAGCTTCTGTGCTCGATAATCACTATGTAGCATCCCTGTACATACACTTGCCCGCATACATTATTTATCAATAGTTCCCTATTTATAAACAATTAGCTAACCGCTTAATCTCCTTGATCACATTTCCCATGATCAATCATAGCCATCAGATCTTCAAACTTGTCTAGGTTCAATGCATCTTTCGATCTGAAAACGTTTTACCCCGCCCAGGAACTTGCATATATTTCTTGGAACTTGTGCTGGGGTATTGCGGTTCAATATGCGTTGTAGATCTTCATGTTGACTTTCCTTTGCCATAGATTCATTAACAAACTATATTTATGGCATACCAATCATTTAATCAGTTCTAGCTCATCAACTTCCTTCATTAAATAATGTATGTAACCATTTAATGCATTCTATTATAGCTCGGTTACAACTCGGTAACAACTCGATAAATACCAAATTTCACTCGGTAGACATTCCGCTTTCATTAACTGATAGCGATAACCTTAGGGTTTATCAACTAGGTTCCTTAGGGTTTACCGACTAGGTTCTTTGCTTGATAACATAGTATAGTATTAACCTTACAATTTACAACATATGTATGATGTTAAAACAATCTAAACATCATGATCTCATCATTGTCTGACTCGGTAATAGTTGCCGATTGAATACCTTATTCGTCCCCTTATTCATCATATTCTTTATGTGTCTTTTACCGACATCTTTATATTCTTCAAATCATACTTCTCAAGATATGGCAACATGATACTAAATTAGAAAATCAATTTCTTGACATCAATGACAAAATAATAATATCAAAACAGTAAACATCCTTAATCAGTTATATCCATAATCATCAACAACCTTCTCAATGTCAATAATCTCCCATTGTCTGTTATAATGTTATATTGCCAACAAGATCCCCATTCAAAAATGCACATTTAACATCCATATGATAAACCTTGTATTTTTTATAAGCTACATAGGCAAGAAATAATCTTACAGCTTTAATCCTAGCTACAGGTGCAAAAGTCTCTCCATAATCAATCCCCTCCTTCTGAGAATAACCTTTACAAACCAATCTAGCCTTATTCCTTATAACTTGACCATCTCCATTCAATTTATTTCTAAAAACTCATTTAGTTCCAATAACATTTTTATTTTTAGGCCTTGGAACCAAGGTCCATGTGTTATTTTTCTCAATCTGATCTAATTCTTCTTCCATATCTTTCAACCAATGTTCATTTTTACATGCCTCAATTACTGATACCGATTCAACTTGTGAAATTAAACATACCTCATTAGTTGTCAGTCTTCTTCTTGTCATCACTCCATTTCTCTTATCCCCAATGATTTGATCTTTTGAATGATTCAATCTCACATACCTAAGAGTCTTTTGACTTTCTGTTTCTCTTCCCTGTTCTTCAGTTGCTGTAGAATTCTCTTATGTTATCAGAGTATTTGGTTCAACTCTCTACTCCGGTAAAGGTGCTACCGGTTTAGATATAATCATTTCCACTGCCGGTTCCTTCTCATAAACTCTGATTTGACTTATGTTCAACTCATCTACTTTGACATTAGCACTCTCCATAATTCTCTGCAATCTCTTGTTATAACATTTATATGCTTTGCTTTCATTAGAATAACCAAGAAATATGCCTTCATTACATCTAGGATCAAATTTCCCAATAATATCATTTCTCTTGATATAAAATTTACTACCAAAAGTTCTGAAATACTTAACTGTAGGTATATTTCCAAACCATAATTCATAAGGTGTCTTACCAGTTTCTCCTTTGATATGTACTCTGTTGAATATATAAACCGCTGTACTCACTACTTCTCTCCAGTATATATGAGGTAGGCTAGCTTCCATCATCATTGTTCAAGCAACATCCAAGAAATTTTTGTTCTTCCTTTCCACAACTCCATTCTGCTAAGGTGTCCGAGGAGCAAAAAATTATCTGCTTATACCATGCTTGTCACAAAAGTTAGTCAACTAACTGGATGTGAATTCTCCTCCATGATCTGATCTCAAACATTTAATCTTCAATCCTGTCTCAGTTTCCACTTTAGCCTTAAAGATTTTAAAGTTTTCAAAGGCTTCAGATTTTTCTCTCAAAAAAGTAACCTACATCATTCTAGAATAATCATCAATGATTAGCATGAAATATCTATCACCATGAAAATTTTTAACTCTAGCAGGGCCACACAAATCAGTATGAATAAGATCAAGAACATCATTTGATTTATCTTGTATACTCCTAAAAGAGGTTCTAGCCTGTTTAACCATTTGACATTCTGTACATACCGGATTATAGGGCTTCATAATCTTAGGTATATACCTAATTGCCTTAGTTGAACTGATCTTCATAATGCAATCAAAATTCACATGACATAGCCTTTTATGCCATATCCAACTCTTATCAATATGTCTAATCAAACATGTCTTCTCACCAGAGTTTAAGTAAAATATATTACCTTTTGTTTGACTATCAGTTGCAATCTCTAAGCTAGATCTGTTAATGATTTTGCATTTTCCATGTTTGAATTATAATTGAAATCCCTTGTCTACCAATTTTCCTACACTCAAAAGATTATGCTTCAAACCTTTAACATAATAAACATTGTCAGTATTGTTCTTACCATCCAATGATATAGTTCCTTTTCCTTTAATCATACATGCCTTATCATCTCCAAATCTAACTAGACCATCATGAAATTCTTGCAAAGACAGAAACTTCCCTTTATCTCTAGTCATATGATGTGAACAACCACTATCAATTAACCATTCATCCTTGTCTTCAATTTTAGCAGCAAGCACCTTCTCTTCAAGTACATTCTCTTCTAGTGCCGGATCATCTTCCTTGATAGCTAGGAATACCCATTCCTTCCCATTGTCGGATCCACTAGCAGAGTCTTCTGTCGGTTCATCATCTAAATCAGTAATACCTTCCTCATCTGCTATGTAGCATGATTTGTCTCTATTTTTCTTGTATTTATATTTGTTCTGATATCCAGAGTTAGGCTTAAATGATCTTCTAACTCTTTCTTCAAATCTTGAATTCCATTCAGGACATCTAGATGCAAAATGACCAATCTTATTACATGCAAAATATTTAAAAGGTGTTTTTCCTTCATACTTACTTCCTATCGGTCCTTTGGGTACTCTTCTAGAAAATAGTTCCTCAAGTTGCTCAAACTCATCATCTTCTCTCTTCATATCTTCCAATTCTTTTGCATATAAATCTTTCTAGTCTTGCTTACCGATTGTAGATGTAGTTGTATGAAAAGGAGGTTCAGCTTTCACAGCTCCAGAAGGTCCAAATTCCTCAAGCTCAAAAGCAGATAGTTTCCCAACCAAAGTATCTCAGTTGATAGATGTATTAGCCATTGTTCTCAACTCATTAATAGCAGTAGCCTTCATTTTGTAAGCTGGTGGTAGGGCTCTCAGGAATTTAGAAACAATTTCATCTTCGCTCAGAGTTCCACCACAACATTGAATTCCTATAAAAATTTCATTTACCCTTTCCATGAATGCAGTAATCCTTTCATCTTCTTCCATCTTCAGGTTTTCATATCTCACCCGTTAACCATCAAGTTTAGCAATCTTCATTGTAGGGTCACTTTCATTAAGAGTCTCCAACTTATCCCATATAGCCTTTCCAGATGATTTGTTTGTTAATCCCATTATTTGTTGATCAAAAAGTGCACACAAGAGGGATTCTCTTGCTCTACAATCATTCTCAAGCTCCTTGTCCAAGTTTGTCAAAGGAGGATTGCCAGATCCTGAATTATAGGGTGTGACACCATTCTGTGTGATCTCCCAAATCTCCTTGCCAAGACATCTTAGATGAGTATCCATCTGAATCTTCCATATTGTGTAATTTGTTCCATCAAGCCTCAGAATATCCCTTCGAAAGATAGCTCCAAAAAAACTGGATGAAATTGAACTGTTAGTCGCCATAAGATCTTCCTTAAGCGGTTAAGCTTTCTATAGAGAGGACCAAAGTTCTTATACCAATTGTTAGACAATTCAAATAACCAGAAGACAATTGAGAGGGGGCGGGGTTGAATCAATTGTCACAGATTACAAGAACTATTAGCAATATAAACTTTAATATCAGAACCCAAAACATTAATACCAAAATAGTAGTTAAACCAATTAAGCATAAACAATAATCACAAAATAAAATCCATCCACATAACACCAAGATTTGTAGGTGGAAAACTTGGTAATAGGAAAAACCAGGGTGGGAAGTCTACCCACAGTCAGATAATACTTCTGCAGTAAGTATGTGAATTACAATTGAGGGGCCTGCATTTGTAGGAAGGCCAACAACCTAGAGCGTACTGCTCATCACAAAAGGAGCCTCACTGACTACATATAAATCCGGACTACAATCCGGAGAAGTGTTGAACTACAAAAGATAGCATCTCCTATGCCTGAGTACAGTTCCGGTTAAGCTCAATACTTGAGGACTAAATCCTCTTATATAAACCTAATTCGATCTCCAATGATCGACCAAATCCTCTGCTTGAATGATATTACATTTATTCGCACATTACATTCCTTGACCATGACCTCTTAAATTACCCATGATGATCTACAATGAGATCTTACATCTATTTATACAAAACCCTAGACCATAAGCAATCAGGTCGACCACCAGACAATAAACTGATTACATAATTACAAACCATGTTGGCCTTAGACCAAACAAATAATATCAACATATAAGACATCCCAAAAATACATCAATAGGTCCTATCCACACGTTACATTAAAGTCGGTCCATAATCTAGATCAACTGAGACCAAGTATAGGTCCACACGCTTCAACAATGATCTCCAAACACCAAGTCTTGAACATGATCACCGACAACATCCTGAAAATCCACCAGAAGCTGCACCAACACCACTTATGCAATTCATCAAAGATCTCCATCAAAAGCTCTGACGGTGAAACCCTCGTCGGAACCAGAAACCAATCTTCTAAGCAAGTAGAATAAAATATGATCTCTAGACCAAAACCAACTGACCAAATATGAGTATAAGTATCATGAACAAGCCAATTCCATTATCAGACTATACCCGAGTCTATTGGATCATGCTGGATCCAAGTTAACCAGAAAACACTCAACCTACCGGGCCAGAAGGGTGCCAGTAAAGCATCCAAACAACTAGTGTTGACATCAATAAAAAAACATCAATGCAACACATAATCAATTCCATCAAATGGCCAACACTCTTTTCATTGTAATCTAATGTACATAGTGGATATATTTTGTGGGCAGGTGCTCACCATGGTTTTTCCATGTTTGGGTTTTCCATATAGAAAATCTTGGTTTTCATGTGTTGGATATGTGTTGTTGATTAATTGCTTATGTGTTGCATTAATTTTTGTTTGGATTGATTCACCCCCCTCTCAGTCCTACCTTGGGTTCAACAATTGGTATCAGAGCAAGGTTCCTCTTGAGTAAGCTTAATCACTTGAGGCAGATCCGATATGGCATACAACGTGCATTACAAAGTTTAAATCTTTGATGGTACAAACTTTTTGTGCTAGAATGAGATAATGGAGTCACATTTGGAGACATTGTAGAATGAAATATGGGAAATCATTTAGACCAGATATACACCCCCGTTGGGTGGTCCTCATACTCCAGATGAGATAAAACTAAAGGAGACTAATGCAAAGGCTAGAGCTATAATTTTTAATTTTGTATAAGTGATTCAATGTTTTGGGCGAGTAAGGATTGAAAGAAGTTAAAGCTATATGGAATAAGTTGTGTTTGGCATATGAAGGAGATTTGATCCATACACCAATACTAATGTATCTTTTACTTCTAGAGGATCAAAATTATCATCTCAAGTTGATCCAAACCATGATACTTAGTTGATGCATTATTTCCCTCTACCTTGGGATCCAAATATGATGACCAGTATTATCAAAAAAATCATATTCCTATTTTTTAAAAATAAATTCTTGACTTTTTATGAACCCATTTGCATTCCTTATGAGATATTTTCACTTAAAATTTTCTATAACATCATCTAGAGAATTGAGAAAACAACCTTATGTGAATAAAAGTTAGATGATTATAGTCCGAGTGAACATTAAAATCACGTTCCCTCTAATAAAATTAATAATCTTAATGCACGTGACATTGAAAATGATGGATCTTGCAAATGTTGAACAAAACACAAGACTGAGTGGGGGGGGGGGGGTTGAATCAGTCTTGTCCTTAAAACTATTTATCTTTAAGCCATTAAAGTTAAAACCACAATTATCTTATCTCTGCAATAATGGAACACAAAATCAAAATACACAAGATAATACCATATTTATGTGGAAAACCCTAAGCAGGGAAAAACCACGGTGAGAATCACACTCACAATATGAATAACTAATCATGATGTTTTAGACTCAAGGCTAAAGTAGCACACTACTCTCGATTTGGACTTACGGGAAAAGGTGCACATCCTTAGATAAAATGAACTTCTAATAATGAGATGCATGAAAGGGGCCCTTCACAAATATATAATACCCCCCCCCCCCCCCCCCCCTACTATTTGAAGGGCCTTGCACTAATTAATTATAGGAGGTTAATTCCTACATTTCTATGGGGGCTTTCTAGCTAAAATAGTTCTAGAATCTTGACTTGTGGGCCCACTAGATGAGTAAGGGGCGGTCCTATCCAACCAACTAAGCACTATAGTTGTAAAAAAAGGGGAGGGTGATCCCACAATAGTGGGTTACACTTTTTAGCCAACTTTGACACTGAAATAATCATTTTGAAAAAAAACTGTCACGTTCAAACACCTATTGCTGCTAAAGCATAAGGAATTTGTAGATGATGTGAACTAGTGATTTGTGGCGTTTTGTGTGTAGATTCTAAATATATTGTCTTGAAATTTTTTGGAATAAATTTGTATCCATTTTTCTCTCTCCCCCCAAAACTAGTTTTTAATAGTAAACAACATTTTTAAAGAGTGATACTCATCTGGTATGGCATAATTTTTTTTCTAAAATAGATATGAATGTGATTCTTTCGAATTTAGTTTTGTAACATCCATATCTAATATTTGAAATTGGTTTCATAACATTATCTTCAGTACTTTCATATTTTATTAACTTTTGAAGTCGAGTTAACTGTAATTTTGACATATGTTCATTTGGTAGCTCGTAACTTGTTGTGTATGTATCGAATTTTTATTTTTATTTTTATTTTTTGTTAGAAAGAGGACTTAAATACCTATTACATAGATATTTTTAAGAATTTTTTTCACTTACTATTTTTCCATAAGCATTGAACATAAAAGTTGGTGTTTGGTGAGAAACCTATATTTAGTTAATCTATAAAAAAATTTATAATAAACTCAATATATATTAAAATTATAATCATTGGAAAGATCGCTTCGAGGACTACCATCATGCATTTGGGTTTGTTAAGATTGTTCCATTTGAGCCCCCAATTAGAGGTTTAAAGGCCAAAAATATGCAAAAACTAGGAGAGCTTGAGGGGGAGATCTCTAGCCAGGGGGTTCGATAGAACATATGTTCTATCGAAATAGGTTCGATTGAACCCTATACGGTTTGATCAAACCCATTTTCTATTGAAAATGGTTTGCGCCAGTTTTATTGTAACGACAATGTTCTATCGAACATGGCATATTTTAACTGCCAACTTTTGATAGAACCCCTCGTCGACCTTTTTTTTGTTATGAATGATTTCATATAAATATAGATGTTTTTTTTCATTTTTTACATATCAAATTTGAAGGATAATTCACATTTTTAACAAAGAAGGCATTTCGAAGTGATTTTTGTTGGTGTGGAATATTCAAAGGGTATTTTTTCAAAGGAAGGAGGTGGAAAATAAAAGGACAAGGGTAAATAAGATTGCATGAAAGTATTCACCTAAAACGGAATGAAGACATTGTGAACAAGAATTGGCAAGATATCATAGGAAGAAAACATGTATGCATCTTTACAATTTAGAATATATCAATCCACTTAAATTAATGAATTTATAGAATATAATAGAAATAGAAGGTAATTAAAAAATAAAAAATACTCTCTCTCTCTCTCTCTCTCTCTCTCTCCCCCCCCTTTTAGTCTTCAATAGGTGATTATTTTAAATATTTTTAGGATCTCTCTCTCTCTCTTTATATTACTCTCCTACTCTATTTAGGTCTTTTTAGTCTCTCCCCTTAAGAGACTCGCTCTCTCTCTCTCTCTCTCTCTCTCTCTCTCTCTCTCCAAGTCCTTTTAATCTTCAATAGTTGATTGTTAAATATTTTTTGGATATCTCTCTCTAACTCTTCAATCTAAGTGATTATTAAGGATTTTTAGGATCTTTCTCTCTCTTACTCTCCTACTCTCTTTAGGTCTTTTTAGTCACTCCCCTTAAGAATATCTCTCTTTATCTCTTTTGTCTTATTAGATGATTAGGTATTTTTAGTCACTCCCCTTAAGACTCTCTCTCTCTCTCTCTCTATCTATCTCTCATTTTAGTCTTCTTAGGTGAATAAAGATTTTTAGTATCTCTCTTCCTCTTACTCTCCTACTCTCTTTAATTCTTTCTAGTCTAGATCCCCTTAATACTCTCTCTCCCTCTCTCTCTCTAGATCCTTTTAGTCTTCTTAGGTAATTAAATATATTCTCTCTCTCTCTATCTCTCTCTCTCTCTCTCTCCCCTTTTAATCAAGTCTTGGGTGATTAAAGATTTTTAGAGGATCTCTCTCTCTTACTATTCTACTCTGTTTAGTTTTTTCTAGTCTAGATCCCCTTAAGACTCTCTCTCTCTCTCTCTCTCTCTCTCTCTCTCTCTCTCTCTCTCTCTCTCTCCCTTTAATCTTCTTAGGTGATTTAAAAGTATGTTTAGTAGACCTCTCTCTCTCTCCCTCTCCCCCTCTCTCCACTTTTAGTCTTAAATCTAGGTGATTATTAAGGTTTTTAGGATCTTTCTCTCTCTTACTCTCCTAATCTCTTTAGGTATTTGTATTCTCTCCCCTTAAGACTCTCTCTCTTTCTCTCCTTTTAGTCTTATTATGTGATTAAGTATTTTTAGTCATAAGATTCTCTCTCTCTCTCTCTCTCTCTCTCTCCCCTTAATCACCTTAGTACTTTTTAGTCTCTCCCCTTAAGAATCTCTCTCTCTCTCTCTGGTCTTATTAGGTGATTAAATATTTTTAGGATATATCTCTCACTCTACTTTAAGTCTTCTTAAGTGATTTATACAATTCTATTTTTTTTCTTTTATAATTTTTATATGGTATGTAGCTACTGACCAACAAGCACAAGCTCAAGTTGAAGCTTCAGCTATAGAAGTTGGAGAAGGGTAAGCCCAAGCTCAAATAAGGATCTATCTCACTCTCTCACCACTTAAGTCTTTGTTGACTCAAATTTGAATACAATTCTAAATTGTTTTTTTTGTAGCTAGCACTTTGCAAGCACAAGCTCAAGTAGAAGCTCAAGGTCAATCCAAGCTCAACAAGTATGCATCTTTACTTCTTGATCTCTCTATCTAGATATTTATCTCTCTCCATCTATCCCCTTTAGTTATTATAATTAAATTTATACTCTCTTAAAATGTTTTTTTTGTTTTGTTTTGTTTTGTGTGTAGCTTGTGCTCAACAACACAAAGCTCAAGAAAATGTTGGACAAGGGGCAACCCAAGTCAAAGTAATGGATGTTGGAGAAGGGTCAATATTGCTTCCTTCTACCAGTATGGATGAGAATATGAATCTACCTCAATTTCTGAAGAAAAAAATTAATTATAGAAAGTTAGATCATTTACTTGAAATGGATGTGGAGAAATTGAAATATTATGCTGAACAACCTACACATACTAAGAGGGGGACACTGAATGAAAATTCAAGGAAAATAATTGCTCAATATGAGTATCTTGATACACTTGAAAAAACCCAACTATTATCAATTCAACTTCTTATTAATGAGTTAAAAGAGCTATTAAAATTGTTGGGTGTAGACACAACATTGAAAAAGAGGAAATTTTCTAACCTACAAAATGATATTGTTGAAAATGTTAAGGATGGTTTGGGTTCTATTAGGAAACAATCTAGATCTGTGGATAAGGTTGTTTCAAGAAGAGTGCTATTGACATCCATTTTAAATATAAAAATGTCCCCAAAAAGATAAATCTCTTCACTTTCATCTAAGATTGGGTATAGTAGGAAGACAATATCACATTATGTGAAAAGGAGAATCATTTTGGATGATAGTACATTGGAAGGCTATTGGGAATCAATGTGTAGAGCTCCTCATTCTGATAGGATTGAAGATGGAGTTATAAAATTGATCACTATATTTTGCAATGATCATACTTGTCCTTCATCAAATAGTAGAGATGTTATAAAACATAGGATTGCGCCTGATGAGTATGTACTACATAGAAAACATTAGTTGGAAACCACACAACATGAATTGTATTTGTCATTTTGTAATTCAAGTCCCAACATAAAGATTGGACAAACAATGTTTGAAAGATTAAAGCCATATTATGTGAATATAAATAAAGCTTTTGAAACTTCTTGTTGTTATTATCATACTGAATTTGATCTCTACTATCAAGTATTTCGAAAGATGATAGAAGACAATGATTGTTTTCAAAATGCTCCCCCTAAGCGGCCAAGTTAGTTCATAACATTAATTTTATGTGATAAATTAGATGATAATGCAACCTGGGTCAAATAGATTGCATAAAAGTAATTTGTAAAATATGTGGTAATTTGGCTAAATTCCCTTTGAGAAACAAAGATACTAACATGACAAAAATGACAAAATGTAAGAGTTACAAGTATATAAAGTCTAAAACAAAATTTGGGAAATAATCCACAAGGTTAGGATACGTAGAAGAGGAGATACCTATTGGAAACTTTATGGAGAACTAGAAATTCGTAAAACATGTGGTAATTTGGCTAAATTCCCTTTGAGAAACGAAGATACTAACATGACAAAAATGACAAAATGTACGAGTTACAAGTACATAAAGTCTAAAACAAAATTTGGGAAATAATCCACAAGGTTAGGATACGTAGAAGAGGAGATACCTGTTGGAAACTTTATGGAGAATTTTTGTAAATTGATTCAACCCTATATACATCATGCTTTGTTTTCTAAGTGGCAAGCACAACAGTTCCAAACACTGAGAGACAATTTCCCACCTGGAACAATTTTATCAATTGTCAACTTTGCAAAAAATTATTCATTTGTTCATAAAAAACAAATTCAATCAGAATACTACTTTTCATAACAGATCAATATTATGGTCCATGTTTGTTATCGATATGCACAATTAGATTTGGATGGTGTTGATGGTATTTTTGAAGCATGGGTCATTAAGAAAGAAGATCATTTTTATGTTATGATGATAAAGAGCATGACACACATTTTGTGGAACATTTCTTTAAGAAGTTTTTTGGATATTTGGAAAACGGGAGCATAAAAATTGAAAAGGATTTTGTTTGGTTAGATAGATGTGTGACACAATTCAAATCATCAAGGCTATTTTATGCACTATGTAGATATCATCAAAACCAAAAGATACCATATGTTTGGAGTTTCTTCAAGAGTGGACATGGAAAGGGTGAGCATGATGGTGTAGGAGCTTGCATCAAATGTGCTTTAAAAAAGTATCAAATGAATTATTAGGGATTTTGTATAAAACATGCATATGATGTAGTTGAATGGTGCAAGATGCACTTTGCACCAAATGAGGATAGTACATCATCAAGATCGAATCGATTCGTACCATACAAAGTGTTCTACAAGCTAGGAAATATCAAGTATGCACAATCTTTCAAAATTTTATAAATTATTTCTTTTCAAATTATTTTAAAATTTAAATACTTAATATTGAATTGAACATTTATGTGTAACTTTATTTTTTATGTTTTAAAGATATGGATAGAAGATCAATGCATGGATGCAAGAGGGTAGAGAAAACAAGATCCTTTCATTTTGTCATGAGAATAGATAGTTGCATGTGGTCGTTGTACACCAAGGATTACTCATGCTTTTGTTTTGACTGCATTTCTAGAAACTCTGATGAATGCAACAACCCAAAACATGGATAAGTCAATGCATGAAAATTGGTGCCACGAGATGTTACTAATACAAATGATGAAGATGGGGATGAATCCTTTGATGACATTCCATTGATTTCTACTGATTATGACCATATTTCAAGATTGATCCAAATTGGTATGTATAAATTTACATGTAAAAATTTAATTTACAAGCTTAGTGCTCTTTATCTTAAATTTATTTTTGAAACTTAATTTAGTATAGTATCTATCATTCTCTGTGAAGTGTACCTGTACCTGCAACCACAATGCACTCAATAAATCATTACAAGCAATGGTTAGTAAATTGAAACAATGAAATGTAAAACCATAGCTAATCGACTTATTGCCTCCTAGTAAATGCGAGTATAAAAAATGCTCTCAGATCTGATTATGCATATTCCAGTGACTTGACTACACTTAGATGGAGGATTTCAATGATGAAGATGCATGATCTAGCAAGAATAACATGATTAAGCTATATGATTCCATGATTATTCTAGAAAATGAGCTAAGATTGAGATGCCATTAAGCTAAAATTGAGCATGATAACATTGCTAAGATGATAAACTAGAAGCTAGATGCCTATAGTAATAATGCTTGAATGCAAATAAGATGAATCAAATGATATGCAATAATGATATGAAATTGGGACCCATGTTGCTCCAAAATGAGGTCCATTTATAGGATTTCCCAAGGCTAGGGGTGAGGTGGCAGGAATCAATGGTCAAGATTGATCTGAAGATATCAATGGTTAAATTGGAGGAGGATGGCAAAGGGGGTTGGATTAAAGGGAACATATGTCATCTCTATGGTGACAAGTGTCAAGAGGCTTCTAGAAGAGATTTGATGAAAGGCAACACTTAGTGACAAGTGTCACAAAGGTTCTAAAAGATGTTGGATGAAAGGGGACATGGGGGTAGGTAGAATGGGTTAAGTTTAAGAATGGTTAGGTTTAGGAGTGGTAGAAGTTAGGAGAATTTGAATTTAAAAATTCAAATAATAGGAAAAGGTTAATTAATCTCAACAACTCATGAATTAGATTTGTTTTAATTAATTAAAGGATTTTAGAAGAAATGATTTTGATGGGGGGAATTAATTAATTAAAGAGGATTATTGAAATGAACCTATTAAATAAATCCTTAGATTTATTAATAAGTAGATGAAAGGAGAAATTTAATCAAATTGTTTAGTGAATTTAATTAAATTGGGGAGGGAGATTAATTAAATAATTGGTTATTTAATTAATTACCTTTAGACCATTTTTAGGTGTATACATTTTGCCCCTCTTTGAAGTGAGGTGTGATGATGCATTGATTCAAAGAATAATCTAATTTTGATGCTGATATTGGTTTGATAGGATGCCCCAGCTCTTGATTGCTAAATTTTAGTACGATGATGCCCCTTCAGGAGATCAATTGAGATAATTGATCTTTGGAGTTTTTGCGAAATTGATATCCCGATAGATTTGATTTGATTTCTGCAATGGTGTTTGATGAAAATGTGAGTTCTTCGATTAGCTTGATAATATTGAAAAATCTTGATTGGTTAGATTAAGTCTGGTTTCAGGAAGGATTCATCCTGTATAAGACAATGATGATCAAAGCGTCTAGTTTCAGGAAGGATTCATCCTGTATAAGACAATGATGATCAAAGCGTCTAGTTTCAGGAAGGATTCATCCTGTATAAGACATGATCAGAATGTCTAGTTTCAGGAAGGATACATCCTTTATAAGACATGAATTAGAATCAGATCGTCTGGTTTCAGGAAGGATACATCCTGTATAAGATGTGATAGAATCGATTAGGTTTGATTGATTGATTTGATTTGATAAGGTTGATTAGATAAATAACTGATAGTTTGTTGATATCAAGTTGCAAAATTTTTTGGATATGCTGATTGTTGATTCTGTTGAGGGAGATAGCATAAGATTTATGCTGGGTCGACAATATCTGAAAAGATATGAGTCATTCATTCTGATTGTGTATATACTTGTGATGATACTTTGATGATTCCTGCGATAGATTTAACCTTGGATAAAAGGAGCTTGTAGGATCCCATGCAAGAATGAAATGCAAGCTAAAATGCAAATGAAAATGCAATAGAGATGCAAACTATGACCGGAATAGTCACTGGATTATTTTGCATTTTTGTCATCATTGAGCTTTTGAAATGTGGGGAGTGAGTGTAAACATTGATGGTATAATTAAACTATGATGACCTAAGCACTTCTTTCCTGGATTTTGATATAGCAAGTTAGCACAAGCATCTAGGTATAATTGAACCGAGATGACCTGAGTGTTGTTTGCATAAAACAAGTATTAATCATTTTAATATGCAAATTGGAAATGTCTTCAATGATATTCTGATGATCATGTCCCGAGACAAATTTGTACATATTAATGATTAATTTTCATATAACAAACAAGAAAAATATCACGTTCCTTTCTTGTTGCTCTAGTCAATGACATCCTGGAGTCACTCAGAAATCATGATAGCGAAAAGCAATATAGAAAAGTTGAACAATAATGTTACAATCATTATCCAAAAAGATATTGTCCACTGAAAAGTGTGTGATGTGCTTAGATTGACTTTGTGATAGCTTGATAGTTGATAGTTTGATCTTGTGTTCAGTGTTGGCTGTGTCTCACTTTTTTGCTTGATAAGAGTTGTCTAACTGTTTGTTCTACCTGTTTGATTAAGCTCAGAATGATCCAGAGTTTGCCCCCAGCTAAGTGTAGGATTTTTCCCCAAGCCTAGAAACAAAGTTGTTATGATATATCCAATGATCCAAACCATGGCAAGAAGCCACCTGAGATGTCTGCGTATGTACAAATGCTTAAGATGGTCAGCGTTGATGGAAAGCAGATGCAAGCGGAAAGATTCATGAACTAATAGATGGAAGAGCTAGCTGACAGATAACGCCTGTTTGCCAGGTTTTCACCATCTGTTTTTATTGCACTTTCTCTGATATTTGATTATTTTTGGATTTTTTGTTTTTTCAAAGTTTTTGATTTTTTTAATTTTTCCCTGTTTTTTATTTTATTTTTATTTTTCACTGTTTTTGATTTTTTCTGATTTTTCACTGTTTTTTATTTTTTTATTTTTCACTGTTTTTGATTTTTTATGATTTTTTAGACATAGAATTTCTTTAGGTGCATGCTATTGATAGGTTCCTCGAGCTAATCTTCGTCCTGTGTTGATAGCTGATATGCTCCTGACCCAAATACTGCTATGACCACAAATGGGCCTAACCAGTTTGGTTCAAATTTTCCTTTCTTTTCTCGATCTCCCTGGTTGCGTGGATTTTCCTTTAGCACTTGTTCTCACACTTGAAAGATTTGTGGTTTAGCCTTATGATTATAGCTCCGACACATTTTTTTCTAATATACCTTTAAATTATCAAAGGCATTTTGTCGTCGTTCATGGATTAGTTATAACTCTTGCAGTCTAGATACTCTTTGTTCTTCATCTGGGATGAGACCTTTTAGTGACACACGTAGAGAGGGTATCTCTACTTCGATTGGCAATATGGCTTCTGATCTATATATAAGAGAGAAAGGTGTGGCACCTGTTGATGTGCGGATACTGGTGCGGTAGGCCCATAGAGCAGGGTTCAATTGAATATGCCAATCTTTCCCAGCATCGTTCCCTATCTTTTTGAGGATTTTCAGAATAGTTTTGTTAGATGCTTCTCACTACCCATTTCCCTGCGGATAATAGGGTGTGGAGAATCTATGCTGGATTTTGAACTTCTCACATAGCTCTTGTACATCTTGATTCTTGAATGGTCACCCATTATTAGTGATAATGGTCATTGGTATTCCATAGCGATAGATGCTATAATTCAAGATAAATGCAACAATTTGTTTTCCTGTGATATTTATGAGAGGTACTGCTTCAATCCATTTTGTAAAATATTCTGTAGCTACAAGGATAAATTTGTGTCCATTAGATGAAGAAGGATTTATCTTTCCTACCAGATCAAGACCCCATTGGCAGAAAGGCCAAGATGTTGCTAAAGCATGAAGTTCTTGTGTTGGTGCATGGATCAAATTCCCATGGATTTGATATTGTTTGCACGTTCTTGCTATTTTAAAATAATCTCGTTCCATAGTCAGCCAATAATAGCCCAAACGTATGAGTTTTTTCGAAAGGGTAAGACCACTTGAATGAGTGCCACAAATGTCATTATGGACTTCTTGTAAGGCCTTCGTAGATTCTTCTTGTTCGAGACATCGTAAGAGAGTATCATTTATACCTCGTTTATACAGAGTATCTACGATGAGAGTAAAATGGGAGGATTTGCGAATAAAGTTTCTCTTTTGTTTTTTCGATAAGTCAGGAGGTAGGATATTGTCTTTCAGGTATGTGTAAGTTTGGCCATAGCGGGAGGAATCATGTCCAATAAGTTGACAGATGGTTTGGGAATCAGGACAATTATAGGCGGGATGAAACAACTCTTTAACTAGAAATTCATAACGCTGTTGATTTTTCTGTGTCTCCAATAGAGAAGCAAGTGTAGCCATGGCATCTGCTGCTTTGTTGTCATTTCTTGGAATGTGTTCAAAAGTTATTTCCACAAAGTACTTCTTGATATCATCCACTATCTTTTTGTAAGGCATGAGTTTTTCGTCCTTTGTTTGATAGTCATCATTGATTTGGTTAATGACGAGCTGAGAGTCTCCAAAGACCTAAAGTTGTGTAATGTTTCATTCTATAGACCTGTTACCAATGCTTCATACTCTACTATATTGTTTGTGCACATAAAGCTAAATTTGTATGCTTTTGGGATTGTATGACCTTGTGGTGTGATGAAAATAATGCCTGCTCCTGATCTGTGTTGTGTTCCATTATTGATATCTTCTCCTGGACTGATATTTGGGTGATGTATTGTAAGATATGGATCGAACCCTGGAATGTTTGTATATGAACAGGTAAAATTGACTTGCCATCTTTTGAATGGTTTCAAGTATTTTTGTCTTGCTAGTTCTGGTAGAGAAGTTGCTGGATGTAGATCAGTTGTGCCAATGATAGTTGCCTTTGCTAGTGCTATTATAATAGATAACTTCTCTTGATAACATTCAGGTAAGGTGTCAAATCTCCTATGTTCCGGTGCCTCAAGGAGGTTTTCACCATTAGATGCGTCCTTTATTTTTACTTTTTCTCGATCTAATGTTGCCAATAAATGGTTTTCAGCATTAGACCTGATATTATTTTCTTGATTTTCAATTTTATGACTAGGAGATTTGGCACCCACTTGACTCAAAGATACATTAGCGGAATCCCTGGTGAAAGTTGTTGTAGGTTTGATTTCATCAAGATATAAGGATATGGCATGGTCATTTGGTAAGACATCAATGGTAGTATGTCCTTCATTTTCCCAGTCCATATGTTCAGGATAGCTTAAGGATAAAGGATCTTCAAGTTGAGATGTTTCAAAGATATTAGGGGTCATGATAGAGATGTCAGAGCTTTCAGTATGTATTTCGATTTCTAGAATGATACTCTCATCAAAATGACCTCGTATAAGAAAATCCTGCTCGTCCTCGGTTAAGTCCATGTCAATCGAATGTGATTTTGATTCAAGTGGGTTAGTTCCTAACGTTTTTCCTACATACATGTGAACTACATCGACTACTATATCTGCTTCTTCATCCCTCTCAATTTGAAGTTGCTCTTGTTTGTTTTTCCATGATAGCAAATATTCTCCATTTCTCTGATCTTTTAGCTGCATTTGTTCTTCCATGTTTGACAAAATTGATGCAAATGATTGTTCTTTGGATTGTGTGCTTGAATATGCTGCTTCTTTGTTATGTGAAACTATGACCTCTTGAGCTGATTTCAGATTATTACAACACTGCAATGGATTTGAGTTTGTTGATATTGTGATTTCTTGTCCATTGTATGGAAATTTTAAGCACTGATGACATGTTGATGTAATAGCTTGTATGTCCTGAAATCCATGGTCTCCCCAAGAGTATATTGTATGGTAGGTCCACGTCTAGAACTTGGCATACCGTGTCCTTCTACAAAGGTCCTACCCTGATAGGTAACATCACAATTCCTTTAGAGTAATGTTCTTATTCACCATATGTTTTAATTTTGATCTTTTCCAGGGGATCAACTGCATCTTCTGAATAACCCAAAGCACAGACAAGACTCAAAGAGAAAATGTTCAAGCCAACTCCCCCATCTATTAGGACACATTTAATAAGCGTTCTATGAATGAGGAATTCAATTTTCAAGGAAGCGCTATGGGGATTTTGCAATGAATTAATGCTTGGATATGAAGGAGATGAGCTTTGAATAGGATCCTTTGAAATAGGCTTGATGGGTATATTGTTTGGTAAGGATGCTATGGAAGGTTCTTGCAAGCTTTCAAGAGGTGTAGGAATAGATGCCTTTGGAGAATCAATTTGTTTATAGGGGGATGAGCCATTGCTAAACATAGGTGCGCGATCTTGATATTTCTTAGCCAAATCTACTAGAGATCTCTTTAAGAGGTGCATAAAAGAACCACTTTTATTTGGAGATGTATTTGAATCCTTGTGAGGTTTTAACATAGTTTGATTTTGATTTTGGAATTGTTTGATTGCTCTGATATGTTGGCTTGTTACTTGTATTTTGCTTTGGTATGTCATGTTGCTATGGTTTTCAACTATTTCAAATGTTTTTGTTTTCGTTTTAGGGGTTTGATTGTCTAAAAGTTATTTTGATAAGTGATCAACTGTCAAGGTAGATATGATAGAATGATAGGACATGCAAAGATAATTCAAGTATTTAAAAGTTTGCAAGTTTTTCGATCTTCGGTTTTGGAGTGCAATGATGGTGATTTGATAAAAACCAAGTCCAGTAGGAAGGATATATCCTACGATGTGGGACAAGATTATCCTGACCAAACATTTCAATTTCATGATAAAGGATGATTGATCCTGATGAGAAACTATGTTTGAGTGATCAGTTTATCAAAGAGGGTGATAATGCACTTTGAGATGTTTAGATTTTGAACTGGTTGGGGGTGAGCACTTTGAAAATTTTAAGGTGTTTATCTTCTAGATTCTGATTTTGACGGATGATAACTTGACCAAGCAAACTGAGCGGACAATCTAAGCACAGACTGACAGATAATAGGTGTTTATGTTTACTGCAAATTGATTAGGCAGAAATGATAAATCTAAAACAGGCACGCAAGACATCACTCTGGATTGACAAATGCGCAGTTTTGTACGACATGATATGCAGCTTAGAACGACACAAGATATGAGTCTGTACGACAAAGCATAAGTTTTCATGTAAAACGTAGAGGCTTGTACGACACACTTTTCTAAACCATACGACAAAACAACTGACTCGTACGACACATAATTTTGTACAACACGACACATGATTTTATGCAAATAGGCTCGTACGATAGAGATCCTAACTTGTACGATAGATAACTAGACAGATAAAAATGTTTGTTTGGTTGAAATTTTGATAACTGAATTTTAATATTTTGCTTATGTCTTCCAATTTTTGGATGTCTAATTTGTCAATTTAGGGATGAATACACAACAAACACATGATGTGATAAATGACTCTCAATCAAGCTAAACCCTAAGGAAGTTGGCTGAGAATGAAAACCTTTGCTTGTTGACTTAGGTACACACCCAATAGCTAATCAAAATATGGCCACTGAGTCTCACGCAATGGATTCTCAACGCCATATTATCCGACTCCAAACGCTAATGGGGGCATGATATGGAAAGTGTCTTGGGAGAGTTACTATCTCTCTTGCACAAAGATTATCACCCTTTCGGAGGTGAATCGGGTAGCTTCTATTTTAACTGGTACTAGTAAGGGATCTGTTCGACGCGTTGGGGTATAAACTCAATTAAGAGGTCTCCCAGCCTTGAAAACCAAGGTTTGATAAACCCAAAGGTACGAATGAGAGCTACTCCTGAGCACTGTCGTTGCTTTGATTTTCATCAAAAACACATTTATTTTATAGTGGGTTAGATTACTTGGTGTTAGCCGTTCCCACTTAGGTTGTTCCCCTCTCACCGGCCTTAAGGGCTAAGAGTTATTACTCCTTGGGAGGGTAGGCCTGCTAAAGAAATGCACTAATGAAAGCAAAAGATGAGTCTAGCTTTCTGATCACCTAAGAAAGGTGGAAGCATACTCGCCTATCATCAAAGACACGAAATACATGATTGTTCATTTTCTTTAGCAAAATTGAAGTGTGCCTAGAAAACTTTAATGAATACACAAAGTTTAGTTTGATTCACAAGCAACCTGCAAAATAGATTTGTTAGTAATCATGATTGTGTTTTTTATTTATGTCTTTGACAAGCGTTTCTTTGGCAAGCGTCCTACAGAAAAGAATTAGGCTACAAAAATCTGATAAACAAATCAGGGTTAGTGTGAGAAAAAATTCATATTAGAATTGTAGACACCTAAAATTGTCATGTCTAATTAAATAAATATTTTATTTATTTAATTATCTAAGCCTAATTCTTCTATTAATTAAATAAATCTTTATTTATTTAATTAATTCATTTATCCTCTTCTAACCTTATTTCTCATTTAAATAAATACATTTATTTATTTAAATTATCCCTTTCCTAAATTAAATAAATATTTTATTTATTTAATTGTCCTACTTCTTCTATTAATTAAATAGATCTTTATTTATTTAATTAATTCATTATCTTTTTCTACCCATGACACATGTCAGTCATCTCTTAATTCTTACACTACCTACCTCTTTCATTATTTTGGTATTTCTTATACCTACCCTCTAATCCTAGCCGACCTCTCTTTTTACACCTCTCAATCTTAACCCTCCATTTCCTATTGTGTCTTCTATTTAAGGAGATGCTTTCTTCATTGTCAAACCCTAATGACACATGCTAATGATCTTTCATGCAACTTGGCTACACTACAATTCCACTTGCAACCACATTCCGTTCTTTATTGAGCTCTTGTGCATACAAAAATCTGAGAGCAAGCATATCAAACAAGATCAATGGAGATAGGAAGAATGGAGATCAAAACCCTATTGGACATGTGATGGTATCATCTTTGTGATTTTGAGTTATTTTGCATTGTCTTAGGTAATCTTCATATGTTATGGTGGATCTTTGTTCATTGTTAGGCTAGGGTTTAGTGGTTGAATTCATTTAGCCTTTCAATATTGTTATTATTGTTATCCATTTTCACCATAAACATTTTGGCACGCCCGGTGGGACATGGATTTTTCTTAGATCTATGTTTTTTTGCAGATTTTTCTAACCCTATATTGCTATTTTGTAAAACAATTTGGAGAATAACCTTGTGCAGCTAGGGTTTTGGACACAAAATCAAGATCTTGGAGAGATTCGATCATATCTCATAAACGGCTTGGAAATTTTGCACCAAATTTTTTTTGCAGGTTGAAGAAAGTATTAGGAGCTCTCAATCTGAAATTCAGAATTTTTGGAGCAAATTTTCAATTTTTAGGAATTTTTTATGATTTTTCATAAAAAATTTATTTTGAGAGCAAATGAGAGAATTTTTTGGATTTTATTACATTTTTGGAAATCTCTCATAATTATACACAGGATCTGTTCTTTGTGAATTTAATTTTGATGCAAAATATTTCCCTAAAAATTAGATCTTTAAAAATTAGGGTTTTTATTTATTTTGATCAGATCTCACAAACGGCTTCGAATTTTTCCATAAAATTTTTTGGACAGGTTGGAAACAGTATCAGAAAGATTCAGTAAAATTTTTAGATTTTTTGGATATATTTTGCATTTTATATGAATTTTTTATGATTTTTCATAAAAAATTAATTTTGAGAGAAAATTAGCAAATTTTTCGGATTTTCTTACATTTTTGGAAATCTCTCAGAATTATACATAGGATCTATTCTTTTTGATTTTAAATTTGATGCAAAATCATTCTTAAAAAATCAGATCTTTGAAAATTAGGGTTTTGCATTATTTTACTCATATCTCACAAACTGCTTGGATTTGTTGCAGAAAATTTTTTGTGCAGGTTTGGAAGACCATAAATACTCTCCAGTAAAAATTTTAGATTTTTTGGATTGATTTTGCATTTTATATGATTTTTCATAAAAAATTAATTTTTGGAGCAAATTAACAAATTTTTTGGATTTTCTTACATTTCTGGAAATCTCTTAAAATTTTACAGGTGGTCTTTTTTTATGATGAATCAGGTCTTTGAATTGGTCAACAAAACGCATTGTTGAAGGCCCCTATTTCACAAAGTCTTTTGGATCTAAAATTTACCTAACTTGTGTGCTTGCAGGAAGGGGTGATCATTTGAAACAATCCAAACTACTAATAAATCTTTGTTGCAGGTCCTTGGCAAGGGTTTTTGGATTTTTATTGTGTGCCTTGTTTTCATAGACTAGTAAACACTTCAATTGGTGCACTAAAATTGAATCACTGTCTTTTGTGTCTTGAGCAATAGGCTCTTTTTGTTTAATCTTTAGAGGGCCTGTCTTCCCGTGTGGTCATTAGGACTACTAGTGAGAAGAGAACAACCCAAGTGGTAGCGAGGAAAACCCACCTCATCCAGACCACTATAATCAAATGTATTCATGGTGAAAACTATGAATAACGTGTGCTGATTAGTTCATACCGACACTATGTCTCCCCATTAACCCGTTTGATCAAATTTATTTGATCATTTGTAGGGCGTAACCCCTACTGGCTGGGAGCCTTCTGTATTTACAGAGCTGAAAGTGCCGCATGTATGGCCACACGAGCGGATGCCCTTACTAGCACCTCTTTGTTTTAGATGTCCAAATCCTTCTAGTTGTTGAGGCAGGAGGTCGGACCTCTGGTAGCGGCCCACACACATACGGTTCTTAGTAGAGATACAAAGTTCGCCATGGGGAGTTTTCATGGGGACTGATGCTTGGCTGACCCGAGAAGTGAGTGCCGAGGGTGGAGCCAGTGAGGTCAAGCATCCAAGTATCCGCTCTGAATAGCATAGCCTCGGGGGTAAAACCCTATGTGGGATCAACAACTATTGTCTTGGCCAGCCCTAAGATTTGTGCTTGTCTTATGCTAAACACTCAAACATTCAAGACCAAACAACAAAACATTGTGTCTTTTGTGTCTTCAAGTGTATGCAAAACAATTTTACATCAAACAACACACTTTTCTTGGAGTCATTTTGGAGTCTAAACACTTGCAAACACTGAGTCCTCATCAACATTGTGTCCTCTTGTCACGAAAAATAGTCGAACATTCAGATTTGGTCACAACCAAAAACTTCACAAATTGGAAAAATTTCACAGTCCAACAAACAAAAGAAATCAGTTTCGGCATACTTGAGCTTCCTAGGTTGTCTCTTCAGATTTCATCTAGCATTCAGCCTGTTCTAAGGTCTCACATAGTCCATCATTGCTTCACATCTCATTTTACATTCATACTTGTCTAAACTTGAGTCAAAAGGTCACTTGCTTGTCCTCATCATACTTTGTCAACACACTACATACTACTACACTTTGCTAAGTGGTCCCTCATCAAGGTTTCTTACCTTTGGGTCTCATTTGGTTTTACTTAGAGTCAAGGTCAGCTTACCTCATCAAGAGAAACTATCCTCTCTTTGGAAGTCACACCTACTCTACTACTTACATACTTGGTCTTACACTTTGGAAATTGCAAGTACACCTAAGATTCATTTACACTCCATACAACTCTTGGTCTTCCATACTCTTTTCATTCTTCGTCTAGTCTCTCACATATTGGTCAAACACCTAGTTCATGGTTGAAACCCGCCTTCAAAAATCTAGGAGAATAGCTAAAGAAGCTCAAGAATCCGCAAACATGAGTTCTTATGAGTATGACAATAATCTATTCTACAATCCTGAGCACACTACATTACCAGACATGAATGTTTATAGAAACAATCCAAATGTGGAAAGCGCAAACACTATAAACAACAATGCTACACACAATGACACAGTGGACAACTCTTCAATACTATCAGCAGACATACAAGAATCTATAATGGATCCTCAATTCAATAGATTGGTTGAAGAGATAATGAGGAGAGATCGTCAATACTTTTTAAACATGATGGCACAAAGTGGAGCTAAAATACCACATGATTTTGACTTATCTCAACTTATGGAAAGTCGACCCTCACAACAAATTCAACCCAACATGGATCAAAGGAGACCAAATAGTGGAGGAAATAAAGGACCGAATATGATGCCTGAGTCACCATCAGTTCTGCTTCAAAAACCAGCAATCCCACATACACAAGCTCAAACATATGATACTTACATTCAAAGACCATCATGGAGGCCCTATGCTCAAACACATGCTCAAGGTATGGATCAATCAAGACAAGTGGATACTCAAGGACATCCTCAAAATTTTGACACAAGGAGACCTCATGTCAAAATTGGGGGCAACACAATGGAAAATGAAAGACCTGTTGAATATGGTTTATACACACAAAACAGATATGGGGTCCCTCAACAAGAAGTTATGCCAAGTGCTCCATACATGTCGCAACAATATAGACCTCCATATGGACATGTTTACGATCAGTATCATCCATACATGCAACAAGCTCCTCCTCAAATGGGTGTTTCAAACATGGGGTATGCTACAAGAAATCAGTCTCCTCCCAAGAATAATTTGGAGCAACAAATTAGAGATCTACAAAAGAAAGTGGAGGACATGAGTACATCCAAACCTACATACACTATGAGAGATATATGCCCTTATCCCTTCGATAAGAGCATTCCAATGCCTCCGTTTCCTCCGCACTTTGTAACACCAAAATTTGACAAATATAGAGGGAGAGGAGACCCCAAGGCACATATAAGACAATTCTTCACAGCTTGCATTGAGGTAGCGGCAGAAGAAACATACTTGATGAGGTTGTTCCCACAGAGCTTAGGTGACCAAGCTATGGAATGGTTTTCTCAATTACCTCCCGGTATTAAGTCATGGGGCGACTTAGCAGAGGCATTCATTCAGCATTTCTCTTACAACATTGAAACAGATGTCTCAGTTACTACCTTGTGCAATACTAAACAAAAGGAAGGAGAATCTTTCGCAACATTTTTACAAAGATGGAGAAACTTAGCTAGCAGATGCTCTTGCGAAATTCCGCAAAAACAAATGGTGGAGATGTTCACACAAAATGTTAACAAGGCTATTGGCTATGATCTCAGGAAAGCTTGTTTGTCTACATTCAAGGATGTCATTGAAAAGGGCCTAGCAACAGAAAGAGTCTTAATTGAACAAGGAGTTATCAAACTATTCAAAGAAAACAAAGAGGACTTCAAAGGAAAGGACAAACCAAAATTTTGGAACAAGAACAAGAATACAGTTAATGATGGTGTTGTTGATGCCAACACAGTGAGACCAAAGGTCGTCTTTTCTGGATCAAGTTCTACCAACAATCAAGTGAACAATCAAACAACTTCTAAACCACGAAGGAAGTACACTCCATTGGGAGAACCACTTGAATCAGTATTCAAAAAGCTTGTAGCAAACAAAGTGATCACAGTTCCAGATTTTCCTCCATATGAACCAAAGGTCAAACCGAATTGGTGGAATGATGATGAGTACTGCGAGTTTCATAAGAGCAAGGGTCATAAGACAGGTAATTGCCATCGATTGAAAAACATTGTACAAGATCTCATTGACAGAGGAGATATTGAGATTGAAGGACATTCATCTAATCAAGAGCATGAGGTGTTTAAGGAACCATTCCCAAAACATGACAAAGGAAAAGGCAAAGTCATAGATGATCAAGCCAATTACACTAGAGCACCTTACAATTATGATTCTACTATCAATCACATCTCAATGGACAATTATATTTCTACCATTACTATCAAAAACAAAAATCCTGAGAATCCTTCTCAAAGACCCAAAATTGTCCTAAAAGGTGTGGGATCTTCATCCGCATCTACCTCTGAATGTCATGTTACAACCTGTCGAGGTAAGATCACGTTGCCAGGTGCCTCCACTAAGAATACCAATCTTTCATCAACCAAGCCTGAGTACGACCTTGTAGAACAACTAGGGAAGACACCTACACTCATCTCTATTCTTGAGCTCTTACGTATATCTCCTGCACATAAAGCTATCCTTGACAAAATCTTGAGAGACACTGCTGTCCCTACTGATCTGAACGTGGACCAGTTTCAAGCCATGGTGGGATACCTATCCATTCCACACTCCCTCACATTCACAGAAGCCGATGACGCCTCCATAAGTCAGCCTCATAATGCACCTCTACATGTTGAAGCCTTCATACATAAACACCGAATAAAACGAGTCCTGATAGATGGAGGAGCAGGTCTTAATATTTGTACATTAAGCACCATAAGACAATTGGGATATTCTGACAAGGCTGTGAATTCTACAAACCAAATCACTATTAAGGCTTATGATGATGAAGAGCGCTCGTCCAAGGGCACGGTCATCTTACCACTAAGAATAGGGCCAGTCACAAAGGATGTGGTTTGTCAAGTCCTGGATCTAGATCTCACGTATAACATATTGCTAAGACATCCGTGGATTCATGAAATGAGGGCAGTCCCATCAACATACCATCAGTGCATTAAGTTTCCTCACAATGGAGTCGAGGTAACGGTCAATGGTGATCCAAATCCATTCATATATTGCAATAACTTGAGATCACATACTGAGACTATCATTCCTAGCAATCGTGAGGCTACTCCTTCTTCAGCGTATATTGATCCTGAGTCATTAAAGCCCTCGACATCCAAACAAGGTGAACTTAGAGCCAAGTTTCAAGAAAAAGGCATGGGAGAATACACTTTGAATCAAACAATGTTCTTACGACAAGTCATGAACTCTCCCAAGGAATATGGGAGGCCACATCCTAACAAGCAAATCTCCATCATGATACTCAAATGGGATCCTACCATCTTTCAAAAATGGGGTGAACTGGAGGAAGAAAATTTATATAAAATGCTATATAAGGACATTGAGGACAAAACACATGACCAGATTATTATACCCTGTGAGAACTATGGCAAAGGTTTCAAAATTCTGCAAAGATTTGGGTATGATGGAAAAAGCCCTCTCGGACTACGCAAAGAAGGTGTCATGGAACCCTTACAACCTGAGCTAACCACAAGAAGAGAATGCTCAAAAGGGCTTGGTTTTATAAATCCCAGACTACACAATAAAGGAACAAAAGAGGTATGGCGAATCAAAATGGCTGAAGTTCAACAAGAGGATGACTATTCTACAGACTCCAACAAATGGGAATGGGGTTCAGACAAATCCTCCAGTGACTATGAGCTCACTGAAACATTCAGAGAGCCAGATGAACCCACAGAGGAGGAGGACTTTTACAAAAGGTTCAGAGTTGGTCAAGAACCAACCCATAAGGATCCCGCACAAGCTTTGTTTCAAGGCCCTAGGTCAAGATCACATAGGATGAGGACACCTGTCCCTGAGGGTGCTACTAGTGATGACAATTTGGATTCGCTCACGATCGAAACTAATGAGGAGAGTGCCATCAATGACCTCGACGATTACCTTGACATACCTAAATATAACCACATCTTCACTATTAGCCTTGCGAACTCTAAAAACACTAAAGACCTTCCCCTTGTCCACCCCCAACTCATTGACTGGGATCATGATGGACCAGCACAGTTTGATACGTTTCAAAATGATGAAGCTATTGTCGATTATCTTGGCATTCACGATGATCTTCCTCCCGGAGACCACAAAGCAGGATATGCCATAGAGCTTAATAACATGGCATACTTTGGTGAGGGTGTCGGGCCTTCTAGTCGCAAAAATGTGAAAATAAAAACAAAACAAGGGACTTATGGCGAAAACCACACTGTGGCGCTATCTGACTCTACAAAAGTAAAAAGAAAGGACGTATCTGAGGGTGAAAACCTCTCTAAGGCGCCCAAAGATGGAAGGCTCGACATTCTCCCAGCATCATACGAGGAAAAATCATCCATGTTGGTAGAGGAGACTATAAAGACAAACATTGGTACAGCAGAAGTTCCACACAACATATTTTTGGCTCAATCATTGACAGAGGCCGAGAGGAAAAAGTTCATAAGCTTCTTTAAGGAATGACAAATCAACTTCGCATGGTCTTATGTTGATATGCCTGGACTAGACCCGGATTTAGTAATGCATCATTTAACAGTTAAACCGGGGGCAAAACCAGTAAAGCAGAAATTAAGGAAAATGCATCCACAAGTGGCATTGCTAGTCAAGGCAGAGCTGGAGAAATTATTGGATGTCGGATTCATACGCCCAATTGATTATCCCGAATGGATCTCCAATCTAGTACCTGTCAGCAAACCGGATCGCAGCATCCGAATATGCACAGACTTCAGAGATATCAACAAGGCTTGTCCAAAGGACGATTTCCCATTACCAAACATAGACTTGATCGTTGATCTCACGGCAGGTCATGAAATGTTATCCTTAATGGACGAATTTTCTGGATATAATCAAATCAGGATTGCACCTGAAGATCAACATAAAACATCATTCACTTGTCCATGGGGAACCTTTTGTTGGAATGTCATGCCCTTTGGGCTGAAAAATGCAGGTGCCACGTATCAACGAGCCATGACTACTATCTTTCATGATCTCATGCACATAACCGTGGAAGATTATGTTGACGATCTTTTGGGAAAATCAATAGACAGAGACACACACTTGGACATACTTTCAGTTGTCTTTGATAGGCTAGAAAAATACAAGGTAAGATTAAACCCAAAGAAATGTGTCTTTGGAGTAACCTCCGGGAAGCTCCTAGGATTCATTGTGTCTAAAAGAGGAATAGAAGCTGATCCAGCAAAAGTCAAGGCTATCTTGGACATGCCGCCACCCAAGAATATCAGTCAACTTCGATCTTTACAAGGGAGACTCCAGTCCATATGAAGATTCATAGCACAACTTGCAGATAAGTGTAACCCTTTCCAGCATCTGCTACACAAAAACATTAAGTTCAAATGGGATGAGAACTGTCAACAGGCTTTTCAGGTGCTCAAAGACTATCTTTTGAACCCGCCAGTTTTGATGCCACCAATTCCAGATCAACCTTTGTTACTTTACATATCGGCTACTCCGACAGCACTGGGGGCACTCCTAGCACAGCAAATACCTGACGGCAAGGAAAAAGCAGTCTACTATATCAGTCGCACATTGGTGGGATATGAGCTAAACTACACTCCAATCGAACGTGCGTGTCTCGCTGTGGTCTTTGCTTCACAAAAATTACGGCATTATATGCTCACTCACAAGACTAAGTTGATTGCCAGAATTGATCCACTAAAATATCTTCTCAACAAAGCTACACTTACTGGGCGGCTGGCCAAGTGGGTAATGATCTTGAGTGAATTCGACATTGAATACGTGGACAGAAAAGCTATAAAAGGACAAGCAATTGCAGACCAACTGGCAGATGCTCCCATGATAGATGATGTTCCTCTACAGTCAGAATTTCCAGATGAGTCCATTCTAACAATATCACCTGCAAAGCCATGGCAATTATACTTTGACGGCTCATACACATAGCATGGGGCAGGAGCGGGTATACTCTTTATAACTCCTCAAGGTGATTCTATACCAAAGTCATACCACTTATCATTTCCTTGCACCAACAATATAGCGGAGTACGAGGCATTAACAACTGGGTTAAGAATTGCAGTTCAATGGAAGATCCAAGAACTTCGTGTTTTTGGGGATTCTCAACTTGTCATACGTCAAGCAATTGATGATTATCAAACAAAAGATGAAAAGCTAATGCCTTACAAACAACTGGTAGATGAGCTGAAACAGCACTTTGCAAAGATAGAGTTTTAGCAGATACCAAGAGAACAGAATCGCGCTGCTGATGCCATGGCTATGATTGCTTCGCTCATTGATCTACCGCAAAATGAGACCTGCTATGAATTCCTGGTAGACAACCTGCTGATTCCGTCATATGAGATCACTCCTATAGAAAGGATATGTGTTGTTGGTCCTGAATCCCAGTTATATGGTTCCATATTCACATACCTTCGCGACAATATCTTACCTCCCGATCTATCGAACAATCAACGCCACACTTTCATTCGCCAATCCTCTCGATACGTTATCCTAGCTGATATCCTATACCGACGAGGTCTAGATGGCACCCTTCTTAGATGTTTAGAGAGTGACGAAGCTCAGATTGCATTACGAGAATTGCATGAAGGGATATGTGGTCCGCATACTAGTGGTCCTACCTTGGCCAAGAAACTGATCAGGACTGGATACTACTGGCCTACTATGGAAAAAGATGCATATCAGTTTCTCAAGAAGTGTAAGCAGTGTCAAATTCATGGAGACCTCATACATGCACCAGCACAGGAACTACAACCACTTGCATCTCCTTGGCCCTTTTGTCAGTGGGGACTCGATCTCATAGGCAAGATTCACCCTCCTTCTTCCAATGGACATAAATTCATTATTACAGCCACAGAGTATTTTACAAAGTGGATTGAAGCCGTACCTCTCACACAAGTTACTGGAAAACAAATTGCTACTTTCATCCTGAACTACATTATTTGCCGATACGGGATTCCTACTTCCATTATTACTGATAACGGGCGTCCCTTCAAGAATCAGGATGTTCGTGAACTCTGTGAGCGCTTCCATATCTCCCATCATTTCTCCACACCATATTACCCCCAAGGTAATGGCCAAGCTGAGGCGTCTAACAAAACAATTCTCAAAATCCTTAAAAAGACAGTCGACGACGCTGGCCGTAACTGGCATATCCAACTCAATCCTGCACTCTGGGCCTACCGCACAAGTGTCCGCACACCTACAGGAGCTACACCCTACTCACTTGTCTACGGCTCTGAAGCCATCTTGCCTATTGAGGTCGAGTTACCTTCTTTACGGGTCTCTTTAAGAAACATAATCAACGATGAAGACTACAGGGTTTCTCGCTTACAAGAACTAGAACTGCTGGAGGAACGAAGACACACTGCTTTTAATCATCTCAAGGCTTACCAACAAAGAATGAGTCGCAGTTACAATCACAAGGTCAAGCCTCGCACATTTGAGGTAGGTGACTTAGTCCTCAGAGAGAACCCCAAGAATCAGCAAGACAGAGATAAGAAGGGCAAATTCGAATCAAACTGGCTTGGTCCTTACATCATCACAGCGGTATATGGATCTGGGGCATATCAGCTCTCAACTACAGAAGGTGAACCCTTGGAGGATCCTATCAACAGCATGCACCTTCGCAGGTTCTACACATAAGCTCTTCGGAACATCCTAATTCAAAAATACAAAAAAAATCAAAATTTTTCAAAAATACAAAAAAAATTATAAAACAAAAAAATCGTTACTTGGTGAAAACCTGGCAAACAGGCGCCTTGTGACAACAAAAAAATTGAAAAATCGAGAAAAGTAAAGAGAAATAATTTCGTCCAACGGTGAAAACCACTTCGGTGGCGCCCTGGGCAAGTACCATGGTGAAAACTGGGTCACCAGCGCCATGTGTAGAGACATTGCTCCTCCCTCCTTCAGGATTCTCTTCATCCTTTCACTTTGCACACACTCACAACCTATTCGTTCACAATAAACTTACCCATTCCCATCATGGCTTGTTATTGATCTACCTAAGATTGGTTAGCCATCCATAACCCTCCCTTTTTCACTCCCTTTCCATCCATAATAAATCAGAGCCTATCTGTGACTAAGGCAATTCCTACGTCTAGTGATGGGTGTGGAACTAAGAACATCACATGTTTCGAGGAGTACAGTTTCTTCCAGCTTCCTTCAAGTCTATCCGCGCACAATCCGCAATAAAGCAACATCTGCATCGCCAGTCCACAATAAAGTTTCATTTTCTCCACAATAAAGTATCAGTTTCATGGATTCAGTCAGTTTCAAATGAGACACAACAGTAACAATGGGCTTCAACAAAATCAAATCTTTCAACAGACTCAGACAACATATGGTTCAGTGCTATCTATCCTTTTTGTGAAAGTGAACATTGTGACTACAATCGAATAAGACTTAAACAAGTGACAAGAGACACTAAACTTGAGGACTACAGTGGATGTTGGTGTCGAGTCTTGGTTTTCTTTTGATTTTATCTTTTTGGTGACATGTCTTTTAGCTTTTCCAGGATGTCTTTGACTAGAGATTCTATCTCCAGGATGTCTTTGACTAGAAAGGCGAGGATGGGGTATCGTCACCTATTTGCATTTGCTGTCTGTGGATTGTCTCTTAGTAATGCTATGACTTGTCCAAGGATATGAGGACACTGTGAGTCTAGTATGAACTAGGGCATTCCTTGTTTGTGACTGTCTTATCTCCATGCAAACGGGTACAATGACTTTCTAGGTCAAACAAATGCCTCGATTGTCATAACCTATTTTGCCATAATAAGCTCAATGATGATAACGCACAAGAAGCTCTTTCACGTTCATATCTTCTGTCTTCCATCTCCCTTTCTTGATTGACTTCCATTGGCCTTCTTGAGTCCGCGTAGCCCGCTATCACATGACTGAGTATGATGACACACCAAAAATATTTGCATTTCATATAGTTACACCTGCATTATCACCTATAAGCATTTCATACATACATATAGATATCACAATTGCATCACATCCTACATACAACACATGTTAGTACATCTCACATTTTCATTATGTAAATAATCATTTGCATTATCATATTCATCTGCATTACATACATTCACATTTGCATCATGCATACACATATAAAACATAAAAGAACAAAAAAAAAATATTGCATTGCATCATATACATATTTGCATCCATATCATAAGCATCACATAAGAACATCTCATCACATAGGTACACATGCATATAGCTGCCGCAAAGATGAATCATCTCATATATATATATAAAGTGTCATGATACAATGATGTCAAAATCATATGGCTACAATCACCCGCAGGTGTCTACATCATTATATAAAATGGTACAAAATTGATACAGAGGAACTCACTGATCACTCCTGCCAACACTATTGGTAGTGCTAATCCTATCCATGTCATGGTATCCCATGCCACATGTCCTGCCCTCATCTCCAGTCTTGGATCCTAGAACACTCATCTCAGTGCATCCCTGTCTCCATCTCAATCGTAGGGTACTAACTCCCCATCGATCGGTATCCGCAGAATCCTATATACATCCTCTAGGGTGACTGTCATCTCACCCATCGGCAGATGAAACATACAAGTCTCTGAGTGCCATCTCTTAGCTAGTGCAGTCAGCAATCCCATGTTCACCCGAAACTCAGGCACATACAGAATGTATCTCAATCCCATAGCCTCAATTGCGGCTCGGTCCTCAAGTGTCAACTCAGGTCGCAATCTCTATGTCGACGATAATCTCTCCCCTGACTCTAGCATCGGCAAATACTCCTGCAGCCAAACAACTCAATCATGTCAGTTATAGTGGCATTCATTGTTTATCACAAAATGCTACTCGCTATCTAAATGCATATGGCTATCTACCCTAGTGACACTCACTGTTCATCACAAAGTGTTGCTGATTATCCTAGTGGTACTCCCTGTTCATCACTAAGTACTACATGTGTGACACTCCCTGTTCATCACAAAGTGTTACTCACATTTGCACTCCCTGTTCATCACAAAGTGCTACTCATATTTTAGTACTCCCTGTTCATCACAAAGTACTTTATCTTGGTACTCACTGTTCATCACAAAGTGCCTTGATCTATCCTAGTCTTCCTAGAGGACCCGCTTGAGTGTATCCTCTCAGCAGCTTATCCAATCGACAACGTATGTTCATCACAGAACTGCCGATTTGACCTAGAAGATGCAAATTCATACTTTTCAAATGCAAACACATTTTCCTGACATAAACGCGCATTTATTACATTACCTAGCATGCATTAATGACAAAATTAAATGCATCAAAAGTACAAGGAGGTTTGGTGGTACTTACTGGCTCTCCTACCTCTGCTGGCCTCTAGAATCGGCGAACGCGATCAAATCTATGAACCAAAGCCATCGCTGCTGACTGCTCCTGCTCTATTTTCACTCTGCAATGTTCTCTCATGGATGTGTAGATGACAATGAGGATGTATTTTCCCCCGTGGTCTATCTTATAGCCTACCCTAGCCCTCGCATTCATTTCCCGAGTCAGTCTTCATTATCCCGTGACTTTGTCACTTTATCCGGTCAATCCATTCTATCTTGTCTTTCTTATCGAGAGATTGTCTGCAATCTTTCCAGACATTTTCATCCAATCTCTCGAGGGGGCATATCATTCCCATTCTGGGGCAACTCTGTATCAGTTCATATTATCTTCTTTGAAACAACGCGACAAGCCGCATTGTCTCAAAGAGGGGCAAAATGTAGACACCTAAAATTGTCATGTCTAATTAAATAAATATTTTATTTATTTAATTATCTAAGCCTAATTCTTCTATTAATTAAATAAATATTTATTTATTTAATTAATTCATTTATCCTCTTCTAACCTTATTTCTCATTTAAATAAATACATTTATTTATTTAAATTATCCCTTTCCTAAATTAAATAAATATTTTATTTATTTAATTGTCCTACTTCTTCTATTAATTAAATAGATCTTTATTTATTTAATTAATTCATTATCTTTTTCTACCCATGACACATGTCAGTCATCTCTTAATTCTTACACTACCTACCTCTTTCATTATTTTGGTATTTCTTATACCTACCCTCTAATCCTAGCCGACCTCTCTTTTTACACCTCTCAATCTTAACCCTCCATTTCCTATTGTGTCTTCTATTTAAGGAGATGCTTTCTTCATTGTCAAACCCTAATGACACATGCTAATGATCTTTCATGCAACTTGGCTACACTACAATTCCACTTGCAACCACATTCCGTTCTTTATTGAGATCTTGTGCATACAAAAATCTGAGAGCAAGCATATCAAACAAGATCAATGGAGATAGGAAGAATGGAGATCAAAACCCTATTGGACATGTGATGGTATCATCTTTGTGATTTTGAGTTATTTTGCATTGTCTTAGGTAATCTTCATATGTTATGGTGGATCTTTGTTCATTGTTAGGCTAGGGTTTAGTGGTTGAATTCATTTAGCCTTTCAATATTGTTATTATTGTTATCCATTTTCACCATAAACAAGAATAAAAAAACCCTAACTTGCAGTTTATCAATAATCTCAGATGCAGAAACTCATACGACACTAATTTCCAGTTAGTGTTAGAGTAAAGTAATTAATTAACTTTACTCTCCTCTTAAGATTTCACTTTATGCATATATTAGTCATTTAATAATTAATATTTAATTATTAAATGTACTCACCTTAGGGTTAGGTTTTCCTTTCGGTGTTGATCTCCTTTATAAGGATTGATCTCTTGTATTATTGTCATATTCTTGATTCATTTTTCTCTGATAATAAATCTTTTCACTTTGTTAGAGCCAAAACCCTTGTTTCGTTCTCTCTCTTTCTCTGTGACAGGTTTCTTGCATGCAGGTTTCTTTGGGTTCTGTGGATTTTTATTTCTCAAATCCTACATGGTATCAGAGCCATATCTGCTGCAGCTTGTTCAGACTTTTGAAAGATTTTGAGATCTAGGTTTTGGTTGCATCAGATTTGTGTTTGTCTTCTGTTTTTTATTTTGGAATAGGGGGTATTTTTTTTCGGTGCACTTTGAGCCCAAACGAACCTCACTGTTGAGCTCGCAGCGCCCAAAAACCCCTATTTTCATATAAAATTCATCCGATTTGGACACAGTTGCTCCAGAAGGCAAAAAAAATTTTGCCCCAAGGTCGTACGACCCTAGGGCACACAGTTCGAGGTGAATACAAAAACAAAAAAAAAACAGCGTTTTAAAAAAAAAAATCGGGCGTCGCCCATTGCAAACAACGCGCCACCAGTGTGTAGCCTGACGGCCACTGCCCGGCCATCGCCGTCGGCGGTAACAACCGGCCGCGGCCAGGCAGCCACCGCTGCGCCGCCCAGCGGACCCGCAACTCCCTGCGCCGCCAGCGCGCCTCCCGCTCTCCGCCAGCACCAACGGCACTGCCCCCGTGCCACTAGCCCTACGCCAGCCCCTGGTCGCCCAGCAGACCAGGGCCTATTTTTTTAAAGCCCCTGAGGGCTATAAAGGCCCAACTGGACTTTTTGGAGCCTTTTTACAAAATTGGGTATAAATCGGGCGTCCGATCTCCGTTTTTCGAAAATGAATAGGCATTGGAAAGCTGACTCCAAGCCCATTCTAATGGTGCTAGAATTTTTAAAGATTTTTCTAGTTTGATTGCATTTTTTTTGCAGTCAAAGTCTGATGAGCCTTTTTGCACTCCGAGGGGCATAACTTGCTCGTTTTTGCTTTGGTTTTCGAAAGTGAATAGGCGTCGGAAAGGTGGTTATGTGCTCTTTCCAGATCTATAGTCTATTTCATTAGTAAATTCTTTAGGTGCTCATAATTTTGTCTCAACCAGTTACTGCTTTCTATCATTTTTAGGCTTTCAGTTTGTACTGGGGATTAGTTTTTTGCATTGTGGGGGGGTGTTTTTTCTTGCTTTCTGTTATTTACATCAGAAAACCAGAATCTACAAACACTAAAAAAAAACAACCAAACCCCTTCTGCATCTTCTATATAGTTCTGAAAGACCACTTAATAATAATTAAAAAAATTCAGAGCAGTTGAGGCACAGTTCACAGGATGGCCGACAAACCTATTGAATCTCTCACACCGCATAATTACCACACTTGGAAGGGTCGAATGATGACTCTTCTCCATTCTTGAGGGTTATGGTCCTGTTTGGATGAGGTTCAACCTTAGTTGACACGTCCCTTTGAGGTTATGCAGCACAGGAACAATATGGATCAAGCTATGGGATTGATGGCTTTACACATTTCCGACAGTCTCCAGTTTCATCTTGAGGGTTGTCTCACTCCTCGAGCCATTTGGATCAAGTTTGATGGACTTTTTGGTACTGTCAACGAGTTCACAACTTTGCAGCTTGAGGCAGAGTTAACTTCCTTGGTACCTGATTCATTTCCCTTTATTGAGGACTTTCTGATGAAGTTCAAACAACAAAGATCTATCTTGTAGGGTTGTGGTAAGACTAAGACTGATACAGAGTGCATTTTCCTGATCCTCTCCAAGCTTCAGGGTCCATTTCAGATCTTCTCTTCGACCTTCTATTCCACCATGGATGCCTTGGGTGCTCGACATGTCATGCCTTCTTTTGAGGTCTTTTGTGATCGTCTGACTCGTGAGCAAGCTAAGCTTAAGCAGTTGGATTCACTTTCAGGTTCACAGAACCAAGCATTGGTAGCCCAGTCCTCCAAAGGAAAATAGAAGCAGAAATCGAAGCCTAAGAAAGATTCAAAGGCTGGTGAGAATCCCTCCAAGCCACCACCTACGTTTGATTCAAAACCACAGTCCAATTCTAAACAGGGCAAATCTTCAAAGTCTGGTGAGTCTTCCTCCAAGACTAAGAAGAAATTTGGTGATCCTTGCAGTTTTTGTGGCAAGGAAGGACATCCCGTTTCCAGGTGTTGGAAATGTTTAGAGGCTTTAGAGGAAGCCATACAACAACATAATATCAGTGCACCTCAGCCTCCTTCACAGCCCACAGGGAAAGGTCATGCTCTTTCTGCACGAGCATTGTCCTCAGCGTCCACTTGGATTCTAGATTCTGGTGCCTCTCACCATATGACACACACAGAGGATTTGGTCACCGCTCTTACCCCTTCAGGCACTAGACATATTGCAGTTGGTGACTCAGCACAACTTTCCATTCAGGGTTTCGGTACTATTTCATTGGATGGTGGTTGTCTACAGGATGTGCTTTTGGTTCTTGACATTTCGACAAACCTTCTATCCGTTTATCAGATTTGCCACTCTGGCTCTGGTAAGACAGTTGAGTTCTCACCTCATGATGTGGTTATTCGAGATCTTCATGATCCTGACTTGGTTGTGGCTACTGGGAGTGTGGATTCTGCATCTCACTTATATAGCTTTGATGACTTTGAGAGTTCAGACACTGTTGGTTCCTCTCTTATAGCACATGCAGATTCACTAAGCAGGCTTTGGCATGAGCGTTTTGGCCATGTCAATTACAGATATCTATAGCAGATGAGTACACAGGCACTGGTGATTGGGCTTCCATAGATTTCTTGTACGGATGGTGTATGTCGTGGTTGTGTCCTTGGCAAAAATCATCGAGATCCTTTTCCTAAGGGTCGAGCCTCTTGTGCTAGGGCAGCGCTAGAGTTGGTACACAATGATCTTATTTCCTTTCCGACTCTTTCCTTTTCAAGGGCCCGTTATGTGCTCACTTTTATTGATGACTTCTCTAGACGTACATGGGTGTAATTTCTTAAGTACAAGTCTGATGTCTTTGACTCATTCAGGATTTTTAAGACATTTGTGGAGAAGCAATCTGGACTTTCTATCAAGAGGATACACACAGACAATGGGGGGAGTATGTTAATTAGGCTTTCAGAGATTTTTGCACTGAGCATGGTTTACAACATCAATTTATGGTTCCTTACACCCCTCAGCAGAATGGTGTTGCTGAGAGAAAGAATAGAACCTTACGGGAGATGACAAATTGTATGATACAGTCTCGAGCTATGAGTTCTTCATTTTGGGCCGAGGCAGTCAATTGTGCCAATTATATTCAGAATCGGATGCCTCATAAGGCATTATGACATATGACTCCTGAGGAATCTTGGACCCATGTCAAGCATGATGTTTCTACATTCTGAGTTTTTGGTAGTGAGGCTTGGGCATTTATTCCTGATGCTCAGTGGAAAGCCATGGAGAGGAAGAGCCGACCACTCATATTTGTTGGCTACTGTGAGGATGTTAAGGCATACAGGTTGTTTGATCCTGATTCTAGAGAGGTCCTGTTTCGGCGGGATGTCCAGTTTGATGAGCTCTATCCTTAGATGGATTCTCCATCACCAGCTTCTCTCTCATTGCCTACTCCTTCCTCTTCATCTCTTGAGGATTACTTATCTCTTGTGGATAATGTAGATGATGATCCACCATCTCCACCACCACCAGTTGCTCCGTCTTTGCCGAGGTGGGCCCATGACACTGTTGATGCAGTTGGTTCTTTGGCAGGTGATCCTTTAGATACTCATCACACTCGTGCTCAGACATCTGGTTCTAGTCTTTTGAGTCATGCCATTTCAGATGATCCTCAAAAGTTTTCAGAGGCGACAGGACACCTTGAGTGGGATAGGGCCATGGATGAGGAGTATTCTTCTTTGATGAAGAATCATACTTGGGATCTTTGTCCTCTTCCTAAGGGAAGAAAGTTGGGTCGGTGCAAGTGGGTGTATTGTACCAAGTATGCTGCAGATGGTTCTATTGATAAGTATAAGGCCCGTCATGTTGCGAAGGGGTTTTCTCAGGTAGAGGGTATTGAATACTCTGAGACCTTTTCTCCTGTTGCCAAGATGAATTCTATACGCCTAGTACTTTCACTTGAAACTTCACAGGGATGGACAGTGTTTCAGATGGATGTGAAGAGTGCCTTCTTGCATGGAGACCTACATGAGGAGATCTATATGGAGCAGCCTCAGAGATTTGTGCAGGACACTTCTTTGGTTTGTAGACTTCGACGTTCATTGTATGGTCTCAAACAAGCCCCTCGGGCTTGGTATGAGAAGATGGACTCTTTCTTGCTTTCCTCTCACTTCACACTCTGTCATTCCGATCACACAATGTATATTTAGTGTCAGGAGGGTGATCTTTTGATTCTTGTGCTATATGTAGACAATCTCATCCTTACAGGTAGCTCATCCTCCATGATTCAGCGTGTTCAAAGAGCTTTGATGGAGCAGTTTGAGATGACCGATCTTGGTCTCTTGCACTTCTTTCTGGGTCTACAGGTTATTCAGTTTTCGGATGAGATTTCCATATTTCAGGAGAAGTATGCTCTTGATATGCTTTACCGATTTGGCATGCTTGATTGCAAGTCTGCCCCCACTCCATTTCAGTCAGGTGTTGTTTTGTCTTCCACTTGCTCTACTCCTTCAGTAGACCCCACTTTATACAAGCAGTTGGTTGGTAGTTTGTTGTACCTGACACATTCTCATCCTGATCTTTCCTTTGCAGTTGGCCTTGTCTCTCGGTTCTCCCATGATCCTCATGAGAGCCATTGGCAAGTAGCCAAACGTATTTTGAGGTACATTCGGGGCACCACTCATTATGGCATTCACTACACTTCAGGATCCCCTCACATCATTGGCTTCACTGACTCCGATTGGGCTGGTGATGTCAATGATTGGAAGTCTACTTCTGGATTTGTTTTTTGCCTTGGTTCTGGTCTTATTACATGGTCTTGCAAGAAGCAGTCTGCTATTGCATTATCATCTACAGAGGCTGAGTACTGTGCAACAGTGTTAGCCAGTCAGGAGGTTTTATGGCTTCGGCAGTTGATGACAGAGTTTGGGTTTCCTCCAGATTGTCCCACTATTCTTTGGTGTGACAATCAGAGTGCCATTCACATTTCTCACAACCCAGTGGAGCATCAGCGAACAAAGCACATTGAAATCCACATGCACTTCATCAGGCAGTTGATTCAGGATGGTTCTCTCATCTTGGAGTACATTCCTACAAAGGAGCAGGTTGCAGACATCTTCACTAAACCTTTGGCATCTCTGCGCTATCTTCAGTTGTGCTCCATGCTTGGGGTGAAGGAAGTTGTCCTTGGGGGGTCTCAGTGAGGCCTTCCTTCCTTCATGTTTTTTTTCAGCATGATTCTTTATCTCTTTTTGGAGAGGAGTTTTTTCCCATTGGGTTTTCTCCTTTACTTTGCTTTATAGAGATTTTCTTGTATTCAGGTACCTGATCAGGCTTTGTTGCCGGGACCCTCTATTGCATTGTAGTCCCTTTGCTTTCTTCTGCATTATTTGTAGCTACATTCTAGCTCATCTTAAGGGGGGGTGTTATAGTAAAGTAATTAATTAAATTTACTCTCCTCTTAAGATTTCACTTTATGCATATATTAGTCATTTAATAATTTATATTTAATTATTAAATGCACTCACCTTAGGGTTAGGTTTTCCTTTCGGTGTTGATCTCCTTTATAAGGATTGATCTCTTGTATTATTGTCATATTCTTGATTCATTTTTCTCTGATAATAAATCTTTTCACTTTGTCAGAGCCAAAACCCTTGTTTCGTTCTCTCTCTTTCTTTGTGATAGGTTTCTTGCATGCAAGTTTCTTTGGGTTCTGTGGATTTGTATTTCTCAAATCCTACAGTTAGTACGACACAAAGTTAGATTTTTCACAGAGACCAAAACCAACTCGTACGATACATAATTTTACAGCCAGAAATTTGTACGAAATGAATTTAGCTATCGTACGACAATGAAAATGAACTCGTACGATACAAGATTTACTAACAAAGGAGCTCATACGACATGACTTTATACCTCATACGATGGGAGAAATGGGCTCGTACGACATAGGATGAGGTTCCACACAAGACTAATTTAGGTAGTTCGTACGAGTTGGAAAATCAACTTGTACGACATTCTGATTCTGATTCGGTAGAGATGAATGTTTGTTGAAGCTTGAGAGGCCGAAAATGATGATTTCGGCCCCATGGTGGGCGCCAAGATGTCGTGCTCTGTGAAGTGTACCTGTACCCGCAACCACAATTCACTCAATAAATCATTATAAGAAATGGTTAGTAAATTGAAACAATGAAATGTAAAACCATAGCTAATCGACTTATTGCCTCCTAGTAAATGCGAGTATAAAAAATGCTCTCAGATATGATTATGCATATTCCAGTGACTTGACTACACTTAGATGGAGGATTTGAATGATGAAGGTGCATGATATAGAAAGAATATCATGATTAAGCAATATGATTTCATGAGTATTCTAGAAAATGAGCTAAGATTGAGATGCCATTAAGCTAAAATTGAGCATGATAACATTGCTAAGATGATAAACTAGAAGCTAGATGCCTATAGTAATAATGCTTGAGTGCAAATGAGATGAATCAAATGGTATGCAAGAATGATATGAATTTGGGACCCATATTCCTCCAAAATGAGGTCTATTTATAGGATTTCCCAAGGCTAGGGGTGTGGTGGCAGGAATCAATGGTCAAGATTGATCTGAAGATATCAATGGTTAAATTGGAGGAGGATGGCAAAGGGGGTTGGATTAAAGGGAACATATGTCATCTCTATGGTGACAAGTGTCAAGAGGCTTCTAGAAGAGATTAGATGAAAGGGAACACTTAGTGACAAGTGTCACAAAGGTTCTAAAAGATGTTGGATGAAAGGGGACATGGGGTAGGTAGAATGGGTTAAGTTTAGGAATGGTTAGGTTTAGGAGTGGTAGAAGTTAGGAGAATTTGAATTTAAAAATTCAAGTAATAGGAAAAGGTTAATTAATCTCAACAACTCATGAATTTGATTTGTTTTAATTAATAAAAGGATTTTAGAAGAAATGATTTTGATGGGGGGAATTAATTAATTAAAGAGGATTATTGAAATGAACCTATTAAATAAATCCTTAGATTTATTAATAAGTAGATGAAAGGGGAAATTTAATCAAATTGTTTAGTGAATTTAATTAAATTGGGGAGGGAGATTAATTAAATAATTAGTTATTTAATTAATTACCTTCAGACCATTTTTAGGTGTATACAATATCTTACATTCGCAAGAGCTAGAATTCATTGTTTGAAATGTAAATTTTTTATAAATTATTATATAAATTATTTAACGGGTTTGGAATGTTGTTTCTTATGTGCTAGTTCAGTTGTTGTGCAAGGAACATACTTGAAGCAAATCAAAATAGTTAAACATGGGATTCGCTATTTTGATTATCAACTTGACAACAAGGCATATCAGTATAGCCACCTTGTAATTGCTACCACCCTATCTCTTCATCTAGAGTCATAGGACGTGGCATTGGTAAGTGGAGACTAGATACTGATGATCATGAGAGAATATTACATGTTATCCAAGAGCGGGTTGAACCACTTGAAGTGGCCTATAAATAATGTATATGTGTGTTGCAACTATGTCAAGGTTAAACAATTTGACATTTATAAATGTCTGAAGGGGATGTAGTTAGGACATGGCTCAAGGGGATGATTTAATTCTTATGCTACACATGTGGTATTGTTTAAAATTTTATGAAATTTTCATTACTGTTAAATGGACCTTGAGTAAGGGGATGTAATTATTGAGACATGATTTTTAAATGTCTTAAGGGGATGACTTAAATTCTTATGCATGATATTGTGAAAAATGAAGTTTTAAGAAATTTTCATTGAGCAATAAATTAATATGTTGTTCATCTATTTAAAAATCATAATCAAGTATCTTAACTAAAACATTATTTTTAAATGGACCTTTAGGGGATCTAATTAAAACATGGCTTAATGGGATGATTTAAATTCTTATGATGCACATGTACATGCTATTGTTTAAAGATTTATTGTAGTGCCTCTCCTTGACTCATCTTTCTTTTATGCATGGATAGACTTCATAAACCTAGTTTAGACTTATTGTGATTCTTTTGATTGATAATTATGACTCTATTATATTTTGGATGCTCTATTTTGATGCTAGATGTTGCATATTGACAATGGGAATATTATGGTTTTATGTGGATGATGATGATATATGTGTGTGTGTGTGTAGGACTATTATAATGTTGGATAGATGTTGGATATTCATATGCACTTGCTGGTTATACTTGCTTATGATGATATCATGTTATGTGCTAACCCTACTTCATGTTCTATGAGATATGTTGATGTTATTGATAATGCTTGGTTATATTATCATTGTATTTGTGAAAGAGATGATGTTATACCACTCTTTTATGAACAAGGTGTGATGTTGCAATTCTCTTTCACCTGCCTGACTATTTCGTGTTATATATATATATACATATATATATATATATGTGTGTATGTATATATATGTGTGTGTGTGTGTGTGTGTGTGTGTGTGTGTGTGTGTGTGTGTGTGTGTGTGTGTGTGTACATACATATATATATACATATATATATATATATGTATGTGTATATATATATATACATATATATACACATACATATATATATACATATATATACATACACATATATATATGTATATACATACATACATACATATATATATATATATATATGTATGTATGTATTGGTGTTCCTGGATTCCTTGTTTGGGCTCATCATACGTTTATTGTGGGCCAGGCGGCTCTTTCGTTCCTGCTATTAGCCCCCATATGCAGATCTATCTGTGTCTGATTCACTCCCACCCACAACCATGCTGATGATGGTTATGAAACCCCAACCTTTGCTTGTTCTACAATGGAATGATATGGACAATTCTGTCTCGTAACTAATCTACCGACTACTAGTTCATTAATCAGTGCGAGTCACTCCACCGGCTCAAGGGTAACACCAATATATATATATATATATATATATATATATATATGTATGTATGTATGTATGTATGTATGTATGTATGTATGTTTAAAATTGTCATTGCTTAACTAGAAATAATAAGGAAAATCACGAATCCCTATTCTAGCTAAAGAATTCAAACAACATCAATATAATAACATAATCAAAGCAATAAGGATGCAAAATATCAATTAAGACTCCCTATCCCATGATCTCATATGGCTTCCTTTGTTCTTCTCTTCTTTGTACTATGATGGCTCTCAGATATTATGATGACAACCTGCAATTGACACAAAGATTAAAAGTTCATGATTGTTGAAAATGGAGATTGAATGCTGAATTTATAGATTTTTGGGTGAGATTGATTGAGAGGTGGAACACAATGATTAAGAGGTGGAACTCAGATAAGCTCACATGCTGATTGATAGTTAAACTGCTGATTTGGAGGTGGAACAAAATAGATTGAATAGTTAAATGAGTTAATTGATTGATAAAAAGCTGATTGAAAGATGAAAAAGAATGATGTAATTAACCAATTAATTAAAAAGATCAATTAAAATAGATTGAATAGTTAACTAATTGAAAGCTTTATTTAGAAAAAGCAAAGTGGAAGATAGAAATAGAGGTTGAAAAGATAATGATTTAATTAATCAATTCATTGAATTAATTAATTTAACATGTGCTTGAACTTGATTTAGATTTTCAATTTAATCTTTGCATGAGATTTAATTCAAATATTGAATTTATTTTAATTCATTTTATCTTTGAATATATTTGAACTTAACTTTGATTTTCAATTTGATCTTTGAAATCATGCACATGTATTCAAAATTAGATGAATTTAAAAGAATTAGAATTAGAATTAGAATTAGAAGAATTAATGAAATTAGAAGAATATGAAATTAAATGAATTTAGAAGAATTAATAAAACTAAATAAAATTTGATGAAATATGAAATTAAATGAAATTAGAATTTGGGGATTTGGAAATGGAATTTGAAGAATTAATTAATTAATTAAATAATTTAAAGAAATATTTAATTATTTAAAAATTGAATTTATTTTTATTATTAAGAAGTAAACTGTAGTACATACTAAGCCATCATACATCCACACCACCATCTGAAAACTAAACCTCCCTACCAAAACCATATTGTTCATCTAATAGAAACATCGAAAAACCCTTCCCCCAAGCCCACTGTAGAAACAAGTTCCATTACAACGTGTCCTAATAACATAAATTATTTAATAGAGAAAAAAATGAAATAGCTACTAAGTCCAAAAATTTTTTGTATCAAGGGGTACCATTGATTGTCCAAATTCTTCAACCATCTGCAACATTGTGTGAGCTCGAAGCAACCACCAACCCAAAAGAGCCACCCACCACACCACCCTGCTCAATCTATCTAGCCAACTCTGAAGAGAGTCATTTGGTTATCGACCTCCTTCTTCTCGCCTCATCCACCAACCTAGCCTCCATGCTTGCCTGTCTAATTATTTCTTTGAGCTCCATTATCTGAACATATACCACCAAGCCCTCCCATCCTCTCCTAGCGTCATCTCTGAACCAAGCTTTGACCTCCTTGCGATGTCATAGAAACAAAATTCAGGAGTGTCTAGCTCGAAGCTCAACATTGTTCTCTGGAATACCTTTGGATAGATTAAATCCCCAACCTAGAATGACCCACTCCAACAAAGACTCCAAGTTTAGTAGGTAAGCATGCAGAACAATCATCCTCATCACCTTCCTAACCTCCTTGAACACATGCCCCAAGTCCATTCCCCAAGCCATGATTAAAGAATAAATATCAGCTCTTGATTGATATCTATGGCTGATTACCGCCACCTCCTCAGCTAAAATCAACTGAACCTCTTTGAAGAATAGAGGGTCTTTAGCCAGAAACATATTCTCGAGCTTCTTCACCGGGATGGGACCCCAGAAAGCGGACATTAACTTTGAAGATTTCAGGGTAAAATTTGCTTCCATTCTAGAGGTCCTCAGAAAATGTTGAACTTTGCAAAAAACCTTCAAGCTCTACAAAAAACCTGTAGCCTTCTCCACCAAACTCATAGAAAGGCCACATAGAATACATGAAAATACCAATATGAGAAATTAAGGAGGCACGCTCCACAACCACCACCATTTCAAAAAGCATTTCACATTAATTGCCCATTAACTCGACCCAGACTTACAACTTTGGATAAAAATTCAGCCACAAGTCGCACATATCAAATTTGCAGGAGTACAATTCTTGGCAGGGTGTCCTGACTCCATCGCACGATGCAATCATGACTATCTCACCACATCACCTCCTCTTTGGAAATCTCACACGCCACATTTGATAGACTGTCAACAACAACATTCCCACCTCTTTTAACATGGGAAATACAAAAATCTTGGAAGGATTTTATTTTTTCACAAATAATATGTATGAATTTATTTAGTTTAACATGGGGTGTCACCTTTGATCAAGGCATTGATCACTACCTGGGAATTCCCTTCCAAGTGGACTTTTGATGCCTTCATGTTCACTGCCAAGTCAGCTGCTAACAACGCCGCTTGAGCCTCCACCTCGTTATTGGTTCCATCTTGTAATCTTCTAGCTCCTGTGAAAAGGATATTCCCCTCATCATCGCAAGCCACACACCCCACACCTGAAATGCTCATATTCCCTTTTGAGGCTCCATCAAAGTTAATCTTCATCCAACCCCTCTTAGGTTTTGACCACATCACTACATCAGTTTCAAGAGGGCTTCTCACTGGATTAACCCTGGGAAACCCATGAACGGGTTATTTAGAAATTGAATTTAATTAAATAATAAAAATTATTTAAATTAAAGGATTAAAATCACAATTAACTAAATAATTAATATTTAAAAAAGGGTTAATGATTAAATGATGAGAAAATAGAAATTGAAATAATTAGTAAGATGATGAAGATATATGAATTTTGAAGAATAAGATTAATTAGCTTAATTAAATAATTAAAGAATTATTTAATCAATTAGATGAATGATAATACATGATCAATGCGACATTTTTAGGTGTCTACATTTGACCCTCTTTAAGACAATGTCAGAACGACGTTGTTTTAAAGAAAATGAAAAAACTCTGCCCCAATATTGCCCCAGTGACGCTTAGGGTGTAAATATGCCCCCTCGAAAAAAGTGGTCAAAAAATTCTAAAATTGAGACCATTTTTTTGATACCATGTTAGTGAGAAATCATGTAAAGTTTCGTGTGATTTTGAGTCTGTTTCACTAGCCTACAAGTGCATTGAAGTTCAGGGGGACCACAACCGACAGAGTAGTAAAAACCCTAATTTTGAGCTATAAATAGTGATTTTGACCTTTCATTTGTTCATTTGCATTGTTTTGAGTTCTTGGAGTTCATTGTGGCTTTAGTGCTTTCCTGCGAGTGTTTGATTATCATGGTTGGCATTAGGGCATGACATCACTTGTCTGAGCAAGTACGTTCATATTAGAGACCACCTGGGATCGGGGACATGGTATGTATCCAATTTTTTTTTTCAAATTTTTGCCTGTTTTTGTCATTTTTTCCAAAAAAATTTAGAGCTTTCAAATTTTAAGCATTACACATACGTATTTCACTTTTTAGGCATTCATCTTAAGTGTAACACATTGGCCATAACTATCACGCAATAGTATAAGTGTACCACATACATATTAAGTATTACACAAAAGACTGTGTTTTTACGCATTGGTTTATATTGTCACACATGCATGATAACTGTTACAAATTCACTTTAAATGTACCGCATTAGTATTAAATGTAATGCATGCACTGTAAATGTTATGCATTCGTTGCAAAGAGGTATTTTCTTGTCATGCGTATAATGATTTTTCTCGTGAAGTATAGTATTTGACATTTTCATCATTTTTATTGTGTAGGAGAATATTGGAGTGCTATACTACTGACAGAGTAGACCCAGTGGCCTCGATCTTCGTGATCAGTTGATGAGGAGGTTGCTTACATCCGAAATCTGGGTTTGTATCATGTATTACATCTACCAGAGGTTACGGGCAATAGGGCCTTGATTACTGCGTTAGTTGAGCAGTGGCATTCCAAGATGTGTACATTCCATCTTCCTACCGGTGAGGTGTCCATTACATTAGAGGATGTCCGGCGGATTCTCCATATTCCCATTCATGGCGATAGCGTCGTATTTGATCATGATGATGGTATCGCAGGACTGTGTGCCCTTTTTGAGTGTGATGAGCAGAACTTGCAGATCACTGGTCATTATGATATACCATGGGCTCATTTGGACTATGATGATTTGACTGTAGTATTATGTATTATTGTAGGTGGTGTACTTATCTCTGATAGGAGAGGTCATGGATTCCTAGTTAGATGGGGTAGAGTCCTTCATGATATGATTTTTCATCGGCATGTCTATGCTTGGGGTCCTTGTTTGTTAGCGATGGTATATTACCAGATGCACAACATTGTTTACTTGAGATACAAATCTGTTAGTTGTGGCATTACATTGCTCCAGAATTGGGCTTGGGAGCACATTTCTATCTCGAGGCCAATTATTCGTGTTGACTTGTAGCCTGTGGAGCCATACGCTTACAAATATACACCCGAGATTAGACATAGGGGTTCGGGTAACACATTGTATTGGCGACATCAGTTTGATATTTTACAACATTCTATTTGGAGACCTTACTTGGATTGCCCTGGTTGGGTAGATAATGACCAACATTTACCATTCTGCAAATAGTAGAGATATCTCATTGGTAGTATTATGGAGACATAGAGGATCATTGAGATGTACCTACCAGGATGGGTACTTAGGCAGTTTGGGGAGGTACAGGGAGTCTCTCATGAGGTTTCAGATTGGGGTACATGCATACAACCACATGTGGTTGTTGTAGAGTTTGATACACTTGAGGTAGTACAATGGGGTCAAAGAGGAGGTGTTGAGGATCTGAGGATGACACCTCAGTATGATGCATGGTGGGCCAGACATAGACCTATTCCACTTACTGATCTGATGGTTCCTATCACACCTCAATAGATATGTCATTTGAGACAGTGAGGGAGGGTTGGTAGCAAGGAGAGGGAGGGAGATGATAAAGGAGATGACGGCGGAGGAGGAGATGAGGAGGGAGGAGATGAGGAGGGAGACAAGGACATAGACAATGTTGGAGACACCGAGTCTATCAGCAACAAAGATGGCGATGATTCAACTTTAGGATCATCAAGCAATGAGGAAATGGATGATACCGACATGCCTGAGTTAGAGGATGCACCATCTATAGAGGGGGGTGGGGATGGAGGATAGGTTGGTGATGGGGATGATGATGATCCATAGATTCTCAGAGCGCAGATTTAGAGTCTAGAGGATGAGGTGGCGAGATTGAGGGAGCGATGGGGTGCTGAGCGAGATTTATTCTATAAGGATTATGGTACCTTAGAGAGGGAGAGAGACCAGATTGCCACCGTCTCTAGAGGGAGAGAGATGACGCAGTGAGGCAGATGCAGTTGGTCCAGATCGCATATGACCAACATTTTGCTTCAGGTACAGATGTACGCTCACAATCTAATAGACTTTATTATGTTGCACAGGAGGCCTTATATTATAGACAATTCTATCATGGTGTTGTACCGGAGGCACAAAGAGATCCTAGCTTTAGTGAGTTTAGAGGCCATTCCGGTTCTAGTAGGTCTACTTCATGGAGGACTAGCAATGGTGGTGTTATGGGTCCATCTCAGACATCCTTGGGACTGTTAGGTCCCAGAGAAAACTGAGAGGGGGGGGGGTGAATCAATTGTCTAATAAATTTAAACCAAAACCATTTAACCAACTTAATGCTTAATACCAGCAAACCAGTTAAGTATGCCGGTAGACAGTGTTAACAGTAAATTGCTATACCGGTAAAGATTAATGCATGAAACATAAACATAAAGTCATCCACAACACATAACACCAATATTTGTATGTGGAAACCCTGTAAGGGGAAAAACCATGGTGGGAAAACTTACCCACAATCAGATGATACTATTGCAAATAGTAAGTGTACATAAATGGGGTCTGCACATGCAGAAAGGCCAACAACCTAGAGCTCACTGCTCAATCACAAAATGGGAGTCACACTGACTACAGTTGGATGGTTAAATCCAATAAGAATGTACTACACAAAATAACATCTTCATATGCTGGATTCAGTACCGATGTAATGCTGATATGCTTCTACAAAAACCTAGCTTCACCTTCAAATGATGTCTTCATGTATACCTCTGCTTAATCTCACATATACCTTCTCACAATTCTTCTTTGCATTCCACATTCGATCTTACAAATAAGATCTTACATTTATATCATAACCTAAGACCAATTTTAGTAGGTCGACTCTACAAGATAAAACATTTTACAAATAATATAATATCTGATGCAATAACTGATTGAACATGTCGGCTTAATGCATTTACAACAATAATAAATCATCTCCATAGCGTGCCATACTGATCTAGAAAAGATAAACCTGACGGTGTAACCCTCGGTAACCCTGGACCTATTTGCCGGTAAAAGAAAATATGCAAATATGAATATACCAATGATTAATTCTTCAAAACAAAGTGTCCACATGATTTCTTTGACATTACCAAGTGTCTTCCATATCATTCCAAGTACCGGTGAACATTATATCCTACCAGTGAACCATATACCAGTAACTATGCAATAGTTACTTGCTTGCCGGTGAATGTTGCTGGATCTCCAAAGTGCTAGTGTTTCAGTAGGTGTTGACATCAATGACAAAACCATACCAAAATACCAACAATCTCCCCCTTTGGCATTGATGGCAACACAAGATGTAAAAACCATCAAAGTGCCAAAACAAAAATGCCAAATACCAAAAACAAACAATCTCTCCTAAACAACAATCTCTCCCCCTGGGAGCAACATGTGTTTATCCAAAGTTTTATTTTCAATACCAATCTCTCTATCAATCTCTCCTCAAAAGATAATGTTTTTTTCCATAGATATCTCTCCCCCTTTGACATCAAATGCCAAAGTTCATATACAAAATACCAATCAATTCAATATACCAACTACTCCCCCTGAGAAGTAGCTTCCTCATCAAAGACCAGAGTAAAAGATTTGTCTTTCAATTCAACCGGTTGATGACAATCATTAATTGTCTAAGTCTCTACCGGTGGTGGTATGACTCCAAGTTGATCTCTGAGATATTCAAAAGTCTCCTTATGCAAAGGTTTTGTGAAAATATCTACAAGCTGTTCTTTAGTATTCACATAAACCAGTTTTATCTCTTTTTCTTCAACTTTTTCCCTTAGAAAATTCAGTTTGATAGAAATATGTTTTGTTTTAGAATGTAATACCGGATTCTTAGATATATCAATTGCTACAGTGTTATCACAATATATAGTAATAGGTTCCTTGCATTTTACCTTTATGTCTTTCAACATTTGCTTAAGCCATAGTACCTGTACAGTTAGTTGCTGCTGCAACATATTCTGATTCCCGCTGTTGATAAAGATGTACAACTCTATTTCTTACTCAACCAAGAAACTAATCTCTTTCCAAGAAAGAATGCTCCGCCGGTGGTGCTTTTTCTATCATCCACATCTCCTGCCCAATTTGCATCTGTGTATGCACATAGATCAAAATTTTCATCTCTAGGATACCATAATCCAAGATTTGCAGTGCCTTGTAAGTACTGGAAAATCCTTTTTACTGCTGATTCATGATTTTCCTTAGGATTACTTTGAAATCTAAAAAAAATACATACTGCATTCATAATATCAGGCCTAGTTTGTGTCAAATACAGTAAACCTCCTATCATAGATTTGTATCTAGTTGGATTAACAGGTGTAGATTCATCCTTTGAGATAATTTGTCATTTGTAGTCATAGGTGTGCTTACCGGTTTAGAGTTCTCCATCCCAAATTTCTTTAGCAATTCTTTCAAGTACTTGGATTGACTCAAAAATATACCTTTATCAGTCTGTGAAATCTGCAATCCTAAAAAGAATTTTATTTCTCCAATCATAGACATTTCAAATTCTTGCTGCATTTTAATAGAAAATTCTTTACATAATCCATCATCTCCTCCAAAGATTATATCATCAACAAATACTTCTATAATCAAGATGTCATCATTAGTTATTTTGTAATATAAATTGCTGTCTGCATTTCCTTTAGTAAAGCCAATCTTTAAAAGATACTTATCCAACCTTGCATACCAAGCTCTTGGGGCTTGTTTCAATCCATACAGAGCTTTTCTTAACCTGCAAACCATATCATTGTCATCTGTCAAAGAAAATCCATCAGGTTGTTCAATATATACTTCCTCTTCAAGATCTCCATTCAAAAATGCACATTTAATATCCATTTGATAAACTTTGTAGTTATTGTGAGCTGCAAAAGCCAAGAATAATCCGACTGCCTCAATTCTAGCTATCGATGCAAAGGTTTCATTGTAATCAACTCCTTCTTTCTGAGAATATCCTTTACACACTAGTCTTTCTTTATTTCTGACAACCTTACCATCTTCATTAAGTTTGTTTCTAAATACCTATTTGGTTCCAATTACATTTTTATCTTTAGGCCGAGGAACTAATGTCCAAGTATTATTTTTCTCAATTTGTCCTAATTCTTCTTCCATAGCTTTAATCCAAAATTTATCTTCATATGCCTCATTGATAGATGATGGTTCAATTTGAGAAATAAGACACACCTCTTCATTTTCCAATCTTCCTCTTGTCATAACTCCTTTAAATATGTTTCCAATTATCTGATCTTCAGAATGATTCAATCTTACATACCGGGGTGTCTTAGTTTGCTGTTGTTCTTCAATTACTGTGGAATCCTCTAATGGTATCGGGGTAACTGGATCTTCATTCTGTACTGGTGGATTTAGTGTAGGTTCATTTGTCACAATTTCTGTTGTTGGTTCAGAGTCTATATACCTTGAAGTTCCTCTGAATTGTTCATCAATCTTTACATTTGTACTCCCAACAATTTTCTGCAATCTCTTATTAAAACATCTATATTCCTTGCTCTTAGATGAATAACCAAGAAATATTCCTTCATCACTTCTAGGATCAAATTTTCCAATATACTCATCTCTTCTAATATAACATTTACTTCCAAAAATTCTAAAATACTTAAGAGTAGGAGTATTACCAAACCATAGTTCATGAGGGGTCTTACCGGTTTCACCTTTGATGTGAACTTTGTTGAATGTATAGACAGAAGTGCTAACTGCTTCTCTCCAATATACATGTGGTAAGGTAAATTTGCTTCAGATAACATACTTCTTGCTGCATCCAAGATAGTTCTTTTTTTCCTTTCAATAACTCCATTCTGCTGTGGTGTCCGAGGTGCTGATAACTGTCTTCTAATTCCATTCACTTCACAGAATGTATTAAAGTCCTTAGATGTGAATTCTCCTCCTTGATCTGATCTAAAACATTTGATTTTCTTACCGGTTTCATTTTCAACCATTGCTTTGAACAGTTTGAACTTTCCAAGTGCTTCTGATTTTTGTTTGAGAAAAGCAACCCAACACATTTTAGAATAATCATCAATAATTAGCATGAAATATCTATCACCTTGTAAGCTTTTAGTTCTAGCTGGACCACATAAATCAGTGTGAATCAAATCAAGAGCATTATTGGATTTTTCTGGAATACTTTTGAAACTAGCTCTAACTTGTTTTCAAAATTGACATTCCTTACAAATTGTATTCTGAGGTTTCACAATTTTAGGTAGATCTCTAATTGCCTTAGAAGTGCTGATTTTTACCATGCAATCAAAGTTTACATGACATAGTCTCTTATGCCATAACTAACTTTCATCTATATGTGCAATCAAGCATGCCTTTTCACTATTGTTCAAATGAAAGATATTACCTCTAGTCTGATTACTAGGTGCAATTTCCAAACCAGTTCTATTCATGATTTTGCATTTTTCATTTTTAAATTGTAACTAAAATCCCTTCTCAACTAATTGACCAACACTTAAAAGATTATGCTTTAATCCTTCAACATAGTAGACATTGTCAGTGTTATGCTTACCATTAAGAGATATTGAACCCTTACCTTTGATTGAACAGGCTTTGTCATCTCCAAATCTTACTAAACCTCCATTGTATTCTTGAAAGTTCAAGAATTTACCTTTGTCTCCTGTCATATGATGTGAGCATCCTAAGTCAATGATCCATTCATCCTTTACTTCAACTTTAGCTGCTAGGGCTTTTTCTACCGGTTTTGTAGTAGGTGCCAGTTGATCTTCTATTATAGCAACAAAAACCCATCCATTGTCTACTGGATCCTCATCAGAATCATCAGTCACACCTTCATCAGCGATGTAGCAAGATTTATCTTTGTTCTTCTTAAATCTGTATCTCTGATATTCAGGATTAGGCTTGTATGTTCTTCTCACTTCTTCTCTTAGTCTAGCATGTCTTTCAGGGCATCTCGAAGCCATATGACTAATCTTATTGTAGTTGAAACATTTAAGGGGTGCTTTACCTTCATACTTACTTCCAACTGGACCTTTTGGCATTTTCCTTGCAAATAGTGCTTCAAGTTCTTCAAGCTCTTCATTCTCCTTCCTAGTTTCTTCAAGTTCTCTTGCATAAAAGGCTTTCTAGTCCGATTTCTCAAATGATGGAGTAGATGATGTTGATGCTTTAAAGGCCAAATCTGTCTTTATAGTAGCAACAGGACCAAATTACTCAATTTCAAAAGCTGAAATTTTTCCAATCAATGTATCCCTAGTTACTGATGTATTAGGCATTGTTCTCAACTCATTTATAGCAGTAACCTTCATTTTATATGCCGGTGGCAATCCTCTTAAGATTTTTGAAACAATTTCATCCTCACGCAAGGTTCCTCCACAACATTTAATACCCAAAACAATATCATTTACTCTTTCCATAAAAGCAGAAATCCTTTCATCTTCTTCCATTTTCAGATGTTCATACCTGACTCGGAAGCTTTCAAGTTTAGCAATCTTGTTTATGGAATCTCCTTCATTCAGTGTTTCCAAATGATCCCAAATAGCTTTAGCAGTAGACCTATCTGATAATCCCATGATTTGTTGATCTGATAATGTGCTCAAAAGTGCTTCTCTTTCTTTGTAATCATTCTCTTCATCTTTAGCTAAGGTAGTTGGAGCAGTTTGACTAGCTACAACAATAGTATAACCAATCTTTGTAACTTCCCAGATATTTGGTGTAGGAGCACCCAGGAAGACAAGGTGGAGCAGGGTCACTGATAGGCCCTATGGAGGATTTGATGAAAAATGAAGACAAACAAGACCTATAAGGTCTTTAAATGATGTAACATGGTCATGTGAGCCATAAAATGTAGTGAAATGCAATGTAATGGTCAAAAAGTGTAAAATTGTCATTTTGAGCAATTAGGCCGAGAAAAGGCTAAAGTTGGGTTTTTGGAATAGAAGTGTGTTTAGATGGATAAAATATGTTTATAAGGTCATATAATGACCATTTTAATGTTTTAGAAGTTTTATATATAGTTTTGGCAAGTTGACATACATAGTTGTCAAACTTGACAACTTTGGAGCAACTTTTTGTTGTCAAAAAGTTGTCAAGAATGCAAAAAGTTGTCATAAGTTAGTTATAAGTTGGTTTTAGGTTGGATTTAGACCTAAAAGGCCTTGAGGGTTATAAATGGATGAAATTGAATCATTTGTGGTGGTTGGTAAAGGTTTTTTGATCAGGTTTGGAGTTTTGAAGCAATAAAAATATGATTTTCATGTGTATTTTCCAGGTTTCCACATAGAACAATCTGATTTTCCATTGTCTTGAGTGCTTTTATGAATTATTTTTCATTCCTTCATGGTTGTAGATGTTCTATAATTAACTAAGTTTATTTTGGCTTTGGTTTGAAGTGATTTGGTTTTGTTTTGGTGAAGATGTCTAATTTCTTTTGAAAACAGTCATATCCCTGCCATAGGGTTAATAAAGAGCTTGAAAATGTTGTATATTTTATCTCCAGATTGATATAACCCCAAAAATGGGTATGATGGTGTATTATATTTTATATTTTCATAATATTTAGTCTCAGGAGGCCATGCACAAGATGGCATGTGCATTGTGGGAGTAAAGGTCTGAAATTTTAGGGGTAGACTGTTGCAGAAAATACAGTCCTAATATGGGAGCCATATCTCACATTTCCACCATTGGATTTTGATTATTTTTGGATATATTTTGTATAACCAAGTTATGAAGACTTTCACTGGAGCGATCGAATAAATTTGTTCATTTGCAAAAGTTATGAGTGATTGTGTAAGGGTTTATCAATATGGCAGCAGGGTGGTAGTTTTGCAATGATTTTTCTTTGTCAATACATTGAGGCAGTTTGTAAAGTCTCAAAGGGTCTTGTATTGTTAAGTTCAAGTTGGGTCCATTTGTCTCCCTATCAATATCTTTACCAATGCAATTCAGATGTGTCTCCATCCCAATCTTCCATATCCCATAGTTGGTTCCATCAAGTTTAGGACTGTCCTTCCTGAAATAATTAGTAGACATTGGATCTCCTCAAGTTGTTAAACTTCTGCAAAAGAGGGCTAAGCTTTGATACCAATTGTTAGGTCCCAGAGACAACTGAGAGGGGGGGGGGGTGAATCAGTTGTCTAATCAATTTAAACCAAAACCATTTAACCAACTTAATGCTTAATACTGGTAAACCAGTTAAGTATGTCGGTACACAGTGTTAATAGTAAATTGCTATACCGGTAAAGATTAATGCATGAAACATAAACTTAAAGTCATCCACAACACATAACACCAATATTTGTACGTGGAAACCCTGTAAGGGGAAAAACCATGGTGGGAAACCTTACCCACAATGAGATGATACTACTGCAGATAGTAAGTGTACATAAATGGGGTCTGCACATGCAGAAAGGCCAACAGCCTAGAGCTCACTACTCAATCACAAAATGGGAGTCACACTGACTAGAGTTGGATGGTTAAATCCAATACAAATGTATTACACAAAATAACATCTTCATATGCTAGATTCGATACCGGTGTAATGCTAATATGCTTCTACAAAAACCTAGCTTCACCTTCAAATGATGTCTTCGTGTATACCTCTGCTTAATCTCGCATATACCTTCTCACAATTCTTCTTCGCATTCCACATTCAATCTTACAAATAAGATCTTACATTTATATCATAACCTAAGACCAATTTTAGTAGGTCGGCTCTACAAGATAAAACATTTTACAAATAATATAATATCCGATGCAATAACCGATTGAACATGTCGACTTAATGCATTTACAACAATAATAAATCATCTCCATAGCATGCCATACTGATCTGGAAAAGATAAACCTGTCGGTGTACCCTAGGTAACCTTGGACCTATTTGTCGGTAAAAGCAAATATGCAAATATGAATATACCAATGATTAATTCTTCAAAACAAAGTGTCCACATGATATCTTAGACTTTACCAAGTGTCTTCCATATCATTCCAAGTACCGGTGAACATTATATCCTATCGGTGAACCATATACCAGTAACTGTGCAATAGTTACTTTCTTGCCGGTGAATGTTGTTGGATCTCCAAAGTGCTAGTGTTTCAGTAGGTGTTGACATCAATGACAAAACCATACCAAAATACCAATAGGGACATCTTGGGGTAGGATCTAGCAGGCAAGATCCACTTGGAGATAGAGGCAGTGTGGGTTGAGACACTTTAGATCATGTTATCTGAGCCTTTAGACATTTTATGATGATTGTATTCTAACACATTACCATTTTGAGTTATATATATGATATACAAGTTTTTGGCGGTGATCAATTATGCTTTGCATTCTTTATATGATGTATGATTCCATGTGTTATGTGATGCATGTCTAAATGATTTCTATATTGTTTAATGCAATGATTTCTATATGTTTATGATGCAATGATTAATTTAATTTAATCTTAAATGATACAAATATGATTGATATGATAAAATGAATGTAATTTAAATGAACTAATGCAATTTATACTATATGAAATGATGGATACGATTAAATGAATGCAACTTAAATGGACTAATTCAATTTATACTATATGAAATGATGGATATGATTAAATGAATGTGTTGGTTCCCAAAACCATAGATTGGGAATCAAAAGGGCTTGCCAGATCCCTTAACTGATCCAATCAGCCTTGGCCAACGAACAGGAATGGTTGAAGACCAAATTCCTCTGCACTTTAGGCTCCACTAAACCCACGCATGTATACCCTAATCTCTAAAGCATAAAGAGATTTCTTTATAGTGAATTTAAATTATTGAACGTAGCTGTTTATAGGACTGGCAAACAATTTCCTGCAACTATGCTTTATTGATATGCTTTTAACTTGTTTTGTTGGCATTTTTGATGATGATGTTGTGATTGTCATTGATGGACACACACTTTCTTTGAGATCACTTTTTGTATGTATGAGTTATGCTCAACCGGTATTTGTTCCAACTGGTATTATGTATTATAGTCTTTAGACTATCGGTGTTTTTGCAGAAAGTGCTTACCAATCTCAAGCGGTATAAAGACCCAAGTGGTATGAAGACATCAAGCGGTTCGAGGATCCCAAAGCGGTATGAAGGAACAAAGCGGTTGTTATCAAATTTAACCAGTATTCATTTTGACAAATCGGTAATTGGTAAAATGTGTGAACCAGTAATCGGTAAATGTATGAAGCGGTATTACTCTGTGATGAGTTACCAACCGGTATTTTTGTGATGAGTTATCATCCACCGACACTTTGGTGGTGATTTTGTGCCATGTTACCAAATGTGTCCAGATGCACTGAACCTAGGAACTTGCAATGTAATCCTATTGGACCAACATGAAATCAGATTCCTTTATAAGGACATCATGTCTAGGGTTTTAGTTGTTGTTAGGGTTTTTTGGTGGTTGGTAAGGTTTTTGTATGTGAGGTCACGGAAGGAGATTATGTCTATGTGAAGAAACAAAGTGTGGAAATATTGAAGGCTGAAGTAATGCTGAAATGCATTAACAATGAGCTATCAATGATCTAACCAAGCATACTGTCCTAGTATTTAGATCACTCACTTGTTGATTACTCACATCTTCGACAAGTCTGAAACCCTTAACCGGGTAGGCCTGGAAAAGCCTTTGTAAATCCTCTAACAAGGTGGTTCACAACTGTGGATCTAAAATCCTCTCACAAGGTAGTCTTTAATTAGACTTATCTCCTAATAGAGATTTAGATTCCTAACAGGATCTGTTCTAGTGAAGAACATTGTATGACCTTAACCGGTCTGACCTTGATCAGTCTAGTTACTACTCTACAGATAGTTACTTGTGAGTTTCATCTCACTGTGGTTTTTGCCCTTTGGGTTTTCACGTCAAAATCTCTTGTGTTATGGTGATTGTGCTTCTGTGGGTGAACGCCTTACTTGCTATTTGGTTTGCATTTGTCTTAATCGGTTTATTAGTAAAACTATTATACCGATTTACTGCTAAACTGTTTAAGTTTTTGAGTTCAGTATTTTTTGGTATACTAATTCACCCCCCCCTCTTAGTATTGATCAATTGGTATCAGAGCCTACCTTTTGATAAGTTTAACCAATTGAAAGGAGATATGGGGAATACAATGTAAGGGAGCTTACTCATCGTCTCACTCAGATTGAGAAAGCCTTTGATGAACTCAAAGTCAAATATAAAGCCTCTCTAGCAAAGAGAAGAGAGCATGCTGAGAAACTGATGGAGCTTACTGAATATAGTTCTTCTGATGAAGAAGACATGGAGCCCTAGTTGAAGAAGTTGAAAAACTGAATGAATCTAATGCTAACCTAAGAAGGGAAATGGAAGGACTGACTATCAGAATGTGTGAAGAGCTTGAGAATCGGAGGAAAGCTAAAGATCTGGTAAAAGACAAAGATCATGAGATCTCCAAGATGAAGCAAGAAATCAGTGCACTTACCGCTCATCTCCAAGAGAGTAAAGTGGAAAAAGAAGAAATGCAAGGTGAACTAAACATGGCTATTTCTGAGAATGCAACCTTGAAGGAGTCCAATGCTGCTATTTCCAAAGAACTCACTGAGTCAAAGGAAATAATTGCCAAATTCAATAAGAGTACTGTTAAGCTAGAACAAAAGCTTGAATCAGCAAAATTGGTAAGGAATATCACTGGACTTGGTTTTTCAAAGAAGCAACTGACATCAAAAGATGGAGCATCAAAGAAGCAATTGACATCAAAGGATAAAGGTAAGCAAAAGTTCAAACCTGTTTGCTTTAATTGTCTCAAGGAAGGACACACTGCCAATGTATGTAGAAGTAAGGCTTACAATAATTTTCCCTACTTTCTAAACAATAAGCCTAGATCCAATAGATTCAATGGTAACTGTTATGCATGCAACAGGTTTAGGCATAGAGAATTTGAATGCAGGTCTATTATACACAACACTAGAAGATATCCTCAAAGGAGTCAAGGAGTTTTTCCTGAACCTTCTGTGAACCAGAATCCAAACCGATATAATGCCTATGACCATCAGTCAGGTGGTGGTGGCTATCAAGCAGCAACCGGTTGTAGAGAAACATGTTTGATTTTCCATGGTAGTGGTCACACTACTGCAACATGCAGGAGGAAGAATGGTAGAATGAACAATGGATCATGGAGAACACCTGCAATGGTATGATATCATTGTAACAAATCGGGACACCCTGCTAGAACCTGCTAGAATGAGAAAGAACATATCAGATGATATACCGGTCACTCTGGAAGGAAAGATTGATGTTGAAACTATTCAAGTAGATATGAAGACAACATGGAAGAAGAAAATTGAAGAAGTGTCACAAGAAGAACCTGTTTCTGCACCTAGTGTGCAAGTCGCAGAACTGACAAACTAAGCTTCAAAAAATCTTAGGGGGAGAAAATCAGTGAAATGTTTCGAACCCCCGATTTACACCGGTAAAAGACCTTAACCGGTATGTTTTACCTATCCATCGGTAGAAGACCGGAAATGGTAAAAGGCAAAATTAGGGTTTATAATCTAATAGTGGAGCATTTATTATGGTAGGTGAAGAATTTGTTTAAAAGGGATTTTCAAGTCATTTTCACTTATCAATTTGTGAGCGAAGAAATTCTCAAGTGTAGAGTGACCAAAGGCGATTTGTTTGATGATTTAGAGAGATTTCAACAACCCTGAAGTAGAATCCAGAGATAGTATCAAACGGTCAAGTGAAGAACACTAAGCGGTGTTCCAAGAAACCGAAGTGGTGTGTTGCAAGCTACAGTTTCAAAGCCCTAAATCTTGACTTGCGAAGGTATTTTTCGAGCTTCTTTGTTTATCATGTCTTCTGCTTCACACTCCAGTTCAAGTGCACCTAGTGATTAAGCGGATTTCATACAAAGGAAGATGAAATACAATGTCCTATCCCAGATACCCACTGGTGTTATATTTGAGGAAGGTATTTCAGATTATATTATTTGCAAAATAGAAGACTTAGGATCTCTAGTGATCCATTCTCAGTTAAGTTTATTCTGTGGGAATGACAAGAAGATCAAACTAGAATACAACATCCTGGAAAGAAAGAAACTTCACAATGCGGTCTATTTTCTTGAAGAATTTACAGAAGATCACATCCGCATCATCCTAAGAAGAGTGCACAGTGACAAAATGTATCTTGAGTGGACACATGACATCACACCAGAAGCGATTCATACCGTCACCAGTTTCTGTAACGTTAGAGAAGTGCCAGCCCTAAGGAAAGTCATTAAGATGAAAATGACCAAGCTCACCGGTTCTATGAGCAACCAATGGGGAATGATCATTAACACCATCAAGGATGATTTGGTCAAATATGCCTGCATGGTGATCGAATACCAGACATTCTATGCTAGCAGAATAAACTTTGTCTCTACACCAACAATGAATGCCGCCTACATAATGATCATGGAAGATGCATCATTTGATCTATGCACCTGTATGCAGAGGCAACTTCTGGTAAACCTGAAATCTATCAAACAGGATAATGCCTTAAGATTTAAATTTGGACAACTGTTAGTAGGTTTGTTTTTTTAATTTTCAAGGCTATTTTTTGGGAGTCGGTGATATACAATGGTCTGCTGACCAATCGATTACTAGGAAAATTAGAGAAAGTCTTCAAGCGGTAGGAACCAATTATCCTAAAGTCCTGAACAAATAATTTGATGAATTCAGACGCAAGATGAGCCAGAGGATGAGAATATCTGGCGATATTGTCAAGAAGTATGAAGAGGACATCTGCTTTATCATCAGAGTAGATGAGTGCATAATGGAGGTGGTTGAGTCCAGAAAGGAAGAAGTGGAGCCCATGGGATATGAGGTGATGTATGACATGCTCGATGGGTATGCCTCTACCCTACTTGCCTCGCCTCTTGATCCAAAGAAGAAGAGAACTGACACCTACTTGGAGAAGGTAACAAGGGTTGAAGAACCTTCAGTGAAGAAAGGAAAGGCAATGCCATCGGTATTGACACCGATTACTTCAGCAAGTCCTAAAGTGACCAAGAGGTCACCGGTCAAGAAGAAACCGGAAGTTGCACCTACCAAGGTCTTTGAAAGATAGCGGAAAACTAAGAACACCTCACTAGATTTTGAGGATACAGAACCTGAGGTACAACCTAAAGAGACTAGGCAAACGAGGAAGAAGACAAAGGCAACCAGCAATGAACTGACATCATCAACACCGATAAATATAGACATTTCCTCTTACAAACCATTGGCACATTGTCAAAGAACTATCAAGAATATTAGGAGAAAAGTGCTAAGTGATTTAATATATCATTTTGATGATTTTAATGACAATGAAAAGGAGGAAGTTGAACAGGAAGTTATCCAATATTTATGTATTAATGACTGGTCGCCATCAGAAGTTAGATCTGTGACATCAGATTCTTTATATAATTCTTTAGATAAAAAATGGCGCATTGCCATAGAAAAGGAACAGGAAATAAGAGAGAAAATTTTTGCACAATATTTTCCTGATGTGTCAAATTTAGAGCTATATGAAGTTATGGATAAATACAAAGGCCTCTTCTTCATGAGAAGAAGAAGACTCCTGTTACTGGAAGGGAAAGTTCCTGAAGTGGTAAAAGATACACACTCACATGCCAAAGCTGCTATGAGGTTGCACCTAGTGTCTGAAGCCAACAAGAAGGCTGAGCAAGAACTGAAAACCGGAAAACTAGATGAGGTATATGACAGTGAAGAAGAACCGGTCACTGCATAGATGGACACAATTGACGTTGATGCTTTGGATGGTGAAAATGTCACTCTAGATGAAACAAAGGAAAAGGCTGATAAAGAGAGAGTGGACAAAGAAAAATAGGACAAAGAAAAGGTTGATAAAGTGCAAGCGGAGAAAGAGGAAGATAAGAGGAAACAAGTAGAAGAGGAGAAGAAGAAAAAGGAAGAGGAGAAAAATAAACAGGAAGAGGAGGAGAAGAGAAAAGAAGAGGAGAAGAAGAAAAAGGAAGAGGAGAAGAAGAAAAAGGAAGAGGAGAAAAAGAAACAGGAAGAGGAGGAGAAGAGAAAAGAAGAAGAGAAAAGGAAACAGGAAGAGGAGAAGAGGAAACAAGAAGAGGAGAAGAAGAAAAAGGAAGAGGAGAAGAGGAAACAAGAAGAGGAGAAGAAGAAAGAAGAAGAAAAGTAGAAGGAAGAAGAAAGGAAGAAGGATGAAGAGAAGAAAAAGAAAGAAGCAGAGGAACAAAAGAAGGTAGAAGAGGAAAAGAAAAAGGCCGAAGCAAAGAAGGAAGCGACAAAGAGCACACATGTGGAGACACCAAAGGTAATCGGTAGTCAAGCCAAACCGGCTGACATTACCAGTCCTATTGACCTCCAATCTGCAAATGAATCGGAGTTGCTCCAAAGCATTAAGATTTCTCAAGAGCTGCTGGAAGATTTAAGGAGGAAAAAGGAGCATGACGTTATTCAAACTACTGTGGATACACTTACCAGTTTGATTCCCGATACCAACCTCCCCAGTATCGATTCCTCTTTGGCCTAGCTAAAACTTCTATGCACAGTCGTGGAGGACCAGGTACAAAGCCTGGAAGAGGTTGCTGAAGTGAACACACAGAAGAAGCATCAAAAGGAACTAAACACTACCTTAGTGAAGAAATTGAATGAGCTCCGGTGTGAATTTCAGAAAGAGTAGAAAGACATAAGGGATGCTATGGATGAGGGGAAATTATTGCTCAGTAAGATAAGCCAACCCCATCTATTCTGTGATGATGTGCTTGCTCAGAAGGAAAAACTACAATTTGATTTGCACACATTTATAAGCACCTTCAAGATGCCCTATGATTCCTTTACTACATATGGGCAAACTTTTCACCGGTTTCAGCTCTAGTGTGCCAAAATTGAGCTGGAGATCAACAACTAGACCAGAGATTTGTAGGAACTTCAACTGGTTCTACTACCTAGACTGCAAATACTTCAGAAATGCTATCTCAATCTAGATGCCTTAACGGTCATTCAAGAGATGAGCACAATAGATGCCATGGAGGAACAGGTATCCCCGATGCAAAAAGAAAGTGAGGTGGCTACCTCATTAATTGAGTCATGGTCTTTATCCATGAAGACCTTTATATAGGATTTTAAATCAGTTTTTGATAAGTTTCACTCATTATTGTCATAAACATTTATTATATTAATGATAATGAGAAACCGGGGTTATTCTACAATACTTTTTCATTGTTGGCAAAGGGGGATTAGTATTTTGTATTGTATTTAAAATTTTGGTGAATGCTATGTATACTTTCATGTTATCTTTTTAAGGGAGTAGTATACATTGTATTTTCTACAAAAGGGATAGTATATATGTTTAGGGGGAGTAATTTTGATTATGACATATTTTTGTTGTAAAACACTTAGATGTCAAAATTTTCCTAAGTGTTGCCATCAATACAAAAGGGGGAGATTGTTGGCATTTTTGATGATGATGTTGTGATTGTCATTGATGGACACACACTTGCTTTGAGATCACTTTTTGTATGTATGAGTTATGCTCAACCGGTATTTGTTGCAACCAGTATTATGTATTATAGTCTTTAGACTATCGGTGTTTTTGCAGAAAGTGCTTACCGATCTCAATAGGTATAAAGACCCAAGTGGTATGAAGACCTCAAGTGATTTGAGGATCCCAAAGCGATACGAAGGAACAAAGTGGTTGTTATCATTTTTCCCAGTCTTTATTTTGACAAAATGGTAATTGGTAAAATGTGTGAACCAGTAATCGGTAAATGTATGAAGTGGTATTACTCTGTGATGAGTTACCAACTAGTATTTCTATGATGAGTTATCATCCACCGACACTTTGGTGGTGATTTTGTGCCGTGTTACCAAATGTGTCCAGATGCACTGAACCTAGGAACTTGCAATGTAATCCTATTGGACCAACATGAAATCAGATTCCTTTATAAGGACATCATGTCTAGGGTTTTAGGTGGTTGATAAGGTTTTTGTCTGTGCGATCACAGAAGGAGATTAGGTTTGTGTGAAGAAACAGAGTGTGGAAATATTGAAGACTGAAGTAATGCTGAAATGCATTAGCAATGAGCTATCAAGGATCTAACCAAGCATACTGTGCTAGTATTTAGATCACTCACTTGTTGATTACTCACATCTTCGACAAGTCTGAAACCCTTAACTGGGTAGGCCTGGCAAAGCCTTTGTAAGTCCTCTAACAAGGTGGTTCACAACTGTGGATTTGAAATCCTCTCACAAGGTAGTCTTTAATCAGACTTATCTCCTAGCAAAGATTTAGATTCCTAACAGGATCTGTTCTGGTGAAGAACATTGTATGACCTCAACTGGTCTGACCTTAACCAGTCTAGTTAGTATTCTACAGATAGTTACTTGTGAGTTTCATCTCACCGTGGTTTTTCCCATTTGGGTTTCCACATCAAAATCTCTTGTGTTATGGTGATTGTGCTCCTGTGGCTGAATGCCTTATTTGCTATTTGGTTTGCATTTGTCTTAACCGGTTTATTAGTAAAACTGTTATACCAGTTTACTGCTAAACTATTTAAGCATTTGAGTTCAATATTTTTTGGTATACTAATTCACCCCCCCTCTTAGTATTCATCAGTTTTAATTTTAAGCTTTGAGTATAATGGAATATGAATAAAAGTTATAACAGAATGCTGTTGGAACTAAGAGTAATTATGAAAGAACAAGGCAAGTAAAAACTAGTAACGTATTTTTTCAGTGAGGACTTTGTGCACACTTAATCTATTCACAAGAAACCAGAAACAGACCAATGCCTTATTTGACAGTTTACATGCCACTTAATGGACGAATACTTGTAATCTTTGGAGAAACTCTGAAGAAACAAACTATCACTGCAATATCTTCAATGTATGCTATGAGAACAACAAAAACAATTCTAATATCTCTATACCAATAGATGATAAAAAATTGCAACAAATCTTCTTCAGATTTATCTGAAAGATTTTAAATCTTTAACATCATATGACATGAAATGATCTGAAGATGAAAACAATGGACCTTGTATATTGATTTCTGGGAACAATTGGTGTACAAAAACTGCAGACTCACAGATACTTCATGATTACACTTGTTTGCACAAAATGGATTTTCATTTCTACAGACTTATCTTACATAAACACTATAGGTTCAAACAGACAATCTCAAAGGAATAATCCCTTTTAGAGTACCAAATGACTCATTATATATACATGATGTAAAAGATGCGAATGAAAGGACACACCCTTTCATTAGCACAAAATAAAACTAACAAGAAACTAATTGATTGACTCCCTAATTGCTAAAAATAGAACAAAATACAAATGACACAGACTAATTGACTCTTCATATAAGGATTTGATAGATTAGAAGCATTTACTCAATTGAAATCCTACTATGATTTGCCTCATGCAAACACCAACCTACCCATTTTCTGCATTTAATAATGGCAGGTCGATCTGTTTGTAATTAGATTCTGCAACGGCTAATCGACATAACCTTTTCCGATAATTCAATCATTTGGTGCCACCAGTCCTTCAATTAGCATAAGTCTCACTGATCACTTCACCTCCTGGCTAGGTTCTACTTTCACCTTTATATCACATCGGCGTAGGTCATTCTGATGTACCCTTCTTTATTCCTCTGTGGCATTCTTCCTGTCAAGTTTCTGCATAACTCCAAATATGTTCCTTCGATAGTGAAAAGTTATTCCGATGAATCCTCCTTAGTAGTCTATATCTCATTCATTACATCGGGTCACATTATTGGGTATCAGGACAACTTATTTTATGTTTCCCCGATGACCCAATGACATTTACTTCATGCTTGCGCTTCCTTTTTACTTCTCTGGTCTATTGGCATATGCTTTCCCAATGAAACCTCCGTCTTGGTCATCGTGTTGCAAAGCTTATCGGGTGATGAGATAACCCTTCTTGTATTTCTCCAATGACCTGATGACATTGGGCTCCAGCCTGTTTGTTTTTCAGGTCCATCAACTTATGCTCCCCCGATGAGTCTCCTTCTCAATAACGGCTTCAGATTCCTCATCGGGTATTGGCATAGCGAAAAGTGTCTTCCTCTTAAGGACCGATGTTATCCCGATGAATTTACCTTGTTGCTCTTTTAGTCACTTACTTTGGTGTAGGCTATCCTGATGAAACCTCATTTCCATCCATCATGATATCTACCCTATCGGATATCAGGGTAGCTTTTTCTTATGCTGTTTGATATCCTGATGACTTCAAAAAATCCACTCCGCATTATCCTCAGTTGGTGTAAGTCATACCGATAACCTCCTCCTCTATGCTCGGCTTCACCTTTCTTATCGGGTATCGGCATAACCCAAAACTCCTTTCACCGATGGTTTGAGTTATCTTGATGACTTAGTATTCCTACCTTTTGGTATTGCCTCATCGGAATAAGTCATGCCAATAACACCACCTTTTCCAACTAGCCCATCGGGTATTGGGGTAGCACGAAATATCATTTTATGACAACCTAATGATATTTACTGTCTACTTCACATTCTCTTTCATCGGTGTAGGTTATACCGATTACCCCATCGGCTATCGACACAACATTTTTCTCATACCTCCAATAGTGAATGTTATGCCAATGAAACCTTTCTTCTAAAATTCCTTTTGGTTCTCCTTCGGAGTGATCAGTCTAGGTCATGCCAATAGGTTCTCTCATTATTTATGCCAGTCGGTCTTATCGGGGTAACTTACGCCGATAGTTCAAATTTGATAATTTTGCAAATTAAGCTCCTCTTCATATATCACTTGCACTTGTAACCTTTTATGGAAACTCTGCATGTGCTAACAAATGACAAATACTATCACATAGGCCTAGAGAATACCTTATAAGGATCCCAATGCTGTCATGCTGAAATTTTCTCATGTAGTTCCTACTCAGTGCCAACCCTTAGCATGCCCTAGCGGTTCTTGTCCAATTCTAGAAAACAAGGTCACAAAGGGATTTTTTCTGATATTGCAGCACATATTCTGCACATACAATCCAACAATAAATGCTCTTATGATGAAAATGTATATATAAAACATCAAAGAAATAGCACAGAATATTTTGTAAAAATATGTGCTAACAGTGGCTCTTTTTGGGAATGTATGTTCTTTTCAAGGACATAGCAAGATCTCATCTATCTCTGGAAAGTAGACGCAAAAATAAATAGAAATAAATAACATAGGAGACTATACTACTATAGTACAAGAAATACTCCCTACTGCCTTATGAGAAAAAAATGCTTGAGGTGCTAAGCATGTACTGGAAATTCCTGAATTTCACCATCAACATTCTGCAAGAAGTATGAATTTTCCCGTCTTTTTTCCAGGATAACATACGGTCCTAACCAAAGTTCTTCAAATTTTCTGTGCTTGCCCTTATCCTGATCTTTTGCGTTCCACTTGAGCACCCACTCTCCTTCCTCAAAGGTCCCAATAGAAGCTTTCTTATTGTGTAATGCTTTTACCATCTTCCAGCTTCTGTATATTTTGTTCCTGAGCCTCTCTCCTGTACTCATCCAATTCAACCAACTGGACCAACCTATCTTCCATGAAAACAATATCTTCTAAATATTCTTCTGAGACAAATTTATATACTGGGAGCAAGTTGTTCAAAGGCAAATTTGCTTATTTACCATAAACAAGTTGATAAGGAGCAAACCCTATGGATTTCTTGATTGTTACTCTATCTGCCCACATTGCCAAAGTCAGCTTTGAATACCATGCCTTCTTGTTGTTACCTAACATCCTCTTAATTATTTTTAATAGGCTTTTATTACTAGATTCTACTTCTCCATTACCTCGAGATGATAAGGTGATGAATATCACAAAGTGATTCCATAACTTTCACAGAAAACAACAAATTCTTTGGATCTAAAACACATCCCATTATCTATAACAATCTTGTGGGGAACCCCAAATCTTGTCAATATATTTTCTAGAAGGAACTTTGTCACCACCTTACTTGTAGCTTGCCTGGTAGGAATTGCCTCTACCCATTTGGTAAAGTAGTCGGTGGTTACCAAAATCCATTTGTGTCCTCCACTGGATTTGTTTGCAATTTCTCCTATGAAATTAATACCCCACATCTGAAAAGGTTCTTCAGTTTGCATGGGTCTAAGTGGAAGAGCTCCATCATATTTAAGCTTCCCTAAATTTTTTTGGCAAGCCTCACATTTTCTAATATAGGTATGACAATCCCTAAAGACTTGTGGCCAATAATAACAACTAGCATTTAGTATTTTATGGGCAGTAGTTTTTTCTGAAAAATGTCCCCCACATACCCCTTCATGCAATTACTTTAAGACAGATTGTGCTTGATGAACATCCAAACAAAATAAAAGGATAACATCTCTATTTTTCCAATATAAATCACCTTTAAGCAATACATATCTAGATACCTGAAGCTTAAGTGTTCTTCTTTGATTATCATTTAAATCCTCTAGACATTTCATGTGTTTTAAGTAATAGACAATATGTTTATACCAAGGACACATTTCAATGCTTATTTGAGCTTCCTTTGTTTCTACCTGATTTATCTGTGTTGCTTCTAGATTTTATTCTATCATCAATTTCGCCAAGTCCTGACCTCTCACCAATTTAGTGATCTGAATGTCAATGTTGAACTCTTGGATTTGATTGATCCATTTGCATCTTCTTCCATTAGTTTCAGTCTGCTTGAAAATATCCTTGACTGATGCATTAGGAACATAGGCAATAACATTAGCTCCCACTAAGTATGGCCTAAAAGATTTTATAGCTTTTACTAGGGCATATGCTTGTTTCTCATTTATATCATAATTTAACTCAGAAGCCTATAGCGTTTTACTAAAAAATGCCACTGGCTGCTCATGACCTTCATCATTCTTTTGTAATATAACTGCAACAATAGTATGAAATGAAGCAAAGGAAAACACTTGAAAAGGTTTAGAGAAATCAGAGTATTTAAGAACAGGTGCTTCTTTGATGGCCCTTTTAATGTTCACAAAGGCCTCAATTGCCTCATTAGTCCATTTTACCTCTGCACCCTTTTTCAACATTTTTGCAATAGGTTTTATGACCTCAGAAAAATTTGACACAAATCTCCTAACAAAATTAATTTGTCCAAAGAATGATTGGATAGCTTTGACTGTTTTAGGGATCTGAATTTTATCAATAGCTGCAATTCTCTCAGGGTCAATCCTTACTCTGTCTTTAGATACAATATGACCTAGCAATTTACCTTCTAATCTATTGGTTCCCAAAACCACAGATTGGAAATCCAAGAGCTTTGCCAAATCTCTTACTGATTTCTCAATCAACCTTGGCCAATGAGCAGGAATGGTCGAAGACCAAATTCCTCTGCACTTTAGGCTCCACTAGACCTAGGTGGGTATACCCCAATCTCCAAAGGATAAAGAGATTTCTTTATAGTGAATAATAACTATTTAATCTAGCTAATTACAGGAGTGACAAACAATTTCCTTTAACTATGCTTTATTATGTTCTTTTAACTTTACATTAATCTGAAAACTTGAGTATAGTCGATAATGAATGAAAGCTTATAAGAGAATGATGTTGGAACTAAGAGTAACTATGAAAGAATAAGGCAAGTAAAAACTAGTAACATATTTCTCCAGTGAGGACTTTGTGCATATTTAATCTATTTGCAAGAAACCAATAACAAACCAGTGCCTTATCTGATAGTTTACATGCCACTTAATGGATAAATACTTGTAATCTTTGGAGATAGTGTGAAGGAAAAAGCTATCACTACAATATCTTCAATGTATGCTATGAGAACAACAAAAACAATTCCGCTATATCTATACCGACAAATCATAAAACATTGCAACAAACCTTATCCAGATTTATCCGAAAGATTTTAAATCAGTAACATCATATGACATGAAATGATCTGAAAATGAAAACAATGAACCTTGTATATTAATTTCTGGGAACAAATGATGTGCAAAAACTGTAGACTCATAGATACTTCATGATTACACTTGTTTGCACAAAATGGATTTTCATTTCTATAGACTTATCTTACATAAAACTACAGGTTCCAACAGATAATCTGTTATAAGCTTTCATTCATTATTGATTATACTCAAGTTTTCAGATTAAAGTAAAGTTAAAAGCACATAATAAAACATAGTTGCAGGAAATTGTTTGCCACTCCTGTAATCAGCTAGATTAAATAGTTTAAATTCACTATAAAGAAATCTCTTTATGCTTTGGAGATTGGGGTATACCCACCTAGATCTAGTGGATCCTAAAGTGCAGAGGAATTTGGTCTTCAACCATTCCTGTTCGTTGGCCAAGGCTGATTGAAAAATCAGTAAGAGATTTGGCAAAGCTCTTGGATTTCCAATCTATGGTTTTGGGAACCAACAGATTGGCGACTCTGCTGGGGAGTTGTAATAAGAAGTGTTCAAAATTTCTGGTGGTTTTGTTTTAGACTCTACTGGAGGAAGGAGCCCAGAAGATTAATAAAAATATTATTCCTCTTAGGAGGTGGTGACTCTACATTTAATATATGAGTAATAATTGGTATGTCAAGAAAGTAAGGGAAACCCCTAGGAATTTGTCAATAAGATTTATGTAGGGTAGAAGGTCTTTGCACAAGGGACAAGATAATCTTGTTCAATTGAGTCCAAAAAGAAGAAACAAAGAAAAGAAATCAGTATCAAATATGGCATTTGGGGGTTATAAGAAGTTTCCTCGTAGAGAGGATGGCTCTCCATCTGGTGCTAAATTTGAAAATTTGGAGGAAAATCCTTTTTATAACTTAAATACAAAATATAATAAAGGTGGTCACGATGAAACCCTGACTGCTGAGGAACAAGAGGACATGTAGTTGGATGAAATTATTCTTAGAATGGCCAACTTAAATGGAGATGAATCTAAAATGGAAAAGGCTCTTAAGAGACAACCAGATTGGGTATTGCGAAAACTCGGATTAGAAAGAGATGCCATTCAAAGCCCTAAGTCAAACAGGGTTGAAGAAGAGAAGGGAAAAGGTGAAGCAAGTAGACTAACAACCCCTAGGTATAATCCTCCTCACATGAGACACTTTGAACAACCATTTAAGGTCTATAATAATCCATTATCTGATGTTTTGGTTAATAATCATGAAAAACGGGATAAATGGAAAATTACACCCTATCATGAAAATAAAAACCAGTATTGTCATAGACAATACAATAATCATAATGGTGAAAGAAGAACTAACAGCGGGGAAATTACTGGTAACTGGAATAATAGAGATAGGATCAACAACATAAGCAATAATGGAGGAAATCATGGTAATAATGGAAACTATGGCAACAATGGTAATGGAGACAACTGAAATGGAAATAACAATAATGGTGGAGGTAACAATGGAAACAATGGTAATAATGGAGGAAATAGAAACTATCAGATTAACAACTATGGTTGCAGACCACCTATGACCATTGAAAGGTAAAAACAGTTGGATTTTAGTGGGATAGTTGGATATCCGAATTAGATTGCAAACAATTTAAGGTTAGTTATTCCTAAATTCACAGGAAATGGAACTGATTTTGCAGAACAACATGTAATAAATGTAAAAAATACCATTGAAGAGTTTGAAATCCCTCATGAAGATATTTTTATGAAACTATTTGTTCAATCTCTAACAGAGGATGCAGGAGAATGGTATATGAATCATCCTAACAAATGCAATGGTAGTTGGTAGGAATTTGTGACAATATTCTTGGAGGAATTTGGAGAACATAATGATACTTCATGTGCATCTCATGAGTTGACTAGCATAAATAAAAATCAGAATGAATCAATTTATGAATTTAATAAGAGGTTTAATAAAGTACTTAATAGGATACCAAGAGATATTAGACCAGTTGATTCATTTTTGATTGATTTTATTTAAGTGCTTTTGACAACAAGACTCATTATGAGATCTTATCTCATAAACCTACTACCTTGCAACAAGCTTTTAAAACAACAACTACCATTGAAAATAACAAAAAGGCTACTGGGAGAATTTGCAAGAGAGATGATCCAAAATTATATAATCCTGGAGCAACAAAAAAGGATGAGTTTGGTCAAATCATGGACATGCTAAAGGACATGAAGGGTAACAAAAATCACAATGAGAAACTACCCCCATATAGAAGTAACAAGCCTATAAGTTACAATAGACCAAGATTGCATGACATGCCATATAATACAAACTGGAAAGATGGCAAACCGGTGAATGCAAATCTGAGCAAAGAAACTCCTGATTCATTGAAGAAGGTAAACAATTTTATGGAAGAATATCCATGGTGTGAAGTTTGCAATTTACCCCATGTTGCAGAACAATGTATGATTGCTCAAGGTTTTGTAGAAGAGAAGGACCATGAGAATGAATATGAGCCCATAGTAAATGTACTTTCATCAAATCCATTTTGGGGTAGGGATGAGGATTCATATGAGGATGAGAAATCATTAGATGTACAATGGAGAAGAGAGAATCAACAACATAGTGTACAACAAGTTTTTACTGATGATGAGGCAAACATCCCATCCTTGAGGAGATTGTTCCATAATGAAGAGCCAGTGCATTCCTTGAGGAACTTAACAAATGAAGAAAAGAAAGCCTATACTATGGCAAAAATAGCTTAGGTGAAAAGTAATTATCAATTAAGAAACATAATAGTGAACCCAGAACAAGGTAAGCCATCCAGGATATTTGCAAAGGTTCCTAAAGCTAGTGGAAACAAAGACACCATCGCTAACAAGGAAAAGGAAGTTGCAGTAGAAAAGGTCAAACAAATAGAGCCTCTTAAATTAACAAAGACAATTAAAAAGACACAGATTAGTAAGCCACTCTCAAATTGTGGATCATTTATGTCTCATGCTCTATCACAGGTGAAAATATCTGTGCCCTTACTTGAAGTAATAAAATTTCCTGATTACAAACATGAAACAATCAAGATTTTGTCTAATGTTGGTGAAGTAAATAAAGAGGATCATAAGCCAAAAGCTGAAGATTTTCCTGTTGTCTATTTGGGAACTTCTATCACTAATAATCTTACCCAGGTTGATCATTTTTATCTGACTTTGATGATTAACAATAAAATGGTTAAGAATTGTATGATAGATTTAGGTGCAGCCATGAACATAATGCCAGAAGATGTCATGAAATAATTTGGGATGCATGTGGACACTCCCTATGGGAAATATTATGCTATGGATAACAAATCACTCCCAATTGTTGAAATTATGAAGGATGTGGAGTTTCAATTTCTAGCATGACCTGATACGTCATATAAAACAAACATCACTATTGTGCAAGTTCCGCCAAATTATGGGATGTTATTATCAAGGCAATGGTCAAATTTGGTGGGTGGACATGTCCAGCTAGATCTTTTATATGCAACCATCCCAGTAAAAGGGATGAATGTAAGGATCCATAGGGAGCCAAGATCATTCTACCTGATAGAGGAAGTTGATCCAAACGAGACAACATGTTTTCTCCAAATAGATATAGATAACTTTCAGGTAAGTATTTCTAAACCCATTTAGTGCAAAACTAATAAGTTTGAAAATACTATTGAATCATATGAGGATAAGATTTGGAAAATGTACCTTGATGGTGCTTACAGTAAGGAAGGAAATGGAGCTGGTGTGGTTTTTATTTCTCCTAATGGAAAATGTTCTTTTTTGTTAGCCTTTGAATGTACAAACAATGTTGCTGAATATGAAGCACTCTTGTTAGGTCTTAGAATGACAAGTAAATATGGCATTAAATTACTAATAGTTTATGGTGATTCAGAGTTAGTTGTATCTCAAGTGAGGGAAATATTTGCCACTAAAATTGTAAGGCTTCGAAATTACAGAAATGAGGTGTGAGATTCAATTGAGTTTTTTGATGCATTTTCTATAACATGGATTGAAAGGTCTAACAATATTTTGGCTGATTTTATGGCTAATTTAGCAATTAAACATAATGATATTCCTTTTGATGACATCACCCAAGTTGAAATAAAAACTAGACCTGCAGTACCAGATAACATAAAAAATTGGCAGATATTTGATGATGACAAGGATCTTCTGAAGTTTTTGTTTTGTGAAGATCAGTATGAAGGCCAACATATGGATTGGAATGCATATGTGGAAGAGGAGAGTGATAAGGAATCTCTATTTGGAAAAAATATCCTACAACTTAAAACAAACAAGATTCCCAAAGGGTTGGTGGAACTAGAGAGGATGTTTGACAATAACGATATGACAAATTTCAAACCCAACATTGGAAGCTGTGAAGAAGTAGAAAGAATAAACTTGGGAAGTGAAAACAATCCTAGAGAGGTTTACATTGGAATGAAGCTTACATCGAAAATTAGGACTGCATTGGTAAATCTGTTAAGAAAATACATACATGTTTTTGCTTGGTCATATGATGATCTCAAGGCATACAGAGAGGATTTGTTCCAGCATTAAATCCCACTGAAACTAGATACAAAACCATTTAGGCAAAAGCAAAGGCCTATAAATCCCACATTGGCTCCCAAAATGAAGGAAGAATTGATGAAGATGAGGAATGCAAGGATTATAGAGCCTATAAGGCATTCCACATGGGTGTCAAACTTGGTGCCTGTTAGAAAGAAAAATAGTGATATCAGATTGTGTGTGGATTTAAGAAATTTAAATATATCATCCTTGAAAGATAATTATGCCCTACCAAATATGGAAGCTCTGCTGTAGAAAGTAACAGGGAATGAATTACTTTCTATGATGGATGGGTTTTCTGGTTACAACCAGGTGAAGGTTAAGGAATCAGAAAAATACAAAACAACTTTCACTACACCATGGGGCACATATGTGTACACCACGATGCCATTTGGACTTACCAATGCTAGAGCTACTTTTCAAAGGGCCATGGATGTAGCTTTTGAAGACCTCATTGATTACATTTTGGTTGTATACTAGGATGATTTGACTGCATACTCCAAGAAAGTGAAAAACCATTGTAATGACTTAGAGAAAAATTTCATCAAAGCACTAGAATATGGTATTTCTCTAAATCCAAAAAAGTGTCACTTTGGAGTCACTAAAGGTAAATTGCTAGGTCATATTGTATCTAAAGACGAAGTAAGGATTCACCTTGAGAGAATTGCAGCTATTGATAAAATTCAGATCCCTAAAATAGTCAAAGCTATCCAATCATTCTTTGGACAAATTAATTTTGTTAGGAGATTTGTGTCAATTATTTTTGAGATCACAAAACCTATTGCGAAAATGTTGAAAAAGGGTGCAGAGGTAAAATGGACTAATGAGGCAATTGAGGCCTTTGTGAACATTAAAAGGGCCATCAAAGAAGCACCTATTCTGAAATCCCCTACTTTCTCTAAACCTTTTCAAGTGTTTTCCTTTGCTCCATTTCATAGTATTGCTGCAGTTATGTTATAAAAGAATGATGAAGGTCATGAGCAGTCAGTGGCATTTTTTAGTAAAACACTACAGGCTTTCAAGTTAAATGATGATATAAATGAGAAACAAGCATATGCCCTAGTAAAAGCTATAAAATATTTTAGACCATACTTAGTGGGAGCTAATGTTATTGCCTATGTTCCTAACACAGCAGTCAAGGATATTTTCAAGCAGAATGAAACTACTGGAAGAAGATGCAGATGGATCAATCAAATCTAGGAGTTCAACATTGACATTCAGATCACTAAATTGGTGAGAGGTCAGGGCTTGGCTAAATTGATGACAAAATCAAATCTGGAAGCAACATAGATAAATCAGGTAGAATTAGAGGAAGCTCAAATAAGCATTGAAATGTGTCCTTGGTATAAACATATTGTCTATTACTTAAAACACTTGAAATGTCTAGAGGATTTAAATGATAATCAAAGAAGAACACTTAAGCTTCAGGCATCTAGATATGTATTTCTTAAAGGTGATTTATATTGGAAAAACATAGATGGTATCCTTTTATTTTGTTTGGATGTTCATCAAGCACAATCCGTCTTAAAGGAATTGCATGAAGGGGTATGTGGGGGACATTTTTCAGTAAAAACTATCGCCCATAAAATACTAAATGCTAGTTATTATTGGCCACAAGTCTTTAGGGATTGTCATACCTATATTAGAAAATGTGAGGCTTGCCAAAAAAATTTAGGGAAGCTTAAATATGATGGAGCTCTTCCACTTAGACCCATGCAAACTGAAGAATCTTTTCGGATGTGGGGTGTTGATTTTATAGGAGAGATTGCAAACAAATCCAGTGGAGGACACAAATGGATTTTGGTAGCCACCGACTACTTTACCAAATGGGTAGAGGCAATTCCTACCAGGCCGACTACAAGTAAGGTGGTGACAAAGTTCCTTCTGGAAAATATATTGACAAGATTTGGGGTTCCTCACAAGATTGTTATAGATAATGGGATATGTTTTAGATTCAAAGAATTTGCTGATTTTTGTGAAAGTTATGGAATCACTTTGTCATATTCATCACCTTATCATCCCCAGGGCAATGTACAAGCAAAATCTAGTAATAAAAACCTATTTAAAATCATTAAGATGATGTTAGGTGACAACATGAAGGCATGGGATTCAAAGCTGAATTTGGCAGTGTGGGCAGATATAGTAACAATCAAGAAATCCATAGGGTTTGCTCCTTATTAGCTTGTTTATGGTAAAGAAGTGAAGTTGCCTTTGAACAACTTGCTCCCAATATATAAATTTGTCTCAAAAGAATATTTAGAAGATTTTGATTTCATGGAAGACAGGTTGGTCTAGTTGGTTGAATTGGATGAGTCCAGTAGAGAGGCTCAGGAACAAAATATACAGAAGCAGAAGATGGTAAAAGCATTACATGATAAGAAAGCTTCTATTGGGACCTTTGAGGAAGGAGAGTGGGTGCTCAAGTGGAATGCAAAAGATCAGGATAAGGGCAAGCACGAAAAATTTGAAGCACTTTGGTTAGGACCGTATGTTATCCTAGAAAAAAGAGGGGAAAATTCATACTTCTTGCAGAATGTTGATGGTGAAATTCAGGAATTTCTAGTACATGCTCAGTACCTCAAGTGTTTTTTCTCATAAGGAAGCAGGGAGTATTTCTTGTACTATAGTAGTAAATTCTCCTTTGTTGTTTGTTTCTATTTATTTTTGGGTCTGCTTTCCAAAGATAGCTGAGATCTTGCTATGTCCTTGAAAAGAACATACATCCTCCGAAAGAGCCACTGTAAGCACATATTTTTGCAAAATATTATGTGCTATTTCTTTGATGTTTTATATATACATTTTCATCATAAGAGCATTTATTGTTGGATTGTATGTGCAGGATATGTGCTGCAGTATCAGAAAAAATCCCTCTGTGACCTTGTTTTTCAGAATTGGACAAGCATCGCTAGGGCATGCTAAGGGTTAGCACTGAGTAGGAACTACATGAGGAAATTTCAGCATGACAAGATTGGGATCCTTATAAGGCATTCTCTAGGCCTATGTGATAGTCTTTGTCATTTATTAGGACACACAGAGTTTCCATGAAGAGGAGCTTAATTTGCATAATTATCAAATTTGAACTATCGGTGTAAGTTACCCCGATAAGACCGACTGACATAAATAATGAGAGAACCTATTGACATGACCTAGACCGATCACTCCGAAGGAGAACAAAAAGGAAGTTTAGAAGAAAGGTTTCATCAACATAACATTCACTATCGGAGGCATGAGAAAAATGTTGTGCTGATAGCCGATGAGGTTATCGGTATAAGCTACATCGATGAAAGAGAATGTGAAGTAGACAGTAAATATCATCAGGTTGTTGAAAAATGATATTTCGTGCTACCCTGATACCCGATGGGCTAGATAGAAAAGGTGGTGTCATCAGCATGACTTATTCTGATGAGGCAATACCAAAAGGTAGGAATACTAAGTCATCAGGATAACTCAAACCATCGGTGAAAGGAGTTTTGGGTTACGTCGATACGCGATAAGAAAGACAAAGCCGAGCATAGAGGAGGAGGTTATTGGTATGACTTACACCGACTAAGGAGAATGCAGAGTGGATGTTTTGAAGTCATTGGGATATCAGAAAACATAAGAAAAAGATACCTCGATACCCGATAGGGTAGATATCATGATGGATGGAAATGAGGTTTCATCGGGATAGCCTACACCAAAGTAAGTGACTAAAATAGCGACAAGGTAAACTCATCGGGATGACATCGACCCTTCAGAGGAAGGCATTTTTTGCTACGCCAATACTCGATGAGGAATCTGAAGTGGTTATCAGGAAGGAGACCTCATTGGGGGAGCATAAGTCAGTGGACCTGAAAACAAACAGACTGGAGCCCGATGTCATCAGGTCATCGGAGAAACATAGGAAGGGTTATCCTGACACCTGATAAGATTTGCAACAGGATGAACAAGAGGGAGGATTCATCGGGAAATCATATGTTGATAGACTAAGGAAGTAAAAAGGAAGCACAAGCATGAAGTAAATGTCATCGAGGAAACATAAAATAAGTTGTCCCGATACCCAATAAAGTGACCCGATGTAACGAATGAGATATAGACTACTAAGGAGGATTCATTGGAATAACTTTTCACTATCGGAGGAACATATTTGGAGTTATGCAGAAACCCGACGGGAAGAATGCCATGGAGGAATAAAGGAGGGTACAATGGAATGACCTACGTCGATGTGATATAAAGGTGAAAGTAGAACCTAGCCAAGAGGTGAAGTGATCGGTGAGACTTATGCCGACTGAAGGATGGGTGGCGCCAAATGATTGAATTATCAAAAAAGGTTATGCCAATTAGCTATTGTAGAATCTGATTACAAATGGATCGACCCATCATTATTAAATGCAGAAAATGGGTAGGTTAGTGTTCGCACGAGGCAAATCATAGCAGGATTTCAATTGAGTAAATTCTTCTAATCTGTCAAATCCTTATATGAAGTTTCAGTATGAGGATTTTGCATAATAGTTTGAAGTGAACAAAGAGATTGAAGCAAAGTTAAACTATAGAGAATTGAATTGCAGAAAGATTGAAGGATTCAAATATGGAGGGTTCTAGTTCCAAGGGTAAGAGGAAGGTCACTGAGGTCTCTAAAAGTGCTTTGAAGAAGTCTAAGGATGGAGAAGGTGCATAGAAAAGAAAGTTAAACCAGGATATGATTGACCAAATGAGCTCACCAGGAGCCAAATCCAAAAGATCTAAGACAAATTTGCCCATCCATGACCAGCTAGAGGATGACTTCAGGGAAATTGGTGATATGTGGACCAGGTTTAGAGGTGACGAGCTGTTCCTGTATCATTATGCACGAAGAAGCAAGATGACCCCAATATCAAACCCGTGGACAACTGAATTGGGTAAACTTGTGGTTCCAAATGTCTTTGTGAATGTCCAATTGATGAAAATATTGGCTAGGGCTTACAATGCTACAGAAAGATGTATTCAGTTACCAAATGGCAACGCTTTCATCTATATCGTAGTAGCCACCATCCAAGAGGTTTTTGGTATAGGTTTTGAATATGATGTTCCTTTGTCTTTTGAGAAACTAGAAGAAGAGTATACAAAGATGGACACTGTGTACAATGGGTGGAATTTGGCCATTCATAAGGCTGAAAAGGAAAAATTGATAGAAAAGGACGAGCCCCCATTTGATATCAATATCTTCAGGCAGTATCTACAGTATACCTATATGGTGTGTGGTCAAGTAGGAGGAGTTGAAGTCCCAGATATAGCTCGGATAGGACCTTTGGTCCTTGCTGCTGACACGTAGATGCATGAGCCGAGACAATTCAACTATGCTACTTATATTGTCGAGAAGATACATGAGGGTTTATTAAGCCTTCAAAATAACCCTGACAAATATGTTATGTTTTATTATTTGTTAATGCATGTTGTCTTGTTTTATGGACGATTTAGGGGAATGTGGCCTGAGGAGCTAAAGCTGAATATTCGTGGTAAAGATGGAGAGAGCAACTTGTATAGTTATGGTGGTCACTATGGGATTCACATTTCATGAGATCCCACTATATCAAGTTTGAAGAATTTTTTTGTGCAACCTTTATTCAGAGCTTTTGGAGTCTCTTTTGATGGGTCATTTTAAGAGGAAATCAAAAGATTCCTTAGACCCCATGAGCATGGAGATCCTAGAGTAAACCAAAATTGGGGTGACTGGTATGTGTGCCAGGACTTCACCTATGTAAGAGTTTTTGGATTTGAAGGAGCTCCTTATGTGCTATGGAAGCCTACGTTTGACATAATCACCTACCTGGAAATTGTAAGGCAGATGAGTGTCTCAAATGCACAACATTTTGGAGGTGCTCACAAGCAAGTTTTCTTGCCCAGGACCTTACATTTTAATGATTTCACAACTATTTCCACAAAGGCATATGAGATCATTGACAAGAGGTTGATAGAAGATTACAACCTCTATAAGCACATAGGTCAGAAGAGATATGACCTTGAGGGCTATATCCACCAGGGCAGGATAAAGAAAAATCTGGGTGATTACTTTCATGAGTATATTGAAGCCTAGGATATCTTTAGGAACAAGGAGTCTAAGGAGGCTATGTAGATAGTCCAAGATTTAGAACAGAAACTGGATGAGAAGAAACAACACCTATAGGTGATAGGAGAGGAAGAAGAGGCAGAGAGTGAGTCAGGAGAAAATGAGGCTATTTCAAGATTTAGGAGGCCTGAAAGGGAAGAAGAGCCCAAATCAAACAACCTAACTATTGCAAGACTAAATGTGGATGTAGATGTCAGGCTACAGGAGCATACATATTTTGTATTTGATGATGAGTTCATCAAGTCGAAGGAATTTAAATCCTTCTTATATCATTTTAAAGGGAAGAAGCTGAGAGAAGCCATTCTTGATGTAACACCAGAGAATGAGGCAGAGATGCTTCAAAAACTAAAGGAAGACATAAGTGCAGAGTTGGAAGGAATGACCCATTAGAGGGGAAGGCAAATCCTAACAGAAGTAGGAATAATTCTTTTTCTAGGCTGGGACCTTAGTGCTTCTTTCATTTTTGACAGTTTATTGCATTCAGACAAGAAGGATTTCAAATTGGATATCCAAGGTGTGGATGATATTTTTATTGGATCAAGGTATGATCTAGATGATGAGGCAATGCTTCTATGGGCCCTGTATCCCCCAAATAAAAGGCTGAAAATCATAGATGTGGACAAAGATTTTGGACACATGATGAAGCTAAATGTCAGTGAGGTTGATCCCATGGTCACAACAAACATGGGCGTTGACATTTCAAAGCTGAATAAAGCACAATTGAAAATGTTGGTGAAAGAGGCAGGGAAGTATAAAGAATTATATGAGGAACTCTTGATAAGTAGGGGACAATCTATACCCCAGATAGTGGATGAATCAAAATTGAAAAAGAAGTGCAAAGAATTGCACAAGGAAAACAAAAAATTGAAGGAAAGGATGTAGAGTATAAGAACAGACACAAAATGTGTCTTATTGACTAAATGAATTGAAAATCTGCAGAAGATATTGGAAGAATTTTGGACCGTCTACCAGAAAAATATGGATAACACAGTGTCGCACCAGGGGATCCTTGATAGGTTAAACATGCTCCTGCAGGATCAGACACTAAGTAACAAAAGAATCAACAAGATCAACAAACTAATTGACACTCACCAAGGATTCACAACATATTTAAATATTGAGTATGAGGAGTGTAAAGGGATCGTCAATCATAGATTTCCAAGTGTAGTGGATGATATAGGGGTCATGAAGGACAAACACCAGTGGATTACCGAGTGCAGAGCTCTACTCAGTTCAACCCTTAGCATTGCTCATGTGGATACACTGGACATGAATGGAATAGGGGAACAGGTCAAAATTTTTGTTATAATAGATTGCGGTTAGGGATATTATTTTCAACACCTACACATACAAGAATGAAGGATATCTTCGACATATCTAGAAATGTGGTTAGCGATTGGACGAAAAGCATTAGTCTGTGTCATTTGTATTTAGTTCTATTTTTAGCAATTAGGGAATCAATTAGTTTTTTGTTAGTTTTATTTTGTGCTAATGAAAGGGTGTGTCCTTTCATTCACATCTTTTACGTCATGTATATATATTGAGTCATTTGGTACTCTAAAAGGGATTATTCCTTTGAGATTGTCTGTTGGAACCTATAGTGTTTATGTAAGATAAGTCTGTAGAAATGAAAATCCATTTTGTGCAAACAAGTGTAATCATGAAGTATCTGTGAGTCTGCAGTTTTTGTACACCAATTGTTCCTAGAAATCAATATACAATGTTCATTGTTTTCATCTTCAGATCATTTCATGTCATATGATGTTAATGATTTAAAATCTTTCAGATAAATCTGAAGAAAATTTGTTGCAATATTTTATCATCTGTTGGTATAGAGATATTAGAATTGTTTTTGTTGTTCTCATAGCATACATTGAAGATATTGCGGTGATAGTTTATTTCTTCACACTTTCTCCAAAGATTACAAGTATTCATCCATTAAGTGACATGTAAAATGTCAAATAAGGCACTGGTCTATTTCTAGTTTCTTGTGAATAGATTAAGTGTGCACAAAGTCCTCACTGGAAAAATATATTACTATTTTTTACTTGCCTTGTTCTTTCATAATTACTCTTAGTTCCAACAACATTTTGTTATAAATTTTATTCATATTCAATTGTACTCAAATCTTGAAATTAAAACAAGTTAAAAGCATATCAATAAAGCATAGTTGCAGGAAATTGTTTGCCAGTCCTCTAAATAGCTACGTTGAATAATTTAAATTCACTATAAAGAAATCTCTTTATGCTTTAGAGATTAGGGTATACCTACCTGGGTTTGGTGGAGCCTAAAGTGCAGAGGAATTTGGTCTTTGACCATTCCTGTTCATTGGCCAAGGCTGATTGGATTAGTTAAGGGAGTTGGCAAGCCCTTTTGATTCCCAATCTATGGTCTTAGGAACCAACAAAATGCAACCTAAATAAATGCAATATGTTTTTGCTTGATAATGTCAAAATATTGCCTTATCTCTTTTGACTTAGATATACCTTTGAAGAAATATTAGTAAGATGAAAGAGATAATAGATTGATGAAATAATACTATTAAATGATAGAATACAATTCATAAAAAGATGATGAGAAAAGAATCAACAAACTAGAAATAAGCATATGAGGTGAAACGAGAATGATTAATTCATGAACTTGTGTCATTTATTCATAGCACAATATATATTCATCACTGAGCCTTATTATGGAATAATGGAGCTTAGCATATTAGGGTATAAGGAACCAAGATGTCAAGATATCTCATTGAAGAAACAAACAGGTAGAAGACAAGGAGTAAACCCTCCATTTTGGGAATTACGCTAGGGGTCGAGGTATGTGTGGCATTCACAAGTTGAATGCTCCTATCACAGACACCCACTAGAGAGATTGCCCCAGAACTTCATTGGTTCACACCACAAACAACAAACAACAAACAACAAACAACAAACAAAGAAAAAGATAATGTCCATCATGGCTCCTCTAGTCACTTGTGGACATCCTTGAGGAGCATAGGAACATAATATGTCGTCAAATGATAAAAGATAGAGACTAACCCAGACAAAATTTAGCATTTATATTGATCCGTGTCTTTGTTCTTGGTTGCTTGATGTGATGGTTGGTAATGTATGATCTCAGAAAGTGTGAACCCCATTTAAGACTGATATGTCTAATTTAGAGTGTATCCATCTCTATTTAAGATAAGATAATGATCACTTGATATGGATATGATACGATTGATTAGATAGTTTGATCAATTGATTGCAGATGTTTGATTGGATAGTTGTATCATTTGTTAACTTCGTGTGAAGTGTTTGCTGGATATCTACTAGGGTGTTTGATTCTTGCGAGATATTTTATTGCAAGTTTTTTGATTGATTTTTGGATTGTTTTTGGATTTTGTGGATTGACATTTGAATGTTTTTTATTGACTTTTTTCATGACTTTATCTGAATATTTTTGGTTGATTTTTTCAGGATCGTATATGTATTTTTTGGTTGATTTTTTTAGGATCGTATTTGGATGTTTTTGGTGATTTTTTTATGTTTTTCAATGTTTTTTGGATTTTTTCAGGACTATATTTTATTTTTTAGGATTTTTCAGCTATGCCCCCAGTGTGCAAACCTCTTATGATGATCTAGGTGATGCATATAGAGACAATAATTTTTTGACATGATCTATGTTAATTCAATATGCATGATGAAGATGTCATTTCCTATTTGACAAGGATGATTGTGTTTGTTTATCATTTTGTAATACACCAATTGAATTTGAGGTACAAAAAATTTCATAGATAAGTGGTCAATCTATCCTCAAGGTCCTTTGGAACATCCAAATTAACACACTAAGTGACTAGGATTTAAAAATGGAGACTTGAAAAAATTCTCCATTGATTCTTGAAACTTTGATCTTCTTTTTCCCTTGTGTGTGCAAATGAGTTAATTCCTGCTATTGTGTTCACTAAAGATCCTTAGCATCCTATATGACTAGCTATGTGGATTATTCTAACTCCAAAAGCATGCCAGATAGAGCCTCGTTGCCAGCAAACTTTTAGGGATCCAACAAGGTTATACACTGTAATCTCTCAAATATTGCTCCATTACCAACAGGCATCCATAGCCTTGATGGAGTTACTCACATTTTCCCATAGTCAAGCTTTTTGTTGCACTTGCACGTGTGATATTTCAGTTATAAATCATTGTTCTTTTTCCTTGTTATGGATATTTGGCATAACACTTTTTCTTTTATATTTTCTTTCCTTGACTTGTAAGTAATGAAACCTACATGGGTGTGACAATTATAGTGGTGCTGAAGTAGAATATTGGATATTTCAGTAGTCATATGATCAACTAGGTGTCTAGAATGAATTAGAGATTTTGTTAATGTGTTTGAGATATAACAATGGATAGATTTTGGGTTAACAAGTCTCAAATAGTGAAATTACTACCCAACCATAAGTAAATCATCGTCACAAGGTAATATTGAAAATGAATGACCTTAAGATCTCAAAGACTTCATGTTCAAATATCTAGGAAAGGAGATGACCCTTGTTTCTCTTGAATGCAAATAGATGGTAAACTTGGACAATTGCCTTGTTTTATTGATGCCGCTATATGTAAATATAGAAACTATATGCTATGAAAATTGTGAATATGATGTTTAAAAAAAAAAAAACTATATGCAATGCAATGTTTTTTAAGAAAATGATATGCAATATGGAAAGTAAAATCTAAACTAACCAAACCCTTAGATGTAGTATCGTTTAAGGTGCATGTTGTTCATAGGGTTAGGGAGTGGATCTCCCTCCATAGTAGCCAAGTTATATGCTTTGTTTCCTATGACCCTTGTTATTATAAAAGGACCTAGCCAGTTAGGTTCAAACTTTCTTGGCTTTTCATGCTCTACTAGGTTCCTTTGGTTCTCTTTGAGAACTAGATCTCCAGCTTCAAAATTCCTTGGTCATACTCATTTATTGTAACTCCTTCTTAGTCTATTCTAGTAGCCTTGCAAGTGATTTAAAGTAGTTTGTCGCTTTTCATCGAGCATTTCAAGCTCTTGCAACTTGATAGTCTTCCTTTGATATGATGTGTTTTAAGGAGACTCTTAAAGATGGTAGTTCTATTTCAATGGGTAATATTTAGTCTGTACCATAAACCAATGAATAGGGTGTTGCTCCTGTAGGTGTGCGTACCCTTGTTCTGTAAGCCCAAAGAGCAGGATTTAACTGGAGATGCCAGTCCCATCTTGTGTTAGTGACAACCTTCTTCAGGATCTTCAATATTGTTTTATTTGTTGCCTTTGCTTGTCCATTACTTTGCGGATAATAGGGCTTTGCAAATCTTTGTTGTATCTGGAATTGTTCACAAAGTTCTCTCATTTCTTGATTCTTGAATGGATGTCCATTGTCTGTCACTATACACATTGGAATCCCATAGTGGCAGATAATGTAGTTAAGCATGAATTTTGCTATCTGCTTACCAATGGTGTATGTTAGAGGGATTGCATCTACCCATTTAGTAAAATACCTGGTATCCATTAAGATGAATTTGTGCACATTGGATGAAGTAGGATTAACTTTACCAAAAAGATCTAACCCCCATTGTGAAAATGGCTAGGGTGATGTGATAGGTTGGAGATCCTGCGCTGGTGCATGAATGAGGTCCCTATGCACTTGACATTGTCTATACTTTTGTACATATTTGTAGGCATCCTTTTCCATAGTAGGCAAATAGTATCCAATCTTAGTAACTTCTTTGATAGTGCAGGGCCACTTGGATGCACAACACAAATTCCATCATGTACCTCTTTTAAGGCAAGCTACGCTTCTCCAAAATTAAGACATTGGAGAAGTGTTCCATCTAGACTCTTTCTGTACAATGTGTTAGCAATAATGGCATGTCTGGACGCTTGACGAATAAGAGTTATTTTGATTTCTTGATAGATCAAGAGACATATAGTAATTATGTAAGTATGCGCATATCTCTTTATACCATGGGGATTTAGGACCCACAATGACACATACATATTCTGATGAGGGGATCTCATATCTCGGTACCATCAACTATTCTACAATGAACTCGAACTAAGTTTCATTATTAGGCATGTTTAGGAGAGACCCTACTGTAGCCATGACATATGTTGCCTTGTTCTGCATTCTTGGAATCTGCTTAAAAGTGATGTTACTAAAATGTTCTTTGCAATGTTCTACCATTTGTTTATAAGGCATCAATTTATCATATTTTGTGTTATGGTCATCATTGATTTGATTGACAATCAGTTGTGAGTCACCGTACACTTGTAGTTCTTTTATCCTCCACTGTATAGCGGTAGGAAGTCCTATGATGAGAGCTTCATATTCAGCTATATTGTTTGTACAGGGAAAATTGATTCTGAATGACTTCAAGATAGAATCACCTTGGGGGGTGATGAAAAGAATCCTAACTCCTCCATGATTTGTGTAAGAACCATCAAAGTACAATTTCCAAGTGGTGGATGATGTCAATGTAAACATGAATTCATCAAGAAAATCCACTAGTAGCAAGTGACTATCTTGCAAGGGAGCTTCTACTAATTGATATGCTATAATCTGCCCTTTGATTACCTGTCTGTCCACGTACTCTATGTCAAAATCACTTAAAATCATGACCCACTTGGCCAATCTTCCAGTTAATGTTTCTCTGCTAAATAGATACTTGAGTGGATAAAATTGTGCTATGAGTTGAACTTTGTGTCTCAGCATACAGTGTCTTAGCTTTTGAGATGCAAAGATCACTACTAGACATGCTCATTCTATGGGAGTGTAATTAAGCTCATATCCAATTAGGGTTCTACTTATATAGTAGATTGCTCTTTCCTTTCCTTGATCATCATGTTGTGCCAAAAGGGCTCCCAAGGATGAGTTTGTTGCTGATATATATAGTAATAAAGGCTTGCCTTGAGTAGGTGGAACTAATACTGGAGTATTCAGAAGATAATCTTTTAAAGCTTGAAAAGATTCTTGGCACCGTTCTGTCCATTTGAAGGTGACTCCTTTTCTGAGTAAATGTTGAAATGGGTGACATTTATCTGCTAGCTATGCTATGAACCTTCTTATAGATTGTAATCTTCCTTGTAATCCCGTTAACTGCTTGAGTGTTGATGGTGGTTGTATATCAAGAATTACTTTGACCTTTGCTGGATCTACATCAATGCCTCTGTTAGAAATGATAAAGCCTAGAAGCTTGCCAGCTGTGACACCAAACACACACTTCTTTGGATTTAATCTGACATTGTATTGTTCTAATCAATCAAATAACTTAGCAAGAACTTCTAGGTGACCTTCTTTGGTTTGTAATTTAGCCAATAGATTTCATGATATTATGGATCATGTCATGGAATAATGTTGTCATAGCCCTTTGATATGTTGCTCTGACATTCTTAAGACCAAATGACATGGCATTCCAGCAGTATGTTCCCCATGGATAGGTAAATGTAGTCTCGTGTTGAGCTTCTGGTGAGCATTTCATTCCCAACAGTTAGATCAACTATCATGTCTATGTAAGGTAATGGGAAATAATCCTTAGGACATGCCTTGTTTAGATCTCAAAAATTTGTGCAGATTTTTATGGACCCAATGGGTTTAGTCACAAGTACTAGAATGGATATCCACTGTGTATAGTCAATAGGTCTAATGAAACCCACATCTATAAGTTTTCTTAGTTCTACCTTTACCATTAATGCGATCTATGGATGCATCTTTTTGAGTTTTTGTTTGTATGGTTTGATTCCTGGTAACAATGGTAAGTGATGCAATACCAATTCTGGATCTAGACCTGACATATCTGCATATGACGAAGCAAAATTGATCAGGCATTGTTTGAAGAACTGTATGAACTTGTCATTTTCTTCATGATTTAATGATTTTGTTAAGTGAATATTGTGTATAACCTCTCCTTCTGCTATATTGATTTTTTTAGTCTTTTCCATGAGTAATGCCAAATTCTCTTGTTCAATAGGGAGATTGTCTAACTTGATTTTACCATTGTTATTGTATACACCTAAAAATGGTCTGGAGATAATTAATTAAATAAGCAATTATTTAATTAATCCCTCTTCCCCAATTTAATTGAATTCACTAAGCAATTTGATTAAATCTCTCATTCATCTACTTATTAATAAATCTAAGGATTTATTAAATAGGTTTATTTCATTTCACTCCTTTAATTAATTAATTCAAATTAATTAATTTCCTCCATGCAAAATCATTTCTTCTAAATCCTAATTAATTAAAACAAATCATGAATTGTTGAGATTAATTATCCTTTTCCTAATATTTGAATTTCTAAATTCAAATTCTCCTAACTTCTACCACTCCTAAACCTAACCATTCCTAAACCTAACCCATTCTACCTACCACCTTGTCCCCTTTCATCCAACATCTTCTAGAACCTTTGTGACACTTGTCACTAAGTGTTCCCTTTAATTCAACCCCCTTTGCTAACCTCCTCCAATTTAACCATTGATATCTTCAAATCAATCTCAACCGTTGATTCATGCCAACTCACCCCTAGCCTTGGAAAATCCTATAAATAGACCTCATTTTGAGCAATATGGATCCCATCTCATTCATATCTTAAGCATTGTTACTATAGGCATCTAGCTTCTAGTTTATCATTTCTTAGCAATGTTATCATGCTGATTTTAGCTTAATTGCATCTTCATTATAGTTTATTTTTTAGATCAATCATGAACTCATATAGCTTAATCATGCTATTCTTGCTAGATCATGCATTTTCAGTATTCAAATCCTCCATCTAAGTGTAGTCAAGTCACTGAATTTTGCATAATCCGATCTGAGAGCATTTTTCATACTCGCATTTACTAGGAGGCAATAAGTCGATTAGCTATGGTTTTTCATTTCATTGATTTAATCTACTAACCATGCTTGTAATGATTTATTGAGTGCATTGTGGTTGCAGGTACAGGTACACTTCACAGAGCACGACATTTTGGCGCCCACCGTGGGGCCAAAATCATCGTTTTCAGCCTCCCAAGCTTCCTCAAACTTCATCTCTGCCGGATCAGAATCGGGCTGTTGTACGAGTTGCCTTTCTGGCTTGTACGATATCTCATCTTGACTCGTACTAGGTATAATCCTGACTCGTACGATATTTTAAACTGCAAATTCTTGTCTCGTATTATGCTGATCCTCTGTCGTACAAGTTTATTTTCACTGTCATACGATAGCTAAATCCTTTTCTTACAAGTTTCTGCTTTGAAAATTGTTTACTCGTACTAGGTTGATTCTGTCTCGTATGAGTCTGTTTTTCTTTCTGTGCGAAGTTTAATCCTCTGTCGTGCTAATTGCAAATTTGTGTCGTACGAGTCTCTGGTTCTGTGTTTTTTTTTGTTTAAAAAGAAAAAAAACTGCAAATTAGAAATTTAAAATTTGTCTATAAGTCGGCAATTTGCATTTTTGAAGGCTTTCTGATCATTTTTAGCCCCTGAGAGTGCCCAAAGGGCTTGGCTTGCATCCATAACTCTTGGAGACCTTTCCAACAAGGTAAACGACTTGTAATTTCGAGACCCGAGTAGAAAGTTATGCCTATTTGAAGTTAGGCTAAAATTTCATATAATTTTTCTGAAAATTTCATAGTTCGAATCACTAATGCTAATCTTGTTATGTCTATGAGATGTTTGCAGCCTAACTCTTTTATGCAGGACGCTTGTCAAAGGTACGCTTGTCAAAGACAAAATTCAAAACAATGACTACTAATGAGTTTTTGCAGGTTGCCAAAGGATTCCGCAAAAAACTTTGTGTATTCTTTAAGTTTTTTAGGCACATTTCAATTTGGGCTTAAAGAAATGAACTATCATGTCTTACGTGCTTGTGATGATAGGCGAGTATGCTCTCACCTTTCTTAGGTGATCAGAAAGCTAGACTCATCTTTTTGCTTTCATTAGTGCATCTCTTTAGCAGGCCTGCCCTCCCAAGGAGTTATTAACTCTTAGCCATTAAGGCCGGTGAGAGGGGAACAACCTAAGTGGGAATGGCTAATGCCAAGTAATCCAACCCACTATAAAATAAATGTGTTTTTGATGAAAATCAAAGCAACGACAGTGCTCGGGAATAGCTCTCCTCTGTACCTTCGGGTATATCAAACCTTGGTTTTCAAGGTTGGGAGATCTCTTAATTGAGTTTATACCCCGACGCGCCGAATGGATCCCTTACTAGTGCCGGTTAAAATAGAAGCTACCCGATTCACCTCCGAAAGGGTGATAATCTTTGTGCAAGAGAGATAGTAACTCTCCCAAGACACTTGCCATATCATGCCCCCATTAGCATTTGGAGTCAGATAATACGGTGTTGAGGATCCATTGTGTGAGACTCAATGGCCGTATTCTAATTATCTATTGGGTGTGTACCTAAGTCAGCAAGCAAAGGTTTTCATTCTCAGCCAACTTCCTTAGGGTTTAGCTTGATTGAGAGTCATGTATCACATCATGTGTTTGTTGTGTATTCATCCCTAAAATTGAAAAATCAGACACTTAAAACTGGAAAACCAAAGTAAAACATCAAAATTCAGTGATCAAAACTCAAACAAACAAACACTTTTTATCACTGTTCAAATACCTGTTGTATGAGTCAGGAGGCTCTGTCATATTGCTTGATCTTTTATCGTACGATTCAAGGTTCTATGTCGTATGAAAAACTGTTGTTCACATGAAGTCATTAGTTTGTCGTTTTGTCTTGTATCTCTTGTCATCCTATGCTGCATAATCTGTCGTATGAAACTCTACATTTGTTACTCCAGAACTGTGTCTTACATGCCTGTTTTAGACTTATCATTTCTGCCTGATCAATTTGCAGTAAGCATAAACAACTGTTATCTGTCAATCCATGCTTAGATTGTTTGCTTGGCTTGCTTGGTCAAAGTATCATCCATCCAAAATCAGACTCTAGAAAATATACACCTCAAGATTTTCAAGTGCTCACCCCCAACAAGTTCAAGATCTAAACATCTCAAAGTGCATTACCACCCTCTTTGATAAACTGATCACTCAAAAATAGTTTCTCATCAGGATCAATCATCCTTTATCATGAAACTGAAACGTTTGGTCAGGATAACTTTGTCCCACATCGTAGGATAGATCATTCCTACTGGACTAGTTCTTATCAATCACCATCATTGCACTCCTAAACCGAAGATCGAAAAACTTGCAAACTTTTAAACACTTGAATTCTCTTTTAGTGTCATATCACTCTATGGCCTTGAAATTGACTATTGATCACTTACCCAAAACAACTTTTAGACAATCAAACCCTTGAAATGGAAACAAGAACATTTGAAATAGCTGAAAATCATATCAACATGACATATCAAAGCAAAACACAAGAAGAAAACATGACAAGCCAACATATCAGAGAAATCAAAGAAGTTCAAAATCAAAATCAAACTATGTTAAAACCTCACAAGGATTTAAATACATCTCAAAAGAAAAGTGGCTCTTTTATACACCTCTTAAAGAGATCCCTAAAGGATTTGGCTAAAGAAGATCAAAATCGTACACCTATATCTACCAATGATCCATCCATCCATAAGCAAATTGACTCTTCAAAAGCATCTATTCCTACACCTCTTGAAAGATTTCAAGAACCTTCCATAGCATCCTTGCCAAATAATGCATCCAAAGCATCAAGCCTATTTCAGAGAATCCTATTCAAAGCTCATCTCCTTCATATCCAAGCATTGATTCCTTGCAAAATCCGCATAGAGCTTCCTGGCAAATTGAAGTCCTCATTCATAGAATGCTTGTTAAACGTGTCCTAATAGATGGGGGAGCTAGCTTGAACATTTGCTCTATGAATCTTGTCCATGCTCTAGGATATTCAGAAGATGCAGTTGATCCTCGGAAAAAGATAAAAATCAAAACATCTGGTGAAGAAGAACATTACTCCAGAGGAATGGTGATATTACCCATCATAGTGGGACCCTTGCAAAAAGATATAGCATGCCAAGTTTTAGACGTGGACCTACCATACAATATACTCTTGGGGAGACCATGGATTCAGGATATACAAGCTATTACATCAACATGTCATGAGTGCTTAAAATTTCCATACAATGGACAAGAAATCACAATATCAATAGACTCAAATCCATTGCAGTGTTGCAATAATCTAAAATCAGCTCAAGAGATCATAATTTCACATAACAGAGAGGTAGCACCTTCAAGCACACAATCCAAGGAACAATCATTTGCATCAATTTTGTCAAACATGGAAGAACAAATGCAACTAAAAGATCAAGGAAACGGAGGATATTTGCTATCATGGAAAAACAAACAAGCGCAACTTCAAATTGAGAGGGATGAAGAAGCAGATATAGTAGTCGATGTAGTTCACACATATGCAGAACAAACGTTAGGAACTAGCCCACTTGAATCAGAATCACATTCAACTGACATGGACTTAACCGAGGACGATTAGGATTTTCTTATACGAGGTCATTTTGATGAGAGTATCTTTCTAGACATGGAAATACATACTGAAAGCTCTAACATCTCTATCATGACCCCTAATATCTTTGAAACATCTCAACCTAAAGATCCTTTACCATTAAGCTATCCTGAACCCATGGACTGGGAAAATGAAGGACATACTGACATTGATACCTTACCTAATGACCATGCGATATCCTTATATCTTGATGAAATCAAACCCGCAACAACTTTTACTAGGGATTCCGCTAACATGTCTTCAAGTCAAATGGATGTCAAATCTCCTAGTCGCAAAAGTGAAAATCAAGAAAACAATATCAGGTCTAATGCTGAAAACCATTTATTGGCAACATTAGACTGGGAAAAAGTAAAAATAAAGAACGTATCTAACGGTGAAAACCTCCTCGAGGCACCAGAAGATGGGAGATTTGACACTTTACCTAAATTTTATCAAGAGAAGATATCTATCATAATAGAACCAGCAAAGGCAACTATCGGTGGCACAACTGATCTACATCCAACAACAACAATCTCTCTATCAGAACTAGCAAGACAAAAATACTTGAAACCATTCAAAAGATGGCAAGTCAATTTTACCTGTTCATATACAGATGTTCCAGGTTTTGATCCATATCTTACAATACATCACCCAAATATTAGTCCAAGAGCAAGCATCAATAATGGAACACATCAGGGAGCAAGAGCAAGAATCACTAAAGGAACACAATATAATTCAGAAGAAGGCATTCTATTCATCAAAATGGCTGTAGAATGGAACATAAAACAACTTCAAGTCTTTGGAGACTCTCAACTTGTCATTAATCAAATCAATAATGACTATCAAACAAAAGATGACAAACTCATGCCTTACAAAAAGATGGTGGATGATATCAAGAAATACTTTGTAGAAATAACTTTTGAACAGATTCTGAGAAATGACAACAAAGCAATAGACGCCATGGCTACACTTGCTTCTCTATTGTAGACACAGGAAAATCAACAGCATTATGAATTCCTGGTTGAAGAGTTGTTTCATCCCGCCTTTAATAATCCTGATTCCCAAACCATATGTCAACTTATTGGACACAATTCCTCCCGCTATGGCCAAAATTACACATACTTGAAAGATAATATCCTACCTCCTGACTTATCAAAGAACCAAAAGAGAAATTTTATTTGCCAATCCTCACATTATACTCTTGTCGCAGACACCCTGTATAAACGAGGTCTAAACGGTACTCTCTTAAGATGTCTCGAACAAGAAGAATCTGAGAAGGCCTTACATGAAGTCCATAATGGCATTTGTGGCACTCATTCAAGTGGTCTTACCCTTTCGAAAAAACTCATACGCTTGGGCTACTATTGGCTGACTATGGAACAAGATTCTTTTAAGATAGCAAGAACATGTAAACAATGTCAAATCCATGGGAATTTGATTCATGCACCGGCCCAAGAACTACATGCTTTAGCAACATCTTGGCATTTTTGTCAATGGGGACTTGATCTAGTAGGAAAGATAAATCCTTCCTCATCTAATGAACACAAATTCATCCTGGTATCTACTGAATATTTCACAAAATGGATTGAAGTTGTACCTCTCATCAATATCACAAGAAAACAAATTGCTGCATTTATCTTGAACTATATCATCTGTCACTATGGAATACCAATGACCATTATCATTGATAATGGGTGACCATTCAAGAATCAAGATGTATAAGAACTCTATGAGAAGTTCAAAATCCAGCACTGACTCTCCACACCATATTATCCATAGGGAAATGGGTAGGCAGAAGCATCTAACAAAACTATCCTGAAAATTCTTAAAAATATAGTAAACGATGCTGGTAAAGATTGGCATATCCAACTAAACCCTGCTCTATTGGCTTACCGCACCAGTATCCGCACACCGACAGGTGCCACACCTTTCTCTCTTGTATATGGATCAGAAGCCATATTGCCAATCGAAGTAGAGATACCCTCTCTATGTGTATCACTAAAAGGTCTCATCCTAGATGAAGAACAAAGAGTATCTAGACTGCAAGAGTTAGAACTAATCCATGAACACAGACACAATGCCTTTGATCATCTAAAGGTATATCAACAAAGAATGTGTCGAAGCTATAATCATAAGGTCAAACCAAGAATCTTTCAAGTTGGAGAACTAGTGCTAAAGGAAAATCCACGCAACTAGGCAGATCGAGAAAAGAAAGGCAAATTTGAACCAAACTGGTTAGGTCCATTTGTGGTCACAACAGTATTTGGGTTAGGAGCATATCAGTTATCAACATAGGATGGAGATCAGCTCGGAGAACCTATCAATAGCATGCACCTGAAAAACTTCTATGTTTGAAAAATCAGAAAAATAAAAAACAATGAAAAATCAAAAAAATCAAAAACAGGGAAAAATTAGAAAAAATAAAAAACAGTGAAAAATCAGAAAATATGAAAAAAAAAGTGAAAAAGTAGAAAAAATAAATAAATTAAATATCAGAAAAAGTGCAATAAAAATAGATGGTGAAAACGTGGCAAACAGGCACTATCTGTCGGCTAGCTCTTCCATCTATTAGTTCATGCATTTTTCCGCTTGCATTCATTTTCCATCAGTGCTGATCATCATGAAGCCTTTATACATACGTAGACATCCTAGGTGGCTTCTTACCATGGTTTGGATCATTGGATATATCATAACGAATTTGTTTCTAGGCTTGGGGCAAAATCCTACACTTAGCTGGGGGCAAAACTTTTGATCATTTTGAGCTAAATCAAACAAGTAGACTAAACAATTAGACAACTCTTATCAAGCGAAAACTGAGACACATCCAACGTTGAACACAAGATCAAACTATCAACTATCAAGCTATCACAAAATCAATCTAAGCACATCACACACTTTTCAGTGGATAATATAGTTTTGGCTAATGATTGTAACATGATTGTTCAAACTTTTTTATATTGCTTTTCGCTATCATTATTTCTGAGTGACTCCAGGATGTTATTGACTAGAGGAACTGTAGCGTCCTAAAATTGTGACACTTGCAATTTCGATCGCATTTGGGTCTTCACGATGGCGGCGCAACACTGAACCTGAATGGAGACCCCGAAACTTGTTCATGACACCAAAATACTGCATTTTCCAACACCCTGGCCTGATCCTCCTTGCACCCTGCTGTCCCTGGAGGTGGGACCATGGCGCCTAGTGCCCTGGTCCTTCAGGACTAGGGCGCCCAGCGCCTTGGTCCCCCAGGACCATGGCGCCTAGTGCCCTGGTCCCTGGCCCTATTTTGGGCCCGGTCTCTTTTGGGGCTTCGGGTCTTTAAGTTTGCAAATTGGAAAATAATATTTCTTGGTCGGCCTAAGGTCGGGAAAATCAGTCTTTCAACCCTAATTGACAAGTATAAAAACTGCATTTTCTCTCCCATTTTGGGGAGGAAGGACATATGTGTACAAGACGCGGAAACGATATTCAAACATTCAAGCATTCAAGCATTCAAGCATTTCCTTCAAGCAATTGATCATTCTAAGTCTCCATTCAAGGCTAAGTGTTGCATTCAAGACAAGGATTCAACCATTGAAGAGGAGATCACTTACAACATACAACATACATTACACCTTCGCATGTAAGAATACAAACATTCTTACAACAAGGTTGTAGGTACGCGGCTGTAATTGAAGATCTGGAATCCTTGTGCAGAGACGAACAGATCCCCCTTCGTTTCACGGATTTTTCGGAGGACCGTGTGCACGCCGGGCGCCATCGTCCCGTCAACTTTTGCTCAAATTTGCAGGACAGCGCCGTCTCGACATTTTACTGCTAATTCCAGGTCCGCAGCTTCATCTCATATCCCTATCTCTGTTTATAAGCGAATCTTTCCTACTTTACATGCATTCCTAGTCCAATCTTTCTACATTCTTTACAAAAGAGGGTATCCTTGATGTCTTAACCCTTGAAACTCATTTAGAATCCAATCTTGCATTGCGTGGGATTGGATCTTGTGGGTTTCAACCCCTCTTTTGAATGTAAAGTCCCTCCTAAGTGAAAACCATCAACCCTAGTGACTCTCCCTTCTCTCTCCTTGGAGTTGGGGAGGGGAGAACAACTAGGGTTCGATTTTTCCGCTTTACATTTTGGTGAACCCGATGTGAACATCCTCATTCTGATTATTCATGGTTAGATCTGAAAATTTTGTTTTCCTAATTACATTTCCATGTTTGATCTTTTGCAAATTTTAGAGGTTAATTGCATAAAAACCCTAAAATTTTCTTTTTAAGTAATTAAACTTGTGAAATGATTAATTGTTAATGCTTGTTTCAGATCTACCCTTCTATTGCAAATTGTCAATTCATATTTGTGCTTTAATTCTGAAAATTAAGTGGTTAAATGTCAAAACCCTAATTTTTAAGACCTTCTTGATTCAACCTTTGACTGATAATTTCACTAATCAAAACACCTCCAAATCGGCTATAACTTTGGATTCCGCAATAAAATCACAATATCTTTCATCCCTGAAAATTTGGAAAAAAGTTGCGAGGACCGTGTGCACCCCGAGCGCCATCGTCCCCGACATTTTTTCTGAAATTTCGGGAGCTAGATCTTACTGTATTTTTCTACTAAAATCCAGAATTTTGGCTGATTTTATCAATTTTAACACCTTCAAAATTACAGTCAAAGTTGGTCTAGTGATTGCTTGGATTGAGGCTTCTAATCATTCAAAAATCATTGAAATTGAAATTCATATCAAAATTGTGTTTCTTACAGTCCTAAATCTGAAAAGTGTGTTAGCATTCATTCAAAATTTCAGTGTTTTATTCAAATTTTTACAATTTGTAACTTTTGAAATTAAGTGTTTAATTGCAACAACCTTGATTTCCACTTTCAAATTCGAATTTTGCATGAAATCGAGTCAACTTTTTAAATTTCAAAACTTGCATTGCTTTCAGTATTCCTTCTAAAATCATAAAATTCAAAATTTCAATTTCCCTCTCTTTTTCAAAATTCAAATTTTACATTTTTCAACAATCTTGGTAGGGTTCAATTTTGAGATTGCAACTTTAATTTGGCCTATCTACAGATCGTAAAATCACTCAATTTTTTCAGATTAGCTTTAAAATCATCATAACTTTCATCCCTGAAAATTTCGAAAAAAGTTGCGAGGACCGTGTGCACTCTGTTCGCCACGGTCCCGGACATTTTTTCCGAAATTTCGGGAGATTGTCATGATTGCATTTAACAACTTAAATCTAGGAGATTGGCTGATTTTATTGAAATTTGCTACCTCTAAAATTCAAAATCTTCTCTCTTTCTTTAGTGCATGAGTTTTACAACAATAAGCCCTACTTACACTATTCCCGTTAGACGAAGCCTTAGAATTAAGTCTTTCCAAGGTTTAATTACTGAGGAGATGGAACCTAATTTGAATGGCCTTTTTAACGAGGACATGGGTAATTCCTCTAATCCTCTTAATGATGAAGAATCTCTCCATGAGGTTTCTGTAGAACAACTTTCGAAATTGGATAACCAATTTGATGATTTTCGACAATGGATGTCTCAAGAATACCCTGATAGTGAAGCTCTTTCATTAATTGAGGGTCTAAAACGTATGGTTCAAAGTGATAAGAATGGAATTGATATTTTGCGTGGTATTGCACACATTGTGGATTCGAATGTGATTCCTATGAAGAGTTGTGCTGAAACTTTAAGTTATACACAACCTCTTACTCAAGTTAATCATTCTATTCCTTTGACAACTCCTATTGCTAGTATGCCTACTTTTACATCAAACATAATGACTACTTCAATACAAGACATTCCACCTATGATCACTAGTCATGGGGGCAATCCTTCTTCTTCAATCAACCCTCTTCCTTCATTCAATCTGACTTCTTCATTCATTCCTTCAATGAGTGTCCCTATTATATCACCACAAATGAACATGACGCAAGGGGGCAATTCGTTTAATCATTCCATTCCTCCTTGTAGTGTTCCTCCTGTCCAATCATCTCCTATGACTAACTATCATAGTGTCCCACCACCTTACTCTCTACCTTCTTTCAATAACATAATACCTCCATCACAATCTAACATGTCTAATATGAACTCTTCGACTGAAGCGACCATTAACAATCTTGCACAAACTATCTCTTCCTTACAGCAACAAATTGCCTCTATGAATCAATCTAAGTTTAGTGTGCCCACATTTGATGTTGCGAGCCCACTTTCTCTTGACATTGTTCAAGATATTCCCCCTAAACATGTTGAAATTCCGCATTTGGAGCTTTATAATGGTAAGGGTGATCCTCTAACACATGTTAAGACCTTTCAAACAATATGTACTGATTTTGCTTATGACCAAAGGTTGCTTGCAAAACTGTTTACTAGAACATTAAGAGATAAAGCCCTACAATGGTATTGCTCGTTGCCTTCTTATTCTATTACTTCTTTCGAACAACTTGCAAATTCTTTCATTCAACAATTTCAAAACAATATAAGTCCTAAGGTTACTTTGATTGATTTAATGCATTGTAAACAAGGTGTTAAAGAAAAAGTGACTAATTTCATTGGTAGATATAAGCATTTGTATGCTCAAATTTCTTTTCCAGTGTCTGACAATGATATTCAAAGAATCTTTATTTCTAATTTACAAAAAGATATTAGAGAAAAACTTCTATTTTTTGAGTTTACTTCTTTCCAACAGTTGTGCGCAACTCTTCACAATTATCAACTGACTGTGAGTCAAATGGAACAAGCAAATCCTATGGCTCTGAGTGATAAGGGTGATAGTAGTCAACAACCATTTGGGAAGTTTAAACCGAACAGAGAGTCCATTAAATTCAATGAACACATCATCAACAACAATGTGAATGTGGCATTAGGTGTGCCTCCTATTTCTAAGTTTTTCAAGAAAGAAAGAAAGTTTACTCCTTTGAATGAATCATTGCATAGTATTATGAATAAGTTATTGGAACAAAATGTGCTTACTCTTCCTCCTATAAGGCAAATAGATCCTACAATGATTAATTCACCCTATTTTGAGAACAAATCTTTTTGTCAATTTCATCGTCATCCTGGGCATGATACTGAAAAATGTTTTGCTTTGAAGGGTAAAATTCAAGATTTGATTGATAATAATACTATCTCTGTTTCTGGTGTGAATGATAAAGGCAACACATCTGTAGCTCCTCCTAACCAAAATCTTAAGATTTTTACTAATCCATTGCCTTCTCATACCTGTAATGCGATTGATACTACTGATTCCTCTGTCTCACCTGATGATCTTGTGTCTATGACTCCGAATGTGATTAACTTTGTAGAGCAGCAGAAAATCCCTAAAGAACCTTCCATCACATTTGATTCCAATGAAACTATCAGGGCACCTGATGGTCCTTTATATATAGTTGCAAAAGTCAAGAATACACCTTGCCGTGGAGTGCTTATTGATCCTTCTTGTATGGTTAATATCATTACTGAAGAATTTCTTTTTACTTTGCAATTGAATCAAGTGATCTATGATGAAACAAATGTGGTTGTGAAACTATTTGATGCATTTTCTTCTCCTGCAATTGGTTCTATTACATTACCTATTGAGGTCCATAACAAATCCCTTGATGTGGACTTTGCTATTATTCCATCATCCGAACAATTTCGTGTGAAGCTAGGCTATCCTTGGCTATCTTCCATGAAAGCTATTGCTTCTCCTATTCACAAGTGTTTGAAATTTCCCCATAATGGTGAAGTTGTTACTGTCAATCATAGTCTCTTTAAACCAGCTGAAAGAACTTCTAGCGTTCCTATTGATTACTTTTGGCCTAAACAATTCCAATCTCTTCCTCCGCGAAGTGATCATCTTTTCAAATCTTATCAAAAGTGGAAGAAAGATATGATCCTATCTCTAAGTGAACCTAGAACACCCAAACTTGATATTCCTATCATTCTTGAGAAGGAAGTTCTTCCTTTGAAAGATAAAACTAATGTCTTTCCTCAAGAAGATTCCCAACCCATCCCTATGGATGTGACTATGCCTATATCTAATAAACTTCCTAAAAGTAGACCTATCCCTCCTCGTCATGATGGACTTGGTCTCCTTCCTAAACCAAATATTCCTCCCTTAAATGGAGTAGTTCCTCCTCCTTCCTCTTCTCCTATTATTCAACCTAAGAGACCACAACCTAAACACCCAAGTGATAAGGATGAGAACATTCCTCATCCTCAATCTTCTCAACTTCCTACTAAGACTAGACGAAATCATTTTGCACGTGAATGCCGATGAAAGCGTCGTCTTAGAGCTCAGGCAGCTGCTTCTCAAACTTTGCAATCCCCAAAAACACCTTCAACCAATATTATTCCATTTTCTCCTTAGCTGACGATTGAGCCGAAATCTCCTAAACATAAGATGCATGATGGCCTTGATCCTGTGCGAGTTAAAGATCCTATTTTTATAAATCTTGATGATGATATAGATGAAAATGTTATTCATGATGAAAATGTTACTCCTGTTCATTCTGATAGTGAATATGAATATGTTGATGTTAATAACCATCTATCTAACGAATTTTCTAAAGCACTTATCCTAGCTCCTAGACAAGAACACCGTGGCTTGGGATATGAACATAGCCCTTGTTTGGATCTTGTGATAGCTCCATCTACTGTGTTGGATGTTCCTCCTCTAGCGTGTTTCCTACCTTCCCGAAATATTGATCAGCAAGATCGGGGGGTAGATGACGTGCTAGACTAGTTCATTAGCATAGCAGATTCTCTCCTCCTCTCTTGATTTTTTGTTACTTCTTCTATGTGTTACTCCCATTCTTCTATTTGTTGTCCTTAATGTTGTCTACTTGAGGACGATGCAAAGCATTGAGATCTCTTTTGGTCTCTCTCATGTTGACTCAAAAGACAAATTTGTTCCCTTCTTCTAGGTGACCTTCCTTGATTGGGGAATGAAGAACAATTATGCATACATACATATGATATACATGAATAATCATACAGCATACTGACCCCAAGGAAAGTGAAGTCACCTTGTTCTTTGTGTTTTGTGTCTATTATCCTTGGGCTTATCTCACACTTGGGGGCTAAATCCTTGTGATAACGTGCTCCTTTCCTTCTCATTTCCTATATGTATCACTACCTTAAAGCAATCACCCCCGTTGAGGCGTGTGCGATCGCTTTAACATAGGGGGGCATACACCCTGTTCATATCTCTTCAAGATACTTGAAAATTTCTTGACAAATTTAGCTTTGCCTTGAAAATTTTTGATATCTTTCTTGCATGACTCATAGTGAGGGAACCTTACTACTGACAGTCATGGTTGTCTCTCGTGATCTTTCCTTTTACTTTATCAATTGAAGTCGTAAGATCCTTAGTCCACTGGGGGCTTGGTGTATCTTGCCTCCTTGACGTGGTGAAAGTTTCTCAATGTTGTTTCCTTGTACTTTACCGGAAGTATGAGCATACGCTTATACTCCTGCTAAAGTGTGGGCTAAATGTAGTGTCCTAAAATTGCGACACTTGCAATTTCGACCGCATTTGGGTCTTCACGATGGCGGCGCAACACTGAACCTAAATGGAGACCTCGAAACTTGTTCATGACACCAAAAAAATGCATTTTCCAACACCCTGGCCTGATCCTCCTTGCACCCTGCTATCCCTGGAGGTGGGACCATGGCGCCCAGCGCCCTGGTCCTTCAGGACTAGGGTGCCCAGTGCCTTGGTCCCCCAGGACCATGGCGCCCAGTGCCCTGGTCCCTGGCCCGATTTTGGGCCCAGTCTCTTTTGGGGCTTCAGGTCTTTAAGTTTGCAAATTGGAAAATAATATTTCTTGGTCGGCCTAAGGTCGGGAAAATCAGTCTTTCAACCCTAATTGACAAGTATAAAAACTGCATTTTCTCTCCCATTTTGGGGAGGAAGGACATATGTGTACAAGATGCGGAAACGATATTCAAACATTCAAGCATTCAAGCATTCAAGCATTCAAGCATTTCCTTCAAGCAATTGATCATTCTAAGTCTCCATTCAAGGCTAAGTGTTGCATTCAAGAAAAGGATTCAACCATTGAAGAGGAGATCACTTACAACATACAACATACATTACACCTTCGCATGTAAGAATACAAACATTCTTACAACAAGGTTGCAGGTATGCGGTTGTAATTGAAGATCTGGAATCCTTGTGCAGAGACGAACAGATCCCCCTTCGTTTCGCGGATTTTTCGGAGGACCGTGTGCACGCCGGGCGCCATCGTCCCGTCAACTTTTGCTCAAATTTGCAGGACAACGCCGTCTCGACATTTTACTGCTAATTCCAGGTCCGTAGCTTCATCTCATATCCCTATCTCTGTTTATAAGCGAATCTTTCCTACTTTACATGCATTCCTAGTCCAATCTTTCTACATTCTTTACAAAAGAGGGTATCCTTGATGTCTTAACCCTTGAAACTCATTTAGAATCCAATCTTGCATTGCGTGGGATTGGATCTTGTGGGTTTCAACCCCTCTTTTGAATGTAAAGTCCCTCCTAAGTGAAAACCATCAACCCTAGTGACTCTCCCTTCTCTCTCCTTGGAGTTGGGAAGGGGAGAACAACTAGGGTTCGATTTTTCCGCTTTACAGGAACAAGGAAGAAACTTGATATTTTTCTTGTCTACTATCTGAAAATTAATCATTAATATGTGCAAAATTTGTCTCGGGACATGATCCTCAGAATATCATTGAAGACATTTCCAATTTGCGTATTGAAATGATTAATACTGCCTGTTTTACGCAAACAACACTCAGGTCATCTCGGTTCAATTATACCTTGATGCTTGTGTTAATTTGCTATATCAAAATCTAGGAAAATAGTGCTCAGGTCATCATGGTTTAATTATACCATCAATGTTTGCACTCACCTCCCACATTTTAAAAGCTCAATGATGACAAAAATACAAAATAATCCAATGACTGGTCTGGTCGTAGCTTTGCATTCCATTGCATTTCATTTGCATTCTAGCTTGCATTTCATTCTTGCATGGGATCCTACAAGCTCCTTTTATCCAAGGCTAACTCTATCGCAGGAATCATCAAAGTATCATCACAGGTGTATACGCAATCAGAATGACGGCTTATCTCTCTCATTATATTATTGACCTAACGAAAATCTTATGCTATCTCTCTCAACAGAACCAACAATTAGCATATCCAAATATTTCTACATCTTTCTATCAACAAACTGTCAGTTCTTTATCTAATCAATCTTACCAAATGAAATCAATCAATCAAGCCTAATCAATTCTATCACGTCTTATATAGGATGTATCCTTCCTAAAACCAGACTAATTGATTCTGACTCATGTCTTATACAAGATGTATCCTTCCTGAAACCAGACGTGATCATCAATGTCTTATACATGATGGATCCTTCCTGAAACCAGACGTTATGATCATCCATGTCTGATATAGGATGAATCCTTCCTGAAACCAGACTGAATCAAATCAATCAAGATTTTTCAATCTTATCGATCTAGGCAATCAAGCTAATCAAAGAACTCGCACTTTCATCAAACAATAGTTGCAGAAATCAAATCAAATCTATCGGGATATCAATCTTGCAAAAACCCCAAAGATCAATGATCTCAATTGATCTCCCAAGGGGGCATCATCATACCATGATTTAGCAATCAAGAGCTGGGGCATCCTATCAAATCAATATCATCATCAAAATGAAATTATTCTTTGAATCAACGCATCATCACACCTCGCCTCAAAGAGGGGCAAAATGTATACACCTAAAAATGGTTCGAAGATAATTAATTAAATAAGCAATTATTTAATTAATCCCTCCTCCCCAATTTAATTGAATTCACTAAGCAATTTGATTAAATCTCTCATTCATCTACTTCTTAATAAATCTAAGGATTTATTAAATAGGTTCATTTCATTTCACTCCTTTAATTAATTAATTCAAATTAATTAATTCCCTCCATGCAAAATCATTTCTTCTAAATCCTAATTAATTATAACAAATCATGAATTATTGAGATTAATTATCCTTTTCCTAATATTTAAATTTCTAAATTCAAATTCTCCTAACTTCTACCACTCCTAACCCTAACCCATTCTACCTACCACCTTGTCCCCTTTCATCCAACATCTTCTAGAACCTTTGTGACACTTGTCACTAAGTGTTCCCTTTAATCCAACTCCCTTTGCCAACCTCCTCCAATTTAACCATTGATATCTTCAAATCAATCTCAACCGTTGATTCATGCCAACTCACCCCTAGCCTTGGAAAATCCTATAAATAGACTTCATTTTGAGCAATATGGATCCCATCTCATTCATATCTTAAGCATTGTTACTATAGGCATCTAGCTTCTAGTTTATCATTTCTTAGCAATGTTATCATGCTCATTTTAGCTTAATTGCATCATCATTATAGTTCATTTTTTAGATAAATCATGAACTCATATAGCTTAATCATGCTATTCTTGCTAGATCATGCATTTTCAGTATTCAAATCCTCCATCTAAGTGTAGTCAAGTCACTGAATTTTGCATAATCCGATCTAAGAGCATTTTTCATACTCGCATTTACTAGGAGGCAATAAGTTGATTAGCTATGGTTTTTCATTTCATTGATTTAATCCACTAACCATGCTTGTAATGATTTATTGAGTGCATTGTGGTTGCAAGTACAGGTACACTTCACAGAGCATGACAGTTATCACTTTCATCTGTATCTTCCCACATAGAGGAACTCGCCTCTCGAAAGTATGTTATTCTTGTTGGTAATTGACACTCATCTGGTGGTCTTCAGTGATTTACAGTGGATGATTATTGGTTTAGGGTTGTCATTTATGGAAACTCTTCTTGGAGATTCGATTCGATGGTCGCAATTCTTCTTATCCAAAAGTGGGTGTTAACTGGTAGCGTGTTAACTAGTATTTCAGAAAGAACAAAGGATTTTTGGGTCTGGATGTTTTTTGGTGGTTGCGGTACATTGAATCATGTTCTTTTTGATTGGACCGACTTAGATATATTATTTTTGTGATCCACATTTATCTTTTTGGATTCGGTTAAGACAACTTATAGCTACACATTACACCTTTAGGTCAACATGATGTATGATCTATTTTGTGGATACCGATATATAAGTTTAGTATGAGTGATATTTTTGGTGGATGATGTGATTTTATGTGAGTGAGAGGTGATCAAGATCTATTTTGGTGCAGTTTCACGTGCACATTCTTGATCCAGTTGTTGACTGAGACAATGTACATGGCAAATAAAAGAAGAACAAAGAACGTTATCTAGTCAATGTTTTTGCACTTAATCAGAACTCATTCAAGCATAGTAGATGATATTTCAGATTTTATACATTGTAATTCATCATTGTAACATGAGATTTGCAAGTCAGTCAGACTTCCCTGAGGGTTGTAGCCTTTTGGGTTATTGTAATTGAGCAGTGAGTTCTAGGCAGTATGCCTGAATGCCTGTGCATTCCCATTTTATAATATTATTTTGCTACTAGCCATAGTGGAATAATTTTGTACGTTCAAATCCCACCGTGGATTTTCCCATTTGGGTTTCCATGTAAAAATCTAGTGTCATGATCTTGTGGTTGTTTGTTTCATGTTTCTGCATTCTAGTTTTAAGTGTTTGCATCGGGCTGGAAGTTAAGTTTAAAAATTGCTAATTGGTGGATCACTGATTCACCCCTCCTCTCAGTGATCCTTAATTCCAAAAATTGGTATTAGAGCCTAGTTCCTCTAAGGAATCTTAATCGCTTGGTGAAGATCCAGGAGATTGATTCAATGGATTTCGATTTTTAGAGACACCTCAGTGTGGCACTTGAGGATCTTGATGCATCGAGAAATGAGATTTGTACTTTGAAGAAGAACCTGAATGTTGCTGATGATTTTATTAATGACCTAAAGGATCAAGCTAACATATCTAAAGAGAAGAGGAAGGAATTAATGGACAAGCTAAAGGAGAAAGAAGATCAAATCATGGAATATCAGGATAAAGCTTCAATAAAGATAACATGCCTGAAAGAGAGACTGTTGCCTTGAAGAATGAGATGCAATCCATTGTGATGAGGGTGACTAAGGAGATTTAGGACCCAAATAAAAATGAAGAAAATGTGTCACAATCATTGAAAGAAAGAGCAGATGAATGCTTCAGGCTTACCTATGAGAATGATCAATTGAAGCTTGAGCTGACACAATCAAGGAATAATGGTCAAGAACTTGAAAGACAAATTGATACCTTAAGGGATGAACTTGATACAACTAATGAATACAAAGACAAATTCAAAGCTATCTTAGCAAGGCTTGATGAGATCCTGGAAAGTCAGAGGCATGAAAATGACATGTGAGGACTTGGATTTGAGAAAGGTGAATCCTCTGGATCTAGACAAGACAATGCAAAACCTGATCAAAAGAATATCAAGAATCCTCCAGTAAGACAACCCAATGCTCATAAATTCAATGGTAGATGCTTTACTTGCAACAATTTTGGTCATATGGCGAATCAATGTAGAAGTAGGATGAATAAATGAATGAACAACATGAATAGAGTTCCCATCTTTACCGATCAATGTTTCATATGCAATAATTTTGGTCACAAGTCAAATGTGTGTAGAGCAGTAATGAATAACTTTTAGAACAAACAATGCTATGATTGTGGGATGTTTGGACATATCTCTAATTAGTGCAGGACAAGACCAAATCAGATGAACTTTAGACCTATGCAAAATAATGTTGTTTATTGAGCATGCAACAAAACCGGTCACATTGCAAAGTACTGTAGAAGCAAGAACAATGTTCCGGTAGACAAGAGTAAATCAGATGAGAAGGGAAAAGTGAAAGTAGAAGAAATAAAGTAGAAGCATGAGAAGATGTGGGTAAGAAAGGATGAATCCAGAGTTGACAATGAATCTACACTTGACTCCGGTGTAAAATCTTCATCTGGTAACTAGGGCTTTATGCCTTAGGGGGAGATTTTCATGTAGATTCTGAGAACCCCCTATTTGGTGGTTTGCAATCATTTATAGAAGGTTGCAGAAGGATTGAATCACATGTGCAGATGATATCCGAAAGTTTCAGAAGGATTTGGTGCTTCAATATGCAATTTTAGGAAAATCATGGTAACCGGTTGCTGCATTTATTATAGTGGAAAATTAGGTTTTGAAGGATAAAAGTGCATTTTAAAGTTTCATTTGCCACAATGTGTTCAAGCGATTAGAGAAAAGAAGAGAGAAAAGCAATTTGGAGATTCCAACAATGATTTTAATGACTCCTAAATGAATTTCAATGCCCGATTATGTAGCAAGGTATTTATTTATTCAGGCTTTCTATTTTTTTAAACCCTAGCCTTTGAAATGGCTTCATCATCTGGTGTTATTACCCCATTGGTGGTTGAGATTAAGGATAGGGCTCGACCAATTTTTAAGAAACACACTTTTAAGTCAGTTGAGGATGATCCAGAAGGTGCATTTTCATCTATGCCCTATGTCGTGCTGCATAACAAAAATATTAGGGCTTACATTCACTGTGACCTTGAAGATCTTGGAAATGCAAACACACTAGATCTATACAACAAGCATTTGGCAGAGGGGCATTCTGAAACTTGAGTTCAAGGTGCTCCAAGATAAGGGTTTCTCATAGTTCATGCATTTTCTATTGTTTGATGAGGCTAAGCAGATTAGGTATATTCTTAGTAGTGTTAATGATGAGTTCATATGGCTTGACAGACTGCATAAGATCACCAAGCAGGAGATTTGAGCTGTGATAGGTCTAGCAAAAACTGGTGAGGTGCCTAGCTTGAGGAAAGTGTCAAATGACATGGTGATAGCCACCACTGGTTTAAAATTTGATAGCAAAGAAATGACCATAAATGACATCCTAGAGAATGATGTGAAGTTTTCATCAATGGTAGTCAGTTACAAGGTTTACCAGTCCAACAGGTACAACTCTATGTCCGGTACTACTATATACTCTACATACCAGATGTTTAAGGATGATAAAAGGTATGATCTATGCACTGCACTTTTGAATGAGCTGTTGAGTAATCTAAAGAAGATCAAACTGGACAAAAACCACACATTTAAATATGGTACACTTCTTATTTGCTTGGCTTTGTACTTCCTGAATGAGATACCCGATATAAAAGGTAAGGCCCAATGGGCCTATGACAGACCTGTGGCTATGCAGATCAAGGAAGGATTATGGGGAGTTGGAGATGCAACAATGAGGATATCTTCTCTCTGGGGATATTTCAAAACCTTTCAAGCAATAATGAAGAGAAGGGAAAGGATCCCTAAGGAGGTTGTTGAAAAATATGAGCAAACCATTTGCTTCATGGTTGATAAGGATCAGTGTCTAATGGAAGCAGTGGAGCCCAAGATAGTCTGGATCATGCCCATGGGGTATGAATTTGACTTTGTTACACTTGAGGCATATGGCCAACATCTTCTGAGTCAACCAGTTGATCCCAAGGAAGAGATATTTGGGACTTACAAGGAGAAAGATCTTAGTCTACACAGGCAATTTATTGCTTCTGCCTGGAAAAGAAAAGTTACTAGGATGGCAGAGGAAGTGATAGTTCAGATGGGTTTCACCTGGGAGGCGGTGAAGAAAGCAAGGGAAAGTCATGCACATAAAGAGACTAAGTTTTCTCCTGCTCCGATAGCCCAACCTATAAAACCTAGCCCATCTGAGAAAGGTGTACTGAAACAAAAGGAGAAGCCAAAAAGAACCTATGTTGCAGTATCTCTGGTAGCCTCAAAAAATGAGTATGAGGAGGAGGCAGGAAAGGCCAAGAAGAAGGGACAATTTGTCAGAGTTGTGAGGAATCCATAATCCGGTGGATCCCAACAAAGCAAAAAGGTAAAGTCAGATCCTGCTCCTGCCGCAAGGCCCAAAAGAGAAAGGAAAGTCAAGACTCAACTTGAGTTCGGTGCTCAAAAAGGTCAATTTGAATCTGTTCCCTCACCGACAACAAATCAGTTAATTAATGAGATAATTGTAGATGGAAATTTGAATAATATTGGAGTTTGTTATGAAAATTTTGATGAAAGAGATAAGAGAAAAGTTGAGGAAGCAGTTGTACTATACTTGCATAATTTAAGTAAGACATTAATTGAATTGGAAAAGACTATTCCAAAGGATTTTTACAGTTTTATAGATGCTAGAAGAATGAATGCAAGTAAGATTGATAGAGAAATGAAGGAGAGAGAGATAGTAAATGTATGTACTTGTATTACTCATGGTGAAGCAAAGAGGCTAATTGAAGAAGCAAACAAGATGGAATTTAGAAGTAAAAACAAGATTAATAGATTGATGATTGTAAATGTAGAAGAGGTGAGGAAAGAGATAGAGAAGATATGGAGGAAGATAATTTCAAATGACCCTCTATACAAGGATGTATTCAAGCTATCTCAGACGGTAGATAAGAAAGGTGTTTCTGGAAGTCAGAAGGTTGAGACTCAGACTAAGGATCAACAAGAAGACCAAGGTAATACACCACTTGATGTTGAGACTGGTGATGCTCCTCCGGTGGTAGATAGCTTTGTAGCCTCTAAGATACAACAGGTTAATACTGCACCGAGTGGCGACACCAGTGCAACAGATAAAAGGGGGAAGGGAGAGAAGAAGGACGCTGAGACAACAAAGGCTAAGGTTGATGAGGTTGACAAAGGCAAAAGTATAGCCGATCTGATAATTGTCACTCCTTTGGTTATAGGGACCCCACCTCAGATTCCCATTAATCTTGATGGTTCTGTTGATCTTGGGAAGATTTCTCCTGTTGATAAGCTTATGCTCGCAGTTGTTGTGCAAGCCCAGGCCAACCAAGATCTGGTGAAATTAGAGACTGAAGATAAAAAGCTATTTTTGATGTCTATAGATGTTTTGTAGAAGGTGGCCCCTAATGTATAGATAGATTCAAATAATAGCCCCTCTGATAAATTGTTACAGTTAATTGACAGTGTAAATACTAGTTTTGATTCTTTGGAGAAGACGACTTAAAAGAAAGTTTTGGATAAGTTCAAGGATGTTAGGAAACAAACATTCTTGAAAATGATTGAAGATGATAGAGTGAGATTAAATAAAATATTGCAGATTATTTTTGACACATTGTTAGAAGCTGGTAAATTATATAAATGTTGTCTCATTTTGCCAAAGTTCACTATTGATATTGATAAGCAGATAGATGTTTGCCAGGGTATGATTGCTAGAATTTATCAGTCCATTTATCCCAATGCAACTCTAACTAGAAGCATTAAAGGACAAGTTATAGCCTTAAATGATCATATCTCAAGCCTTCAAGCAGATAAGGAGAAAATTTTGAGAAAAGTAGGTGAAATCCAAAACCTGATTCCCCCCCGGTTGGACACTATACTAAGTAATAAGGTGGATAGTATGAAGGAGATGGACCGACCTGTATCATCATATTTAAGAGAGCTAGAAATTCATTCTACTGTATTTAGTGCATTTATCAGAATTTTGGACAACTTGAAGAGTGGGTGGGATACTCACCTAGGATTTTTGAAGATTGTTTATGCTGACCTCTTCAAGTATTTATAAAGTGTTTGTCATCTGTATATAAATTTTGGACAACATCCCATCTTTGGCATTGCTTTCAAAGGGGGAGAGGAATGGTGAAAAATGTATATTGTGAATGGAGTGTACAAATTTTTGCAAATTTTTGGGTTTTTGATCTAAGGGGGAGCCTTAGAATTCTTTCATTCTTGATCCAATGTACAGGTTTCACAATGCTCAACGCTTAGTTATTTTTCATGAGTGTTGCCATCAATGCCAAAGGGGGATAATGTTGGAAATTGACACTCATTCGGTGGTCTCCAATGATTTTTGGTTTACCTTTGTCATTGATGGCAACTCTTCTTGGAGATCTGATCCAGTTGTATTTTTTCTTATCCGAAAGTGGGTGTTAACCAATATTTCAAAAAGAACAGAGTATTTTGGGTCTGGATGCTTTCCAGTGATTGCAGTACATTGAATCAAGTTCCTATTGATTGGGCTGACTTAGATACATTATTTTAGTGATCCACATTTATATTTTTGGATCCGGTGAAGCCAACTCATAACTACACATTACACCTTCAGGCCGACATGATTTATGATCTATTTTGTGGATACCGGTATATAAGTTTTGTATGGGTGATCTTTTTGGTGGATGATGTGATTGCATGCGAGTGAGAGGTGATCAAGAATTTGTTTTGGTGTAGTTTCACGTGCACATTCTTGATTCGGTAGCTAACTGAGACAATGTATAGGGCATAACAGAGCAAAATGGAGAATGTGATCCAATCAGTGTTTTTACACTTAATCAAAACTCATCCAAGCATAGTAGATGCTATTTTAGAGTTCATACATTGTAATTCATCATTGTAAAAACTTTGTAAGTCAATGAGACTTCCATGAGGGTTGTAGCCTTCTGGGTTATTGTAATTGAGTAGTGAGATCTAGGCAGTGTGCCTGAATGCCTGTACATTCCCATTTTATAATATTGTTTTGCTACTGGCCATAGTGGAATAATATTGTGGGTTCAAATCCCACCATTCTTTTTCCCATTTGGGTTTCCACGTAAAAATCCAGTGTTATGATCTTGTGGTTGTTTGTTTCATGTTTCTGCATTTTAGTTTTAAGTGTTTGCATCTGGTGGTTGAAAGTTAACTTAAAAAATATGCTAATCGGTGGATCATTGATTCACCCTCCTCTTAGTGATCCCTGATTCCAACAGTTCTATCCAAGTATATGGCCAACCTTTCCTTATGATCACCATGGGGAAACCCTTCTCTGACACCAAGGAATTTTGCAATAGCTTCATCATTCTCAAACTAGTCCAGACTTGGTGACTCTTCTCACCCCAGTCAATTAAATGTGAATGTACAAGGGGTAAATCATTGCTTTCCTCTATTGAAGAAGCCTTTGACATCATGCACTACTTTTTATCTTGAACATGTTTTACTGATCTAGGATGAAATAGTATATCCTCATAGGCAATGTCATCATCAATGAGTGGTTGGTTGTCATATGTCGTGTCTATTGCTTGTGGGTTACTATCATGGATAGATAGAAATTCATAGTCATGAGAATTTGTCACACTTTCTATATATGTTCTAGTGTCTGATGTTGTGTCACTTATCTCATCTTGTTCTTGTTGTTCTTGACTTGTGGATCTCCTTTGTGTGCTATGGACTCCCCTTAAGCCTGGTATAAGATGTTCTATCCTTTCTTCATCTGACTCATTTGGTAGAGCTATCTTTGTTTCCATTGGTAAAAGCATTGGCATAATCCATGTATTATACTCATTTGTAGGTGCTAAGCCATTTTTGTTACCCTTGTGAATATCCTTCATGTATTATATTGTTAGATGATGCCACATTAGTTTCTTGTAGCAGACACCTGATATCTTCACCATCTGATTCCATACTAGGATATGTTGTCATTTTCTTAATTTTATGAGATGAAGAAGGAAATAATCATGTTGATAATTGATTTTGAGGTATATACTCGGATGGTATGCTAGGTTTGTTCAATATGTCAAGTGTCTATTGTCTTGCCTTTGTTATCTTTGTGACATGTTTATATCCTAACCCTTGATTCTTTGGGTTCTCCTAAGGTAAAATAGGTTCTAATCTTCCTTGTTTCTATAGTCCCAAGTCCGTGGTACCATCATACCCATTTTTTGAAGCATTTTGAAACATTACCATATTGATCTAAAGGTAACCTAGGTATTGTCATGCCATCTTCTTATTTATATAACCATTGATTAACATCTTCATCTAAGGATTCTTCTTGTAGGTCTCCCCATCTAATAAATGAGCATGAATATCAGTACTTGACTATCTCTTTTCCTTTATCTAATTTCATCACATTATTCTGAGGTTTCCCAAAAGATCTAGGAGAAAGAGATAATTGTCTGACATTTAATGTACTTGAAATGGAATATTCCTCACAAACGGCATACTTAATCTGTAAAGAAGGTGTCATAGGTGTATCTTTCTATTCTTATGTGATTGTCAATGAGTCCATTTGTGTAGTAAGAGGGGCTTCTTGATTGATATGGACTTGGTTATCCATACTTTCCTTTAAGTGTTTACAATGTTGAAATGGGCTTGGATCACCATGGATGGTGATTTCAATGCCATTGTATGGAAATTTAACAGAATGGTGGAATGCCAAAGGTACAACCTGCATGACATGAATCCATGGGCAACCTAAGAGCATATTATACCCTAGTTCTATATCCAAGAATTGAAAGGTAAGCTCTGTTGTGATAGGTCCTACTTGTACTGGTAACATAACCACACCTTTTGAAGGGAGTTCTTCATCATCATATGCTTTGATTTTTATACTTTTTGTGGGATCAATGTGAAGTTTAGAATAGCCCAATGTATTGACCGACTTTAGTGTACAGATGTTGAGACCAACTCCTCCATCTATGAGTACTCTTCTAACTCTCTTCTTATGTATATAAGCCTCTAGATGTAGCAGATCATTATGAAAAGGTCTATCATTAGGAACATCCCGTTCTATGAAAGCAATACAGGTAGAAGCCACCAGATTCCCTACCTTATATTGAAAAGAATTTTCATCTATCTTTGGCGACTATTGGGTCTTGAAGTGCTTTATCTAGGATAGCTCTGTGATTCAGTGATATATGAAATAGTATAAAAAGGGATATTTGTGTTGGGTTTTTCTTCAATTTCTCAACCACATTATAGTTACTTATTGCTAGTGACTGATTTGATGGCACTCCTTGTAAGGTCACTTTTGATCTGCGCGTGATGATGACACAATATGTGTCTCTTGGATTTACTGTGATAGTAGCCATTGTATTATATCTCGTGAGGGATATTCCTTCAACATATGTTGTATTATCAAGGTTTATTTCATATCCCATCTTATAATCATCACGTGAAATTATGACTTCCATGATTTTTTCTATAATCTTATCTTCAAACCATCTCGAATAAGGTGGTTCTACATGCCCCCAGTCCATGAGATAAATATTCTCATCTTTATCATACCTTGGTGCTTCTGACATCATGCAAACTTGGTTATCATAGTTATTGGTCCATTGAATTTTCTCATCATCATCAATTTATTCTTTTGGATCAACATTTACTACATCTCTTGAGCTATTAGCATGAATGGTATAGTCATATGAGACCTTTGTATAGTTGGCAATGTTGTCTTGTGTTCCTGATGTTGATGCTTTACCTTTGTCATGTTTGACAAAAGGGTCTTTAAATATGGTGTGATTTGTGTTTGCCAAAGTTTTGTTGGTGTCAGCTGTGATATCACCTTGATCTATCAGATCCTAAATTAGGTTCTTCAACTTATAGTAACTTGCAGTTTTATGACCATTTGTATGATGATAGTCACATAGATCATTATCATTCCACTAGGTTGGTTTTAAATGACCTAGTTCATAAACTCTAATCTTTGGAAAAGTGATCACATTAGTTTGTATTAATTTCTTTTATGCTAATTCAATGCGCTCACCCAGTGGTGTGTAGTTCCTTCTTGGAGCATTCATTCTTGGGAATCTCATGTTTGTACCTTGTGCAATGGTTGCATTTGTTGACACTGTGTTATTTTTTGTTTACAAACTTTTATTCTGACTAGATGGTTGAATTGGTCCTTGTAAAGATATAATCGGTTGAGCCATGTTCACTGTACAGGCATCTACAACACCATCATTGGTCACATTCTTGTTTCTTGACTAGAACTTGGATTTATCATTGTTTGTAGAAATTCCATATTTTATGATACCTTGTTATACAAGTTCCTTCTCACATTTTAATGCCTTTTCAGTGATTTGTTTGAATGAGGTCAAACATTGCATTTGTATTAGGTACTTAATCTTTGGAATTAAGTTCTGTGAAAATATGTCAACTTTCTTAGTTTCGGGAATATTAGTCCTGCATCTTCGGTAGAGAGATCTCCATCTTTGTAAGAAGGATGCGAATGTTTTATTCTCATTTTGTTTTGAAGCACATAGATCCATCAATGTAACTGGGGTATCAATGTTATGTGAGAAATTTGCAATGAATTGTTTAGCTAGTTCACCCTATGATGTGATTGTTGGGTGGGAGGTGTGAAAACCACTTCAAAGCAAGATCTCTGAGACTTTTTGGAAACAATCTCATTAGATAGGTGTCCTCTTGTGCAACCTCTATACATGCAGTGAAACATTCTTTGATGTGATCTCTAGGATCACCTTTCCCTCGACATCTTTGGAATTTCAGTGTTTTAAAATGTTGAGGGAAAGCAGGTATGTATATTGTATGATCAAAGGGATAAGGACATAAGTCTTGTATTGTATAACTATTTTTGTCATTACCAGTTTGCATAGTTGTCACCTGTTGTTGTAGATTTTGTACTTGTTGGGTTAAAAATTTTGTTTGAGTCAATGGTGCATTTTGCATGTGTATGTTTCCCACAAAAGGATTTGTGGTAGTATAAATAGGAGGTTGTTGAAATGTACCATAATTGTAATTCTACGTGTTGTGGCTTCTGCTAGGTATTGTGAAATAAGCAAATTGTGAACCCGTGTTTGATTGGGTTGCACTCATTGTATTAGTAGAACCTGGGTTTATGTTCTGATGACTATATGTAGAACCTACTAAGTAGGAAACCAGAGGTTGAGTCAAACTTGTCGTATGAGAAACATATGAGGCTTGTGTTTGACTTGGTGCCGAAGCACTTGATAATACTGGTGTGGTTTGGGAACTTATAGTAGCTTGCATTTGTGCGCTCACATTCATAGTTGAGGATGATGCACTTGCTTGAAAACTTGTGTTTGACACCAAAGTTGCTTGAGTTGACGATGTTGATGCATTTTGGGAGGAACTTGAAGTCATAGCTTGTGTTTGTGTTATATTTGGTACTTGACTGCTATTTTGACCTAAGGTAATTCTTGGTGGTAAGATCATTGTGACATCAAAACCTTGAGGTAACTTAGCACCATTTTGTAATAACACAGAAAGATATCGATCTCTGTCATTGTTTATAAGGGCATTTAGAATCATAATAACATGTGGGTCCTATTGAGCTAAGCCAATTTATTCAGATGTTAAGTTTTGTTGTAGTTCTTGTAGTATTGGCATGCCATAAGGATTTGACTATTGATAGTTTTGACTATTTGATATACCCATGTTCCAAGTAGGGTTAATTGATGGGTCATTATTTGGATCCATTTTACTCTTTGCCTTTTGTGACCTTGTGACGGGCATTTAAGGCTTCTATATGGGGACACTTAAGACCTGACGAAAGACAACGATAGACCTTGGGTAAGAACACAAGAATCTAGATCAAAACGCGGGGTATGCAAAACTAGACCTATCTTTCTATTGGAAATTAGGACGCGAAACTTGTTGAGTACTTTGTTGAGATTTTTGTAATGCATTTTTTTCAAGATCTTGTCTAAGAGGTTTTGCTACAATTCTCTATCAATTCTGTGGGCAACCTTATACTCTCTATCTAGTTCAATCTTGACTCCAATGTACTAAGGTGCACTTGTCTTTAATTGCCAAGCCAAGTTATCTAAACTGTCAATGATTTCTTGTTGACCATAAGTTTGCACTAGATTAGGTTACTCCAAGGGGAGAAAACCATCACTTGCCAGACCCATTAAGACACATGTTATGAATTTCTAGGATGATTATACAAATGACAACAAACTCATACAAACATATATGGAGTCTAAACAAGGACTAAAATGAAGATTATGATGACACAAGAATGGACTAGGATGCTAACGAGACACAAATAATGATTTTCTAAGAACTATGTAAAACTTACGCAAGGACTTAATCGAAGATTACGACGTATATGGGAACTTTACGAGGACAATAATGAGGACTATAAAAGGACTTATGCAAAGAAAGGACGTAAATGAGGATAATAATGAGGACTAAGAAAGGACATAAATGAGGACGATAATGATGAATATGCAAACCCTAAGAACTCTAAGGAAACCTATGGTCACAAGTATGTAAAATTTTGGACTGTTGGATTGTCTAATGTTTCAAGATATACTTTGTTTCAAATAACTTTGTTTGTAGGACAAGTCTTTTTTCAATTCTGAGAACACTGTCTGAAGATAAGTATAGCTGGATGAACTGTATTTTGACAATCTTTGAAAAATTCATAATTATGTAAGGTAGGGCCTCAACTAGTTCAAGTACTGACTCAATACTAGTATAGTACAATGATACACACAAAAACACATAAGATAATCTTATGCTGGATAGTAGAAACTGTCAAATGGGGCCCCACAATAAAATACCGAAACAAGATGAATAGATAAAGAGTTTGGTAGCACTGGCTCTACTCCACGGTACACACTTCTCGGGCATGCCAGTCTCTCTTACCCCAAAGATCCAAAGATCTTATCACTGAGGATTTTCCATCTCATCATGCAAGGTACATGGATGATACCTATGGGGTACGATCCACACACTCGGAACCAATAAACATGGGATTTGGGCTACTAAGTTAGTTCTTATTGTAAGTTTTCATGGATCCCAATCCAACGATGGATTCTCAGAGCAAGCCACTTAAAGCTTTAGGTAAGCTTATCGGTGTAGGGAAGACCCCCACATACATCAAATTCACTCAACACTCTCGCCACCTGACCAGTATATTTATATAGCGACTTGAAAAAATCTCTCGAGAGTACGATGGGAGAGATGATATTCCCAACGTATCCCAATTTGAAGTACCTTTGTGGGGTGATGAAATCCCCAGTCAAAGATACCCCTTCTCGTGCCTGTGAAGTGTGATACCTGCAGCTGCAACACAAACACTCAATAGATCATTACAAGCATGGTTAGCAAATAATAAGCAAATAAAGATGAACCATGACAAAGCAACCTATCACCTCCTAAGAGATGTGAGTATGGATTTTCTCTCAGATTTGGATAAGCAATCCCAGTGACCTGACTACACCTAGACAGAGGATTTGAGATGATAATGATATGCAAAGATGAGATTGATTATGCTAGATTGATCCAAGAGACTAATTAAGCTAATGGTATGAATGATTAAGATATGATGATGATGCAATTAAGCTAGAAAAGAGATTGATTAAGCTACATGATTCAATAATTATGCTAGAAAATGATCAAATTAAGCTAATACAATTGCCTATAACAATAATGCTCAAATGATATGCCTATAGTAACAATGTCTAAATTGATAATGAGATGGGATCCCTTGTGCTCCAAAATGGGAGATATTTATAGGATTTCCAAGGCCAGGGGTGAGGTGACAGGAATCAACGGTCAAGATTGAGTCTGAAGATATCAAGGGTGAAATTGGAGGAGGTTGGAGAAGAGGTTGGAGGAAGGGACACTTGTCATCTCTGTGGTGACAAGTGTCAAGGAGCCTTGCTCATAAAAGGGCAAGTGTCCAAGAGAAGAGACATGTGTCTCAAGGGAAGAATATCCACACCATAGGAGGTTAGGATAAGGAGGTTAGAATGTGCAAGATATGATAGGGTTGGTTGAACCCAAGGTTAGGTGGAATGGGTTAGATTAGAGGGATGGCTAGGTTAGGTGGTTAGAAGTTAGGAGGCATGTGGGTAATTTGAATTTAAAAATTCAAATAATATGAAAAGACTAATTAATTCTCAACAACTCATAAATTGTTTTTTTTAAATTAATTAGGAGATTAGAAGAATTGATTGAAAATGGGGGAGGATTAATTAATTTGAATTAATTAATCAAAGGGGACTATTGAAATGAACCTATTAAATAAATCCTTAGATTTATTAATAAGTAGATGAAAGGGAGAATTTAATCAAATTTCTAATGAATTCAATTAAATTAGGAAGGGGGATTAATTAAATAATTGCTTATTTAATTAATTATCTTCAAACCATTTTTAGGTGTATACATTTTGTCCCTCTTTGAAGTGAGGTGTGATGACGCATTGATTCAAAGAATAATCTCATTTTGATGATGATATTGGTTTGATAGGAGGCCCCAACCATTGATTGATAAATTGCGGTATGATGATGCCCCCTTGAGAGATCAACTGAGATAATTGATATTTGGAGTGTGTGGAGTGTTACGAAATTGATATCCCAATTATAAATAATTTGATTTCTACAACTGTGGCTGATGAAAGTACGAGTCCTATGACCACAGTGATGTGGTTCTTGATAAAGATTGATTGATTAGATTGATAAGATCAAGATTCAGTTTGGTTTTAGGAATGACACCTCTTGTATAAGACAAAGATGATCAAAGCATCTGGTTTCAGGAACGATATAACCTGTATAAGACTTGATGAGAACATCTGGTTCCAGGAAAGATACATCCTATACAAGAAATGATAGGATAGATTAGATGCGATGGGTTGATAGAATTGATAAGGTTGATTAGATAAATAACTGACAGTTTGTTGATATCAAGCTGCAGGAAGATTCAGATATGCTGATGTTGGTTTTGTTGAGGGGGGAATATAAGATTTTCGCTAGGTCGACAATATCTAAAGAGAGATGAGTCATCATTCTAATTGCGTATACACTCATGATGGTACCTTGATGATTTCTACGATAGATTTAACCTTGGATAAAATGAGCATATGGGATCCCATGCAAGAATGAAATGCAAGCAAAATGCAAATGCCAATGCAAAGCTACGACCAGATCAATCACTAGGTTATTGTGTTTTGTCATCATTGAGCTTTTTAAAATGTGGGAAGTGAGTGCAAACATCAATGGTATAGTTAAACCATGATGACCTGAGCATGACTTTCCTGGATTTTGATATTGCAAGTAAGCATAAGCATCGAGGTATAATTGAACCAAGATGACCTGAGTTTTGCTTGCGTAAAACAAGCAATATTAACTATTTCTATATGCAAATTAGAAATGTCTTCGATGATACTCCGATGATCATGTCCTGAGACAAATTTGCACATATTAATGATTAATTTATAGACAACAGACAAGAAAAATATCACGTTCCTTCCTTGTTCCTCTAGTCAAAGACATCCTGGAGTCACTCAGAAATCATGATAGTGAAAATCAAGATAGAAAAGTTAAACAATCATGCTAAAATCATTATCCAAAAGATATCATCTATTGAAAAGTGTGTGATGTACTTAGATTGACTTTGTGATAGTTTGATAGTTGATAATTTGATCTCATGTTCAACGTTGGATGTGTCTCAGTTTTTGCTTGATAAGAGTTGCCTAACTGTTGTTCTACCTATTTGATTAAGCTCAAAATGATAAAAAAATTTGCCCCCCAACTAGGTGCAGGATTTTGCCCCAAGCCTAGAAACAAATTCATTATGATATACCCAATGATCCAAACCATGGCGAGAAGCCACCTGGGATGCTTGCATATGTACAAAGGCTTTATTATGGATATGGACAACACTGATGGAAATAAAAATGCAAGCGGAAGGATGCATGAACTAATAGATGGAAGAGCTAGTAGACAGATAGCCCCCGTTTGCCAAGTTTTCACCATCTGTTTTTATTGCACTTTTTCTCATATTTGATTTTTTTTTTTTGATTTTCTGCCTTTTCACTATTTTTGGATTTTTCTGCTTTTTCACTTTTTTTTGGATTTTTTTGCTTTTTCACTTTTTTTGGATTTTTTTTTTCTTTTTCACTGTATTTGGATTTTTTTGCTTTTTCACTGTTTTTGGATTTTTCTAATTTTTCATTGTTTTTGGATTTTTTGCTTTTTTAGACATAAAACTTATTCAGATGCATGCTATTGATGGGATCCTCGAGTTGATCCCCATCCTGTGTTGATAGCTGATATGCTCCTGACCCAAATACTGTTGTGACCACAAACGGACCTAACCAGTTTTGTTCAAACTTTCCTTTCTTTTCTCGATCTACTTGGTTGCGTGGATTTTCTTTTAGTACTAGTTCCCCAACTTGAAATGTTCTCGGTTTGACCTTATGATTATAACTTCGACACATTATTTGTTGATATACCTTTAAATGATCAAAGGCATTTTGTCTTTGTTCATGGATCAATTCTAACTCCTGTAATCTAGATACTTGTTGTTCTTCATCTGGGATAAGACCTTTTAATGATACTCGTAGAGAAGGTATCTCTACTTCTATTGGTAGTATGGCTTTTGATAAATAAACAAGAGAGAAAGGTGTGACACCTCTTGGTGTGCGGATACTAGTAAGGTAGGCCCATAGAGAAGGGTTCAATTGAATATGCCAATCTCTTCCAGCATCATTCACTGTCTTTTTGAGGATTTTTAGAATAGTTTTGTTTGATTCTTCTGCTTGCCCATTTCCTTGTGGATAGTAGGGTATGTAAAATCTGTGTTGGATCTTGAATTTCTCACATAGCTCTTGTACATCCTGATTCTTGAATGGTCGCCCATTATCAGTAATAATGGTCATGGGTATTAGATAGCGATAGATGATGTAATTCAAGATAAATGCAACAATTTGTTTTCCTATGATATTTGTGAGAGGTACTGCCTCAATCCATTTTGTGAAATATTCTGTAGCGACAAGGATGAATTTGTGACCATTAGATGAAGAAGGATTTATCTTTCCTACTAGATCAAGACCCCATTGACAGAAAGGCCAAGATGTTGCCAAAGCATGAAGTTCTTGTGCTGGTGCATTAATCAAATTCCCATGGATATGATATTGTTTGCATGTTCTAGCTATCTGAAAAGAATCCCGTTCCATAGTTGGCCAATAATAGCCCAAGCGTATGAGGTTTTTTAAAAGGGTAAGATCACTTGAATGAGTGCCACAAATGCCATTATGGACTTCATGTAAGGCCTTATCAGATTATTTTTGTTCGAGACATCTTAAAAGAGTACCGTCTAGACCTCGTTTAAACAGTGTATCCGCGACAAGAGTATAATGGGAGGATTGGCGAATAAAGTTTTTTTTTTGGTTTTTCGATAAATCAGGAGGGAGGATATTATCTTTCAGGTATTTGTAATTTTGGCCATAATGGGAGGAATCATGCCCAACAAGATGACAGATAGTTTGGAAATTAGGACAATTATGAGCAGGGTAAAATAACTTTTCCACCAGGAATTCATAAAGCTCTTGATTTTCCCGTGTCTGAAGTAGAGAAGCAAGTGTAGCCATGGCATCTATTGCTTTGTTGTCATTCCTTGGAATCTATTGAAAATTTATTACCACAAAGTATTCCTTGATATCATCAACCATCATTTTATAAGGCATTTACTTTATGTCTTTTGTTTGATAATCATCATTGATTTGATTGATGACTTGGCTAGTTGGTCTGGAATGACTTGTCCCTTTATAGCTTTTCTATCAACATACTCAATATCAAACTCACTCAGGATCATGATCCATTTTGCTAATTGTCTTGTTAATGTTGCCTTGCTGAGTAAATACTTCAATGGATTGATTTTAGCTATCAACCTGATGGAGTGAGAAAGTAGATAGTATTGATGAATAATGATGAACAACAAATACCCTAATTAGTACTGAGAGGGGGGGGTGAATCAATACATACAAAAACTTCTCAACAACTTATCAAGTTAAAACAATACTAACCGGTTGTCTTCATCACTAAACTTAACCATGACAATACCGGTTAAACACAGTAAGACTTCAGATAGCAAAACCAGTAAAACTGAATACTTTAAATAACATTCAGTACTTGATAACTACTTCACCAATATACTCATGCATGTGTTGTATCAGTAATACCATAACCATTAGCTTTGCATGCATATTCACCTAAACAAAGAATGCTCAATCATCACATGAAAAATACACAACTCATGACACACAAATTTTTCATGTGGAAACCCAAATGGGAAAAACCACAGTGGGGATGAATACCCACAAGCTTGTTTTTGAACTCTTTTGAAGCTCGCTCTGTTAGGAGCCTAGTTCGGTTAAAGAATTTACAATAAGGTTCTGTTAGGAACTGATCCTGTTAAAGATCACTCGGTTAAGGGATGGCTATATACCCTATTAAAGGTTATCTCACTAGAGGATTTGAAGAACTCAATGATCCAGAGTCACCTTGTTAGAGGATTTGTAATAAGCCTATTTAAAGCTACTTGGTAAAGGGATTTTCCTACTGTTGAAATGGTTAGAAGACAATAGGTAAAGCTCTGATCTGATAACAACACTACATGCTAAGGGAGATCCTTTTCAGCTCCTCTACTCTACAATCACACTCTACAGTTTTCCACTCACTGGTCTGGCAAGTATCTCATCACTCGGATATAAACACAACATTTGCCAACACAAACAATAACAAACATCATCGACCTTATAGACAACAATTAGGTCGGTAGAATAAACCCTAAACCCTAAACATTTTAGGTTTACAATTACAAGCGGTCCAATCCTGACCATTCAAACACTTTGCATAGAATAAAATAATCTCAAATAGATCACAAGTCATTCTGCATCATCCATTCTTCACCACATATGGAAATCAGTAACCCATCATGCTCTCTTCACATGCCGCTAAGAAGAATGTTCATTCCTGAGGTAGACATTTAATGCAATTGATCTTCACATGCAAGGTCCTCAAGGAAATCCTTCACGTGCACAAAACTGACGTGGTATCTCGATCTCATCCTTATCTCTTTGCTAACTCATCACAAAATGTCACCGGTTGCATCACACAAGCTAGATTGCCAAACCGGAAACCCTAGAGCTGAGACTACCAACTGGTAGTCACATTTAGTGAAACCCTGACACTAGTTCACTTACTTGAACATCAATAACAACTTCTTCCAATATTCATACCGTTTCACTTGCACTTATTGACATCAATGACAACATACATTATCATCATACCGGATCATCATATGCCAACAAGTGTCTTAATTTTTGAGAGGCAAAAACTACCGCTAAGTATGCTTTTTTTGTTGGTGAATAGTTGAGCTCGTATCCCACTAGTATTCTGCTGATGTAGTAGATGGCTCGTTCTTTTTCTTCATTATCCTGTTTTGCAAGAAGAACTCCTAATGATACTTTAGTGGTCGAGACATAGAGTAACAACAACTTTCTTGGAATTAGCAACATTAGGACAGGTGGTTGCATGAGATATGCCTTGATCTTGTTGAATGCATCATCACATTGATGGTCCCACTTGAAATGAACATTTTTGTGTAACAAATGAGTAAATGGTTGACATTTATCTGCCAGTTGAGCAACAAATCTATTGATTGACTGGAGTCTTCCTTGGAGTGATCTGAGTTGACTGATATTCTTGGGAGATGCCAGCTCCATAATTGCTTTGACCTTAGTTGGATCTACTTCGATACCTCTAGCTGAAACAATGAAAGCCCTCTTTCCTGAAGTGACACCAAAGGCACATTTCTTGGGATTGAGTCGTAGCTTATATTGTTCCAACCTGTAAAAGATCTTTTCTATTATTCCTATATGGTCTTCTCTATTGTATGATTTGGCCAAAATGTCATCCACATAGTCTTCCATGAATGTATGCATCATGTCATGGAATATTGTTGTCATAGCACTCTGATATGTAGCACCTGCGTTCTTTAGTCCAAAAGGCATGATGTTCCAGCAGAAAATATCCCACAAAAATGTGAAAGATGTCTTTTATTGATCTTCAGGTGCTATTTTAATTTGATGTATCAGGAGAAACCATCCATTAGAGAAAACATGGAGTGTCCAGCCGTTAAATCTACAATGATGTCAATGTTAGCCAAAGGAAAGTCATCCTTTGGACATGCATTATTAAGATCTTTGAAGTCTGTGCATATTCTGATACTTTTGTCTGGTTTTGAAACAGGAACAATGTTTGATACCCATTGAGGATATGCTATAGGTCTAATGAATCCTACATCCAATAATTTTTTTAGTTCTACTTTGACCAAGAGAGCGATATGTGGATGCATCTTCCTTAGTTTCTGTTTGACTGGTTTAGCTCCTGGATTGACATTTAAGTGGTGCATAATAAGCTCTGGATCTAACCTCGACATGTCTGCATATGACCAGGAAAAATTGATTTGCCATCATTTGAAGAATTCCATATGTCGTTGCATTTCCTCTTCTGATAGAGAAGTTGCTGGATGTAGGATCTTTGGTGTCTCTGTTGTTCCCATGTTAACTGCCTTTGTTGGTTCGATCAAAATGGATGACCTTTCTTGATAGTGCATAGGTAAAGTGTCAAATCTCCCATCTTCTGGCACCTCGAGGAGGTTTTCACTGTTAGATGCATCCTTTCTTTTTACTTTTTCCTGATCTAATGTTGCCAAGAAATGGTTTTCAACATTAGACTTGATATTTTTTTCTTTATTTTCCTTTTTGCGACTTGGAGATTTGGCACCCACTTGACTAGAAGATGCATTGCTGAAATTCTTGGTGAGAGTTGTTGCGGGTTTGATTGCATTAAGATATATGAATATGGCTTGGTCATTTGGAAAGGTATCAATGGCAGTATGTCCTTCATTTTCCCAATCAATAAGTCTGGGGTGGATTAGAGGTAGGGGGTCATCAGGTTGAGATGTTTCAAGAGTATCAAGGGTCATGACAGATGTATCAAAGTTTTTGATATGTATGTCTATGTCTAGAATGATACTCTTATCAGAATGACCTCGCACAAGGAGCTCCTGATCATCCTCAATTAAGTCCAAGTTAGCCAAATGTGATTCTAATTCAAGTGAACTAGTTCCTAATGTTTTCCCTACATACATGTGAACTACATCAACTCCTACATCTTCTTCAAAGCAATTTTCTTCAGCTGATTCTCAGAGTGATAGGAATTCCATTCCCATTCGTTAGAATCTGTCTCACTTGCTACTTGCAATCTACAAAATTGTTCATATATTATTTGATTTGTTTCTTCATCTTTTCTTGCTATATCTTTTCTTCTTTCATATTCAACCTCTTTTGGACTGAGATTGAGTTCTGTCAACCTTGCTATGAGCTCTCCTTGATTAGTACGAGGTTCATGCTTATTTTGATTGAGATTTAAGGCTGCTTGGGAGGTGCTTTTAGTTTGATTTTCCTATTTATTTGAAGCTTGCTTCTTTTCCCATTTCATGTTTTCTTGTGCTTGTTTCTTAGATGACATTTCTTCTCTTTCAATTGACATTTATTCTTGTTTGTTTTCATATTCTTCTTGTTGCTGGCTAAAAGATGTGTCTTCTGGTAGAGTAACTTGTCCATACCCTAAGCCTGCTTTGTCTGTAGCCTGCTGAGTGTAAGGTTGGATAGGTTTTGATATACCTTCTTTTCTTTTCCCTATAGGACCTATTCCAGTGTATCCCATCTTTCTGAGAATGTTGAATCCTTTTCCATACTTTTCAGTGGGTATGCAAACATTTTTGATCTTTTGTTGAACTTCTTCATCCTTGTATAGCCACTATAGTACACATTTGTCTTGTGTTTCCTCTGATAAGGTCCCAACACTAACAAATGATCCATCAAATATTGGAAGATGTTTCACAATTGGTTGTTGTTTAGAGTTTGATGGTTTTCCAAAGGATTTAGGAGAGTGGTAATTGTTATTTTGAATGTTCTCCAATCCCTTGATCTCTTAGCTGCATTTGTCTTTCCATACTTGACAAAATTGAGGCAAATGATTTTTCTTTGGATTGTGTGTTTGAAGATGATGCCTCCCTATTATGAGGAACAATGACTTCTTGAGCTGGTTTGAGATTACTACAATACTGAAATGGATTTGAATCTGTTGAGATCATGATTTCCTACCCATTGTAGGGAAACTTTAGGCACTGATGATATGTGGATGAAACAACTTGTATGTCATGTATCCAGGGTCTTCCCAAGAGTATGTTGTATGATAAGTCCAAGTCTAGAACTTGGCATGCTGTGTCTTTTTGTTAAGGTTCCACTCTTATGGGTAACATCACAATTCCTTTAGAGGAACACTCTTCTTCATCATAGACTTTAATAGTGATCTTTATCCGGGGATCAACTGCATCTTCTGAATAACCTAGAGCATGGACTAGACTCAATGAGCAAATTTTTAAGCCAACTCCTCCATCTATTAGGACACGTTTAACTCACATCTTATGAATGATGACTTTGATATGCAAGGGAGAATTATGGGGATGTTGCAAGGACATGTCGTCTTCTTCAGTGAATGATAAGTAGTGAGGGGTTGTGAGGTGTCCCACCATGGTTTGGAATTGATCTATATCTAGATCTTTAGACATTGTTGTATCTACTAATGCTCGTTCAAGAATTTCTTTGTGTGCAGGTGAAAGGTTTAAAAGTTCTAAGATAGATATTTGCACGGGCATTTTCTGCAATTACTCCACTAGATTATATTGTTTTGTAGTGGATGACGTGTTTGTTGTAGGGCCCAACAAAACAACTTTAGCTTTTCTTCTTTTGATAGCATGAGCAGGTTCTTGATTTTGCTTTTCTATAACTACAATCACATTTACCACATTATCATACGTATGAGCGTAGTTTACCTTTGCTTTACCCTTACCATTCTTTATTGTTGATGATTCACCCTTCTCATAGTTTGGAAGCGGAGTTTTAAAAGTTGTATGAGATTCATTTTTTGTATGTCCATCCACAGTTATTACTCCATTATCAATCAAATATTGGATGACATGTTTCAACCACTGACAATTATCTGTGTGATGTCCCTTGTTTCAATGGAAATCACAATAATGGTTATCATTCCACCAAGTGGGTTTTACTTGATGCTCGTAGTTCCTTTCTTGTGGTAAAGTAATCAATTTGTTTGTGAGAAGTGTCTTTAGTGCTGACCCAAGGGGTTCACCAATGTTTGTAAATTATCGTCGAAAGAAATTTTTGATAGTTGCTTTTTGGTGATTGTTGTTTCACTGAGCCGCTACTAAGTGATTGGATAAATTAAAAACTAGTTGTTTTGGTTTCACATTGTTGTTATCCACTATTCCATCGTTAATGATATTACAATTTCTATTCCAAAACTTTGGCTTATCATTGTTGTTGTTGTTAGTGTTGTTAGGAGGGTGAACTCCTTCTTTGTATATTTTCAACTCACCCTTCTTTATCATGGCTTCTTCCATTCTGATTCTATTATCAATCATCTTTCCAAAAATTTGACCTTGCATTTTTAGATGATAACTCATTTGATCATTTAGGTTGTCAATGAATATGTCCATTTTTTCATACTTTGGCACTGTACGAGGATATCGTGAAGCTAACCATCTCCATCTCTGTAAAAAAGTCATGAAAGGTTCTCCACTCTTTTGTTTGGCACTACATAGGTCTAGCATTGTTACTGTTGATATGTGGCGACTGATCAAAAAAGTACTATACACTCAGCACGTATCCTCGCCAGGGTCTAGGGCCGAGCCGGGCCCCGGGAACATGGGTGGTAGCCCGCAGTGGGGGTTCGGGGGCGACAACCCCCGAGGAATTTTTTTTTGGATGTTTTTTGTTGATGAAAACCGACATTGTAATAAAACCCTAAGGCCGACTTTGTTTGGTGCCCTAAAAACGCATGTTATAAGTGGATGGGATGCTTAAGGCATTGTAAGGTTGATGTACTATTTTTGCTGGATAATAAGAAATATTGGACAACTGTGTATGGTGAACGTAACCCATTCTGGGTGAACCACGTTAAATCTCCGTGTTATCCTTGTCCTGTTTTATTCCTTTATCTTTTGTATTTAAATCTGCATATAATTGTTAGTTCATATTTAGTTCAGATCTCCTTGAAATCCTAATAATTGGTATCAGAGCAAGGTTTTCTGTAAATTGGCAGGACTCTCAGATTTGAGTGGGAGCAATGGAGGATTCCAAATTCAAGGTCGAAAAGTTTAACAACCTGAATTATCAGTTATGAAAAATGCAGATGGAGGATTACCTATATCAAAAGGATTTGTGGCAGCCATTGGAAGGAAAGGCAAAGAAAGCGACCACAATGTCAGATGAAGAGTGAGACATTTTAGATAGAAAGGCACTGGGATCCATTCGATTGTGCCTTGCACCGTCTGTAGCATTCAATATAATATAAGTAAAAATGACTGTGGATTTGATGGCGACATTGGCTAAGTTGTATGAGAAACCCTCGGCTTCGAATAAGGTATTTCTTATGAAGGGTTTGTTTAATTTGAAAATGAGTGAGGGAGGATATGTAGCGGAGTACTTAAATGAATTTAATACAATTACTAGTCAATTGTCTTCAGTAAAAATTATCTTTGCAGAAGAGGTTAGGGCTCTCTTGATTTTATGTTCCTTGTTAGAAAGCTAGAATAGCTTGGTTATGGCTGTAAGTAACTCCGTCTCTGGTAAAAATACTTTGATATTTGATGATATTGTTGGTGTTATCCTAAGCGAGGAAATGTGAAGGAAAAGCATAGGTGAGACTTCAACATCATCAAGTAGAGTTTTGAATGTGGAGAACAAAGGAAGATCAAAGGAAAGAGGAAAAGGCCCTGGGAATGAGAAGTCACGAGGGAAGTCAAAGAAATGATGCTCTCAATCTAGAGGAAAGAAAGATTGTTGGTACTGCGGAAAGCTTGGTCATCTAAAGAAAGACTGTTGGTCTTAGAAAAAGAAAGAAGGAGACAAAAATGAAAATGACAGTAAGGAAGCTACTATTGCAAGTAATACTTTACAAGTTGCTTTAATCTTATGTTTGGATAATGTTAATTATGATTCCTGGGTAATAGATTTTGGGGCTTCATTTCATGCTACACCCCATAGAATTTTTTTTCTAGATTATGTTCAAGGTGATTTTGGACAGGTATATTTGGGTGATGATGAGCCCTGTCAAATTGTTGGAAAAGAAAAGATAAAGATCAAGTTGTAGAATGGAAATGACTGGTTTCTGTAGGAGGTAAGACATGTTCCTAATTTAAGAAGGAATTTAATTTCTACAGGGCAACTAGGTAGTGAAGGTTACATAGTTACCTTCTCAGACAGTATCTGGAAGGTCACTAAAGGATCATTAGTAGTAGCTAAAGGTGCGAAGGTAGGCACATTATATCTGTGTATTGGTAACACTTACTCTACCTTAGCTGCTTCAGATAAAGTTACTGCAGGGACAACAACAATAGATGTTGCAAGAACAAATTCGATAATGTGGCACCATAGGCTTGGACACATGAGTGAGAAAGGGATGAAAATCCTTCACTCCAAAAATCTATTGTTAGGACTAAAGAAGATTGATTTAGAGTTTTGTGAAAACTGTGTTAATAGTAAACAAAAAAGAGTCAGATTTCTCAAGGTTGGGAAAGAGAAGAAGAGTGAGAAGTTAGAGCTTGTGCATTCAAATGTATGGAGACCGACTCAGGTATCATCTCTTGGTGGCTCTTGTTATTATGTTATTTTTATTGATGACTCAACCAGAAAAACATGGGTATATTTCCTAAAACAAAAATCAGATGTTTTTGAAACTTTTAAGAAATGGAAAGCTTTGGTTGAGAATGAGACAGGAAAAAAGTTGAAGCGTCTCAGATTGGATAATGGAGGTGAGTATTGCAGCAAAGAATTTGAAGATTAATGCTCTTTAAATGGGATTTGAAAGCTGAAGACAGTTCCAGGAACTCCACAGGAAAATGGTGTGTCAGAGAGAATGAATAGGACTATCATGGAATGCGCGAGGAGCATGAGATTGCATGCTAGATTGCCCTTACATTTTAAAGATGACATAAATTTTTTTGCTAAACTGGCTCGTACGACAATTATCACTGGACCAGATGATAAACTAGATGCCTCATATGACAAAGTAACAAACTCGTATGACAAAGGACAAAACAGAGACAAAAACTTTGTTTGGACAATTTTTTGATTAATGCAGTTTGATGTTTTGCTTATGTTTTCTAGTTTCTTAGATGTCTAATTTTCTATTTTAGAGACGAAAACACAACAAACACGTGATATGTTAAGTGACCTCAAGCACAGTACGCTACCTAAGGAAGTTGGCTGAGAGAGAAAACCTTTGCTTGCAAACTTAGGTACACACCCAATAGCTAATCAAAATATGACCGCTGAGTCTAATGCAATGGATTCTCAATGCCGTATTATCCAACTCCAAACACTAATGGGGGCACGATATGACAAGTGTCTTGAGAGAGTTACTATCTCTCTTGCATTAAAAATTATCCCCCTTTCAGAGGTGAATCAGGGTAGCTTCTAATTTAATTGGAACTAGTAAGGGATTTGTTCGGCGCGTCGAGGTATAAACTCAATTAAGAGGTCTCCCAGCCTTGAAAGCCAAGGTTTGATATACTCGAAGGTATGAAGGAGAGATATTCCTGAGCACTGTCATTGACTTGATTTTCATCAAATAACACTTATTTTATAGTGGGTTGGAGTACTTGGCATTAGCCGTTCCCACTTGAGTCATTCCCCTCTCACTGACCTTAATGGCTTTGGCCTTATAGGCTCCTCAAGAGGGCAGGCCCGCTAAAGATATGCACTATTGAAAGAAAAAGATGAGTTTGGATTTCTAATCACCTAAGAAAGGTGAGAGAATACTCACCTATCATCAAAACACATAATACATGTTTGTTCATTTCCTTTAGCAAAATAAGTGTGCCTAGAAAATCTAAAGAAGACACAAAGTTTGATCGAGTCCTCCTAGGCAACCTGCAAAACAAATACGTTAGTAGTCATGATGTTTGGATGAAATGAAGCTTTGACAGGCGTAATATTCAACAATCATCCTGTAAAAACTAGTTAGGCTACCAAAAAACTCACAAACAAACCAGGGTTAGCATTAATAATAATCAAATTGAAGCATGAAAACCCTAAAATGCAATCTATTTTGAAAACACAAAAACAAAATTTTGTACGACAATTCTCACCTGATCATACAACAATTCTCACTTGCTCGTACGAGGACACAAAGAAACTCGTACAAGGCAGAAAGGGAACTCATAAGAAATTCTAAATAAGACTTGACCAAAAACCTGCTAAATTGGAAATTTGATGATGCTAAGAGGCCAAAAAATAAGATTTCTAACCCCATGGTGGGTGCCAAAATGTCGTGCTTGTGAAGTGTGATACCTGCAGCTGCAACATAAACACTCAATAGATCATTAAATGCATGGTTAGCAAACAATAACCAAATAAAGATGAACCATGACAAAGCGACCTATCGCCTCCTAAGAGATGCAAGTATGGATTTACTCTCAGATCTGGATAAGCAATCCCAGTGACTTGACTACACCTAGACGAAGGATTTGAGATGATAATGATATGCAAAGATGAGATTGATTATGCTAGATTGATCCAAGAGACTAATTAAGCTAATGATATACATGATTAAGATATGATGATGATACAATTAAGCTAGAAAAGAGATTGATTAAGCGACATGATTCAATAATTATGCTAGAAAATGATCAAATTAAGCTAATGCAATTGCCTATAACAATAATGCTCAAATGATATGCCTATAGTAACAATGTCTAAATTGATAATGAGATGGGATCCTTTGTGCTCTAAAATGGGGGATATTTATAGGATTTCCAAGGCCAGGGGTGAGGTGGCAGGAATCAACGGTCAAGATTGAGTCTAAAGATATCAAGGGTGAAATTGGAGGAGGTTGGAGAAGAGGTTGGAGGAAGGGACACTTGTCATCTCTGTGGTGACAAGTGTCAAGGAGCCTTTCTTATAAAAGGGCAAGTGTCCAAGAGAGGAGACATGTGGCTAAAGTGCCATGTGTCTCAAGGGAAGAATATCCACACCATAGGAGGTTAGGATAAGGAGGTTAGAATGTGCAAGATAGGATAGGGTTGGTTGAACCCAAGGTTAGGTGGAATGGGTTAGGTTAGAGGGATGGCTAGGTTAGGTGGTTAAAAGTTAGGAGGCATGTGGGTAATTTGAATTTAAAAATTCAAATAATAGGAAAAGACTAATTAATTCTCAACAACTCATAAATTGATTTGTTTTAATTAATTAGGAGATTAGAAGAATTGATTGAAAATGGGGGGAGGATTAATTAATTTGAATTAATTAATCAAAGGGGACCGTTGAAATGAACCTATTAAATAAATCCTTAGATTTATTAATAAGTAGATGAAAGGGAGAATTTAATCAAATTGCTAATGAATTCAATTAAATTAGGAAGGGGGATTAATTAAATAATTGTTTATTTAATTAATTATCTTCAGACCATTTTTAGGTGTATACACCCCTCACTACTAAAAAGAAAAAAGTGGGTGTTGTTATCACCTTAGCCTCCCTCCCAAGACCCCGAAGGTGGGTGGAAAGATACTTAATGCAACAATAGGTCCATCCAAGACACAAAAAAAGTTATTTTTCCCTTAAATATCATAATGTGTGATTTACGTCAATTTTAAAGCCCAAGCTGAGGTGTGAGATACACATGTGCATGTCTATTTTATACACCAAAGTGAAGTGTGAGATCATGCATGTCAATTTTAAACCCAAGATTTATTTTAAGAACCAAGATGAAGTGTGAGATCATACATGTCAATTTTCATCCCAAGATTTATTTTAAGCACCAAGATGAAGTGTGAGATCATGCATGTCAATTTTAATCCCAAGATTTATTTTAAGCACCAAGATGAACTGTGAGATCATGCATGTCAATTTTAAACCCAAAATACAAAAGTGAGTTAACCCTAAAGGATCCTGCAATCAAGTTGTTAGTGGTTTCCAAAATGATCTAGGATGATCAAGCCTTCTCTGTAATTTTGCCACATGCTGTAAATAGGGAATCAGTAACCAAAAAAACACACAAAAAACCAGAAAAAGAAAGTCAAACTATCTATCAAACGAATGCGTAATGAGATCTAGATGATTGCGTAATGACGACTGGACAAATGCGTAAAACTGACAGGGTGAATGTGTAAACTTTACAGGATGAATGCGTGACAGATAAACAGAAAATTAAAAAAACCTACCAAAAGCTTAAACTTCACCAGAAACCTGCAAAATAGACTGTGAGGCCCTAGTCAGATCTCTCATCAACCATTCTATATTAATCAAGTCATATTTCATTGTGTATTATAGAACAAGGTTGTTGTATCTATCAATAGCTTCTTGGTCCTCTAGGTCTTGTATTCTCTTTTCTGCCTTTAGGATTCTGTAAAGACGTAAATCGAGCTAACTTCAATAATGGTCGAAATACTCTTTATTCTTAAATAAACTCATAAATCAGTTAATAAGTCTATTTCATTCCACTTTTCCATCCATAGCTTTATTTGATCATTCCATTTAGATCGTAATAAACACGAAATTTATATAAAAGATAAAGATTCTTCATTCAATAAATCGATATAAGCAGTATCTCAATCATACAATACTTAAGCA